>NW_027286292.1:11103709-11531209 GCF_022747635.1 Hetaerina americana | reverse complement strand
TCCACTTGCCGGGATAGGCTGTTCCTATCCCTTTTCCTTATATCTATTAATATGTGAATTAGTATATATATATACATACATATATATATATATATATATATATATATATATATATATATATATATATATTTATATATATATATATATATATCGATCTGGGTGATCTGTCGGGTATCAGATCTTCCTGGGAAACCATAGGCGGTATAAAGAAAATTACTGACCCCCTTAACCTGATGTGTGAATTTCGCAAGCTGTCAGGCTTAGTATTGGGTGAACTACAATCACCTACGAAACTGACCTTCGGGTTGATTACTGTGTTTATGGCTATGATTATCAATTCACACACACATACATTTATGGTATTTCTAGTCATCGTTACATTACGCTAAGTTTTCTGAATTGTTTTTCCAATCACATCAAAAGAGCTTGATATATATAATAATGTTTGTTGACTTATACAGGTATGTTCAAAATACATATCTCATATTCTTTTTTAAGTAAAGTCTCGAAGACACAGTTGATCTTCCTCGAACTAAAACCACCAAATGAACTCTTTATATAACAGGATGTATCATGTTTAATGTCTATAATTCTTACGTTTCGCAGCAACGATTCATTTGTATTTATATGCTACGATATTTTTCTTATAAGGTTCGAAGATGAAAGGGATTTAAATACGGTGTTATTTATTAGAATTACGATTCTGATATCTGGTCAATTTTCCGATGTGTAACGGTAGGTCGTGGAGCTGGTGATTAGGGGGAAGTCTGTCACAGCATAAACAGCTGGCACACATCATCGGCCCCTAATTCTAATGGTATCCAATGTTTCGAGTGAGTGAGCTCACAACATGTTCGGAGCAACGGACTGTGTGAGGAAGCAGCGGGGCGAGGGTGCGCGCGGATCGCCGAGGCGAGTGATTTCCGGATTGAATGCCCAGATGACACGCTGGAGAAGGCATTTGGGCGAGGCGGGGTCGCGGATGGATGAGCAATGGGACGTGAACCTTTCGCAAAGAGAGGTTTTGCGCACTGGATGACTGAGAATGTCCCAAGCTCCTCCCGCTTACCAAATCACAGACAAGATATCCTTGGTTGGACAGACTTACTTGTCCGCCGTTTCCTGTTGCATTTTACACTCCTTTCACACAATTATTCTCAACAATACCAACCTCGATGACCCCAGGAAGCCCCGGATAAATTACCGTGGTATATTACCTGCATTCGCCGTACCCACCGCGGTGAAATGCAGGTACTTTACTTCAAGTTCCGACAATACCCAAGAAACCAGGATGAGGAGAAATCCCTCTGAGTCCTCTGGACAAAAGCCAAATTGAATGACCATTCAATTCACTGTAGTTCCTTGTCAAGGTTGGTGGGGAGCTATCGATCCCTACACCGTAGTCTCTTCCAACTGCATCACCTAACTTATCCATAACACGTCTCCATGCACCGTCTCCTAATTACTTGTGTTGCATCCGTGTGAGCACACGCCTTCAAATCACAACTCCAAACACTGACCACATTTCAATTCCGTTATCAATATTCAATCAGTATTTCAATCCTAAGATTAGTTTACAGCAGTCCTCCATTATTCTCTACTGAGTGCTAATTTACTTATCCCGTGAAAGCTTTTCTGGTTTACTTCCTTCTCAATGTTTTCCCATGTACTTGTCTCTTGGTCTTCCTCGCAAGAACATCCCTTGGATTTTCCCATCTATTATGTTTCTTCTATTCTAATCCATTTCATTACATTTCAATACCGATTCCTCCCCAAAATCAAAAATGCTCCCTTTTACATATCCGCTAACTCCATTTCCTTCCAAAGACCTTGTGCCTTAGTTCCCTCCACACAATCCATCCGTCCCTCAAAACCTTCTCATGCAAACTCCTTACCCCAAGCTGGGAATGCGACTACGACCATGATATCCTTCACCCTCATCAGAAGTATGCCCTAATTTAAATCCTAACTTTAGCATAGCTCTTAAATTAGCCACAACCTCTTTCCCAATTTGAAACGTCATCTTCAATGCAGCAACTCTCCTGGGGCAGTAAACTGTAAAGGAACCTGTTGAGATGCGCAAATTGTGATAGGATATTTAATTCAGAAGGCAGTAGCCGACTAAATAGGGAAAACATTTTTGCGGGAAATCTTATGGCTACGAAATCAACAATTTCTACGAAAAATATCTTTAAACATACACAAAGCACCAAAAAAGTGTTACAAAACATAAGCGAGCAACGAAGAATTAATGCTATATTTAACAATGCAGAGATATCATTTCTGCGACGTAAAGGAAACGATTCATCACCAAACAGGAAAAACGAGAGAGGGAAATAGCATAAGAGAAGGAAGTCCCATATCTACTCGGGGCCCCGTCTTCTCCTTACCCAATTTGCGATCAAGGCACAGACCTAAGGAGCACCGACATATTGAAACCTATTTTTTATGGCTGGGGGCTATGTGTGGAGTTGACTAAGAATGACTCAGTCATGCATGGCATTCACACAAATTCAGGAGAATTGCAGCGAAGGAATTATTCATCTAAACCAGAAATCGAAGGCGATGCAAGACATCATCATATTCGGAAGGAAAGAATACTCCTTTTCTTTACGGGATAATGACGACGGGAATTACATGTTCACATCTTTCTTTCAGCCAAGGTAATGTAAGATTCTACACTTTTCTTTAGTTCAGTTACTTTTTATGTTCCATTGTTTACATAAAATTTAAATGACTATGAGTGAGGAATGGTCAGAAAATGTCAGCAGCGCAGAGACCTCCGTTGTATTTCCTTTATAAGTCTGTGTTCTGCGTGGTCAAATATTTATACATAGGGATACACAGAAACCCAATATCATTGTTCCGAGAGGCGACCATTACAAATGGGTGTCCGGGATTATCCCTACACAACACAACTACTTGCATCTTCCAATTTGCCTGTCTCTGCCCGACACCCTTCGTCGGCGAAGACGATCAATTGGCCTCGAAAACAAGCGAACGACCAGCCGCCACCATGTACGCAGACCATTTTATCATCCTTTCGCTGCGGGTCGAAATGAAACAGGGTCGCTTCATTTCGAATACCCTATCTGCCGAAAAGCAATCAAATCATATTTCCGCCCAATTCAATTCTCCTCCGCATCTTCGATCCGCATCTCCCCAGGGAGTTATCGATGCGCACGAGAAGGGGATTCATCCCCCTCGCCTCGGATCTCGCCGATGATGCCCTCGGTCCCTTCGCGTTCATTTTATTTTACACGCCAGAGATGAAAGGAGACGATGGGTGGGACATCCGAAAAAAGAACATTCAATCAAACTCTCAATCCCTCACCAGCAAGTGTGTGACCAAAATCACTTTCATCAAAACCGCTGAAAAATACTCCAAAATTACGTAACGTCATCAGGAATCCTGATGGGACTTCGATTTGAAATGATTGCACGAGAAAGATATTGAAAACGTGGCTATTCATTAAATTGCAACCAGGAAGTTCTGTCCATTGGGGAGTTTGACAAGTACTGAAACGTAAGCCGAGTGATATCCCAAATTCCTCCCCGCAAAAAAATACCCCTACTTTACGGGTGTATTTTGGATCACTCATATGCAGGCAAGATGAAAATGTAATTATGACATTACTATGATGTCACTGCCATAGTGGCCCTTATATCATTGTGTCATTGTAGCGATATTTTTTTGCAAGAATGGAATTGGAAGTCAGATATTTTTCCCCTGTAGGTGTATCGAGCGATTTTCCCAAATATCTCGAAAAATGACGCCGTATCGGTTTGTCTAAGCAACCAAACAGATTTGTACCGTAAAATGCCCAGTAAATAGTCAAAATTGTTTCCATTTCGCGTAAACTCGTAGGCTGACTAGATATATATCACAACATAAGTGGAGGGAATCTGTTGCCAAAAATTTTCCAAATTGAAAATAAAAAAGTGGAAGTCGATGAAACAAATAAATAGTTTTACGCTGTGCATTATTACTCACTGGAAGGAATAATATTATTGAAAATAATTGATACATTCTGATAAAAGACGGGGAATAGTGGCTAAATTAGTAATCCACCGCCTTGTTTCTTTTGCTCCAAAGAAAATGACTTCGTTTGTCAAAGCATCAATTAAACATTTATAGAAAGATGGTTTCATGTCGAAATGATATCTCAAAGCAATACATTATTGCTGGAGCGAGGAAGAATGAAAATGCAAGCTGAGTAACTGGTAATCCTCGCGTAACACAGAAATTTGCACTGGAAGGTCAGGAAATGTGCAACGAGTAAATAAGTGTTGATCATGTGTAAATACTGCAATGCTGTTTACGACAAACAGACAAGAATTCAGTCAAGTATGAGTTGAGCTAACACTTACCCCGGCGTTTTCGAGAGATGCATAGTACTTCATTTGCTCCAGAAATCAAGTATTCCGTTGCACCCTCTGCTCATGCATGCGTTTTAAAGCGTTTTCACGAGTTATAATTTAACTTTACGTGTAATAATAAGCTGAATTCCAGAAAGGTAACTCATCGCTCCAAGAGACCAATCGAAGGTCTCTAAAATTTCGGGAATACGGTAGATGGGGAACATTTCGAAATTATCCGGGACAGGGAGAGAGAGAACAAAAGAACACCGAACACCGAAACCGATTACAATGGCGAGTTAGTAAAAACTGGATTTTATTTAATATATCCATGATTTAACTTGATTTCTATGATTGACCTTAATCTGTAGGATTTCATGATGAGTACGCGCCTAGTACCTACATAATAGATTCAGCCTTGAAGAGGTATATTTGAAACATCGAGAAGATTCAACGTAGACCATTATTACGATAGAAAATCCATCAAAAAGTTTCATAGTGAAATGAAAAGCTTTACTACGATGTTTGGTATAATTACCAACATAACTCGTTTGGGAATAATTCGAGATAAGTATTTGGATCTGCAATGTAGTAATTGAAAGAATTTGGAACAGACAGAGCCTTCATCTTGAAGTTCAATTATTTATAGTAGTCCACCTTTTACTTAAAAAAATCTAAAATCAGAGAAATATACATAATATTTTATACATTCAAGGTCTAGTTTTTTACGAGATATAGAAACTGAGAGCAAAAACATAAAGAACTCGAAGTGAAATCTCCTAGAGCCTTTCCTGATCAGCGCTTTCATTGAAGCTTCCAGACCCTGTGAAAAACTTTTGAATACGTAACTTGGGTGTGCAACCGTAATTACAGAAAACATGCAAATAATTTTGAATTTTATGTAGTTGGAAAAATATAGGTCACGGCATGGCTAGTTTAACTAGGTCAAAGGTAAAGAATTGTAGCAATTAACAGACGGAGTTTTGTACGAAGAACTTGGAAGGGCGGGACAGCGAGTCCAAACTGCTACGTGCATTTCGTTTTCCAAAAATATTATCGATTACCTAATGCCCGAAAATAAATCACGTTTTGAAGTGGACCACAACTAATTTCTTTTAAAACTATAACACAAAATTATCACTAGCACGAAGTATTCCCGAGAAAATTTTCTTTAATAGACGCTGCAAACCAGTGACGGAGACATTACGGGGTATTATCCTGTGAGCTATTATATGTATCAATTTAGCTTCTTGCGCCCACGCTTTTGAAAAACGACCGGTACCGCCATAAATGTGCATATTAACACCCAGTACACCGAAAAACTGGGTCAAGGGTGATGACGACCAGCATAAGACGCTTATCGAGGGAAAGCTTGTACTATGCATGGGATTGAGGAGGCCATAGACCTAACCCAAGGAAATGCCGGCGATTACCAAACATTATTTCGGCAAGTTATTTAGAACAAAATTACACAATTAACGAGCCACGAAAAGGGTGAAAAAAGATAGTCCAGTTGATGGAGACGAGCTTGGATCAAGGTTGCTGGAGGTCAAGTTCTACTAATTTTCCATGTTTGTCATTGGCCATAATTTCTTTTACCTATTTTCCATTTGAAGAAAAGTCAATGTTCTAGTTAAGGCAAACTCAAGTGAATTTTTAAAATTATAACTCGTATAATAATTCGTCCAATGGTGGCGAAATAACCACCATATTACAGTGAACGTACGTACTAAATTAATGCACGTTCCGACACAGATGTCGCTTAGGCCGAGGAGGGCCTTTGGTAAGCATCATGTCGCATTTCTGTGGGGAGGGAATCATGGCATTGGACCCTAACAGTCATTCGGGAGAAGTGCACGGCGAATCCGTCACGTGAAATTTTAAGAAATACACAAGATGCTTAGCCAAAACAAAAATATTCTTTTATGAGTACCCCTACTCTTTGTGACAATAGAATAATTATTTCCCTTTAGAATAGAAGAGAGAAGACGACAAAAAGATTTTCAGTCGTAGGACACTACAGCAGAATATTGCTTCAATCGAGGGAATTTATATGACTGCGATGGTTAATTGCTCTCGGGTTTCACCGCGTGTTTTATTATAACTGATTAGGATTTCGCCAGCGTTCCAGCCACAGACTTCACGTCTAAGTGACGATACATTGATTTTGGTCGCTCAAGCCAGGTTTGACGGGCGATACTGAGCTCTGATTGCTTGGTTTATGAAATATTCGTTTGCACGTGTTGTGGGGCTGGTAACCATCCTTTTCGTTGAAAATTACGGAATATTTTGCAATTTTGATGACCTCACAAATAAACCTGTGGTAGCAACATGACTCTTTAGACATCATCCTAACTTCCCACAAGTTTATCGTGTACCCGGAATCTGACCAGGCATAGTATTCTGCAAAGGTTGAAAGCCCTCTGGTATTCCTGGATGCGGCACTTAATGGCTTTTCCCGTCTTTCCCATGCATGACTTCCCACAGCTGTACTTTATTTGATAGACTGCTTTGTAGGCCATATTTAGGAGTTTGCTTTATTTACTCCCTCCCCATGGAATACAATCTCGAAACGGTAAAAGATCTTGTGCGTTCTGATGACCCGTAGATGTGCTGGCGGAAGCAACGATAGTTGCTCCGGGTAGAGTACCGCATGCCTTTGGTAGAAAGGCAGAAGCCAGATAAAAGGTAATTCGAGGAGTTTCTGCTCCTCAGTGAGGCGGTAGCAAAGGCTTTTGGCCCAAGACGGGTGCCCATTTGAGAGATGGCGTCAAGTTGAAAACACTATGGAGGAAGGTAACCAAAAACCACCATAGTTAAATATCAGACAAAACAACGACGAACTTATATCTGAGTATGAGTCCTACGCAACAACGCGACTCGGCCTCCAGGGCCGTGTGTCCTGCCCGGCAGCGAAAGAAGCAAGGCTTCTGCGTCCTTTACCTCACCCTATCCCAGAAAATAGAAAGCGTAAGCTAAATTAACAGCAGAAGAGAAGAAGACAGTATAGGACTAAGCCAGTTGGAACACGGATTTTTGAATGTTTGGACGATTTTGAAGACAAAGGAATCATTAAATATAAATTTGGAGATGGAAAGATTAAATACTAGTAGAGACAATTCAGGGCTGTGCGAGTTGAGACGGAAGGAATCGGGGGATTACTGAGGGATAGTTAAGGAGTAGTACACAGCAAATGGTAAGACAGCCAGCGAATGGTGGCAATAGTATTGAACTAAAAGTTAGGAAGATGGGCGGAATGCATAGAGCAGGCGAGCGATAGAATATTTTTAGTTTCAGATTATTTTTTTAGTTTAGTAATTAGTTTATGTATCAGCTGAGCTAACGAACGTGGTCATTGTTCAGCTCTACATACTACCAAGCAATTATAGTAGGAAAGAAATTTACAGGAATAAATTCCGGAAAATATAAGGGGATTGGGGGGAAATCTCCGCGTTGAATTGAATGGGCTGATGTCGGCACTTTAACTATGGGGGAATATTTGTCACACTTGGGTTCAATTAGGTTAGGAGACGAACGTGTCATCCACGTATCCCATCAAAGTAAAGCGTGTACCCGTATGAGTTCATGATTTTCAGTTCGAATTTCGGGTGTCACCCGAGAGCATGCAGCCGTTGCATTCCACATGCTGCGGAATCCTTAACAATGAATTTGATATTACCTCTCAATACACTGACGTTTCAGACCGCCCGAAAAAGTGACAGATATTGACATCAGCACTGATAGACATAAATGTCCATTTTTCTTCACACAATTCAGAATATAACAGCAAAGATTTAACACCCTTACAACTGTAATCGAAACGCCTCACTGCCACTTAGCTTCACTCACATATTCACTTCATATTTACGGAATTAAAAGCCGGTAACCCCCCCTCCAACGCTGCCATAAGCTCCGGCAGAGTTTGCCGTCGACGTTGATTGAGAATGTGCTGCGAGTCAGACAATCAGTCCCTCTCCTCGTCTCCCACGCAGGCTACTCCCCCTGGTTTCTTATTCTTTGAATCATTGTAGATTAATGGTTTTCAAAGAGTGGTCACCTTTTCATCCCCCTCTCTGACACGGAGAGGGGGATCGGATGTGCAAAATCAACGGATATAACCATATCTCCCCGCACCCTGTTCTGTCGATAATTAACCGTGAATTGGAGTTACGTAAAAACGTCGGATGCGTAGCATCTGTTATCCTCCATATCCATGCATTGTCACATATAAGAGATTATTACTATCGATAATCCTTAGATTACCGATAGTACCTCTCCCACAGCCAATCAAAATTCAATGTATCCATCTTTCCTGCCTCAGTTGGATTTCTTCCAACACTCTTCCAACACTCTTCTTCTCCACCATACCTAGAACTTCCTAGTGTGTTTAACTCTCTTCTAGTTCGTGAACTCCTATTTTAGCATTCAGCTTAGCCTTCCTCTTTCTCAAAAAGCATTACTTTTGTTTTTTACATTTGTTCTCATTTATACCTATAAGTTATTTCATGTATGCATATCGCACTGGTTTTCCATTGCGCTTAGGAACGTTTGCAGCACCTGGGCTCGATTATCCGCCAACATAATAGATTTTATGATTTTTCCTACAACTTTCATTCCTATCTCCAGTACTTCCCATGCCTCTTTCATCATTTCCTCCAAATACTTGTACCCGTTTAACAGCACAAATGATAATGGGCAAACTTGTCTTACAGCTCTTCCTAAAACTGCCCATCCGGACTCTCGGTCCCCAACTCGCACCTGAGCAGTCTGAGACATGTAAAGGTGTGGAAAAGTCGCCTAATACTCCAATCTATTCCTAATTTCTGTGATACGTGCATTACTTCTACACAATCCAGTCTATCAAACGCCTTTTCGAAAGGCACGAAACTTTGAATTCACCCTTCTCCTTCTAAGGGAGGAATATAGAATACAATACTGATTGTATTCTATATTCCTCCCTGAGAAAACTCATTACTTCTACGGCATCACGCGCGCCTCTCCTCTTTCTGAACCCAAATTGATCATCCCCCAAGCAATCACTTGCTCTGCTATCCATCCTCTTTTTTTTCTGATCCTGCTTTACTTACTTTTCACTCCCCGCCGTCGCGCGAAATAAAATGTTGTTTGTTGTTTTACAAGTCCTATGTCTTAGCATGTCCTATCTTCACCGCTCCTTGCCTCCCCTCTCAACTTACCAATTCTCTTTAATCCCATGGTACTCCTTCACACACATACCGCAATTTAATCTATCAACTTAACTGCAAACTCTGTGCCTCCTCCTTCGTTGGGCAGTGCACCACACCCCTCAACATCTGCAACAGCAATCACCGTGCCTCATACAAACCTTCATCCGCCCTACTTTCTCTACCAGAGATAGCCTTTCTTCACGATGTTTCATTCAAAATGCCCCATTTTCACCACTCCTTGCCGCCATTCTGTACTCCCTCATGTAAATCCCGCAATATATAAACTTAAATGCAAATTCAGTTCCTCTCCTTTATTCGGTAGTGCCACACACGCCTCAATATCCACATCAACACTCACCGCACCTGAAGCAAACCTTCTTCAAGATCAACCTCTCTTCCGGTACCTAAATATAGCTGCCTCTGTAATTTTTCATTCAGCAATTGTTTCAATGTGTCTTTTATTTCCTCCCTTCCCCCTTCTGGCACACCACTGAAACTCAAAACCCTCGAGTCGGCATGTATCTGGCTCCTTGGCGCCGGCTCAGACGTCGGCCTGAACTTTGCCCAGGAGGGGGATCACCCTTCTCCTTTCCGTCGACCCCTACCCCTTCCGATCATTCCAAAACCCCACCCACTTTCTTCCAACTCTCCTTCTCCCGTCTTCCCTATGCCCCCGCCCTATCCATCACCCGCAACCTCAATTTTCTTCCTTCCATTGAGAAAGGTGGCTGGGCAACCGAAATATTTGAAAAGCAAAACTGTACCTTTTTATTTTGTGTTTTTAAGTTGTATATTTCATCGCCAGGGTTGTGACTGACCCTATATTCATTTTTGGGAACATTTTCGGGGAAAAATATACATAGAGAAATAAACCATCTGTGACGTTCGCGTCGCAAAGGATTTATTGCTAATAAAACCACTTTTCAGTGATCACCTACAGCAATACTACGACTCATTTTCCTAAAAATGTACTGAAGATATATTCTGAAGTCAGAGCTCGGCCGACTTTTTAAGACAGAAATTCCTATGATTCGAGAAAGACAACGTTCGCCGATTCATATTTTTTAAGTTAACGGGTTGATGCATCAAGAAAATGTACACTATTAAAAATACCTGATTATAAGCGTTACCGTTTATTTTTCGGCGGTTGCCCCACTCTCGACTTACAGGAATCCTAGAATCGCTAAGTACCAAGCATAATGGCGGACGTTTTGTGTGGGCAGGTGATGGAGAATAATAATAAATTAAAATCTACACCAAGAGTGGAAGAACGTTTATGGCGGTTACAGGGGTGTACTTTTAGCTCACTAAAATATACTTAGGACTTAGGATGAAAAGTAGTAATATTTACCCGATAAGTAACAAGTAGAAATGAGTTGGAAAATAGTGGCGAATTAGCTGCGAAGCCAAAAGTTTTCACTGCTCTTACGATTAGGAGCAGATAATGCCATTACTATGGCTTCTAGACAGGTGATCACAAATCTATCGACCACCCAAAGCGACACCGGGATAATCCCACTGACCACTGTACTTTTGGCATTGTTCGCATGGAGCTCACCCTCTAGTCCGATGCTGCAAACATACCCAGCAAAACCTCTTGGGGCCCTTCAAAATGGCTTCAAGTGCATACGAATGATAAGTCGTTAAGATGCCCGAAACACTGCGAAGGAAAATGTTCTTTAAAAAAATTGGAGTACCCTTAAGTTTGGGTCCATCATTGTGGACGTAATTCCCCGAATATTCAACTGAAGGGTTAACGGTACCCGCCAGGCAATCTATCGTTTGCCGGTAGGTAATTTCCATCAGAAAGAGAACAACAAGAAATTTCGCTTGATCCTTTGAATGGCATAAATGCCAAATAAAAACCCTGTTGCCTAACGATAGACAAACCGGGCATAAGCTTTGTTGCCTCAGGGATTGTCAAAACCCTTTACCTTTGCCGAAAAATTCCTATGGTGCTGATAAGACGTAATCACAGTCTGGAAAATACTGTGAACAATAACCAAATTTCCGTACATTTTTTCGCCCAATCAACTCGAAAAAGCAAGATTTATGAAGGACATGAAGTTCTTGATTCGTACAAATAGTACCATTTTTTAATACGTTTCGACGGCGGCAGTCACATTGTCTCATAAATTTCAGCCAATTAAGCTTACTTTTTTCACGTGGGCCTAAAGTTAATTTAATAGTTCATACCACTAGAGCCATAAAAGAGTTTCGAAGGTTAAGACTACAATATACCATAAACCCCGCATACAGCATTCCAACATCCCAAGAGCGCAACACTTTATCTCTTTCAGGTTCGAACTCGGGACCAGATTACACACGGTAAGCTTGTAAAAATCACACACGCCATCTGAATCATCCATCGCCTGATTCAGGACCCGATTCATGCGGGAGGAGCCCAAGCTCCGTCAGCCATACCCAAGGAGACGTCATCTGAGTCAGTCACCATTTCGTCTCCGGCCGACTTGACGCCAGGCCGCTAATTGATGGCGGGCGCCTGGAAAGTCGAGCCGGAGTGGCTGTGGGAGTGGATGGTCATGCGGAGATAAGGGCAGTCGGTGGCAAGGAGGTCAGGCAACGATCCGCCCCTCTCATGTCCACTTCCGTTTCATTCCCTCTCCCCGACGATACGGCACAGAACGACCGAACAGAGAGTAGAGAGGTTTCTGCTCCTCCCACAGATGAAGAAGTATAACCTCGTGACCGGCCTCTCACTGTCAGACCGACGCTCATACTCGTACTGACAGAGTCGATAACAAAGCGACGACGAATGCGTCTCTGTGTTTATGAGTGGATGTGTTTCTGTGCTTGAGGTTACGCTGGAAATGGATCTGTAAAATTCATTTTTAGTGTCCGACCGACAGTAAAAACAGACCCCACACCCTGAATATTGTAGCTGTCATTAAATAAAATTAAAACTATTCCTCAGATATTTCCATGTAATCGGCAAGGAAAGAGACTATATTCGAACGAAGTAAGAAATAATCATGCACCTACTCAATAATATTTTACTTATTTTGAGATCACAGTATGACACGCTCGAACGGTGTACCATGGTCATTAAAATTTCAAATAGGGGAGGGATTTTTTATTGCACATTGACACAATAACAAGGTTGGCCTCTTTTCACAACGGAAACGTACAAGAGTCATCGAATAGTGTCATTATGATGTACTTTTCATGGACATGCTTCAAAGCTACTATTAAGACCAACAAAAGATACTTTCAGCTAAACTTACATTAAGATTAAAAAATAATATAAAATTAGCAATCCCTAGTATTCGGAGGTCATAGATGTGTAAAACATACAGACGCGATAGACAGCAAGGCATCTCAGAAAAAGCCCAACACGCATACCGCATAAGCACTAGTATGAATTATGCTGCAAACACATATTCCGAGTAACTAAGTGTGATTACTTTATACTCAGTTTCATCCCTATTTCTTTCCACCCCGTCGTCTCGGATTTCGGATACTTCATCGACAGTTCCTGTGGCTGTTCCTTCGGTTGAATCACACCTGAAACCGCTCGGAGCAGAGTAGGCGAAAAGCCTTCATAAAACGACAACCACACAATTGATATTATTTATTGGAACGATTTCTTTGATTATTTAATTGGGAAGAGACGAGGAGTGGGATTAAATGGAATGGGTGAATATTAAACAAGGAAATGGTATCTAAAGGATGCTCGGCCGAGCATCGTTCGAAGATTAGCGCCCTTAGGACCTTAGGCACTCTCACTTATATTTGAGCGGCAAGGAATAACGGATGGCCACCCAGGTAGGGGTGTGATGTAGTTGAAAGTAAGGGTGGGTAGTGACCGACAGAATTTAATTAAGGAAGGATCAAAGGAAAGTATAAAAGGGAGAATATTAGGGAGACGCATCGATGGAAACATGATAGATGGAAATAAGCATGCAAACGAGAGGACTGAGGATTCGTTCGAAAGTACTCAGCAGAAAGGTACCCAGGGCATACAGAGTGCAGGTGAGACTTGTGTGTGAGATTTTCAACTGGCTTGTCAACATAAATCCGGAAACTATACAGAAAAAAGGAAGATAAGAGCGGTCGAGGAAAAGTAAGATAATGAGAAATGGTTAGATGGAAACAGATCAAGATTCATTCGCTCCACGTATCGGTCATTCAAGAGATTTTCATAAACAAAATTTCTGTATGTAACGAACGCCACGGATTTTTTATTATTTGATACCCCGTCGTGTTTGACGGCAGTGCATTTCTACAAATACTGGGAATACGAGTATAATAGCACCAGTGCCACGAATTTGAATAGAATACGTATCCCCCCTGTTCACTTAAGGGCTGAGCTCGTTAGTTACCTATTTTAATTCCCCCATCAATTTTGTGTTTCGCTATGAACTAAATGGAAGCAAGCTCTTGAAACTTCAGGAGAGCATATGAGTGAACGACTTGCTGAAAACCATTTCATGAAATGAACCGAGGTTATAAGTCCCCAATGTGATCTCCTATTGACTGTTCCAAAAAAGGAACAATTTAAAGGGTATCAAAAGTTAAGCAGTTCCGTGTTACTTGATTTGCTGGTTCCTACATTAAACTTCCGGTATAAATAGGCTCGACCATTATTTTAATCGGGAGAATATAAGAACGCTTTATCATCACGGAGAAACAGCAACTATCTTGCTTTGTGAAACTAAATAGATTTCACAAAATAATATTCATCTAAACCTTTTTCAAACAAGTTTCCTCTCAGAGATAATTAGATGCATACCTGGTCTTAGATCGGACTTCACAACTCTGTTCTAAGAACTTAGGAGTTTAGAAACACAGTATGATGTTTTGAAATAAAGAAAATCAAATATGGCGTACGGGATAGTAACTCAGCGTGAGCATAGGTAGTAATATAGGAGAAAGTAACTCAGCGTTAAATTAATGCTTTTAATACAAAAATGGCTGAACATCTGAAAGACTGATCTTTGAAAAACCAATTCGCTAAAGGGAAAACTGAATCGAGGAGACCTTATCTGCCTAACCTACTTTCATTGCTGACAAAGAAAAGACACGTTTCCGTTGACATTGCACCCCCTTCAATGGCAAACCGAAGTTACATAACAGAAAAGGTTTTCAACCAAGTTCAGCATACAAGGGGGGGGAACACTTGATAAAATCATGCTGCAATTTAGAACCTTAGGTGAGGAAAACATCCATTTTACAGATAAGCAGCATTTTCTCTTCCAAAAGGAGAGTAGGAAAATGCAAAGCATGTCTGTACTATGCGTTCCTTGGAGTAAAAAAGCAAAGTTTTTCAAAAGAATAAATCGAATTTTGATTGCATACACAAAATTCAAGAAAATATCGATCATGGGATTTCATATTTAGCAATGCTTAAAATGTGATGCAGAAATAATCCCATTTTTTGTATTATGCATCAGTTGCCAAATCAACCACGGGGAACTGGAGGCTTTAAATTCCACCAGTAAAAATCCATGAGTTTCATTGCCGAGGTGGAAAAAGTATGATAAATAAACAAGTCATTAATAATAGCTCACAAATAAAAACAATCATTTTTACCGAAGTTAAAATTTGCTCATTGGGCCAAGTAAGAAATAATTATGCAAACTAAGTTATGAACAAGTATGAAAAGTTAGTTATAAGTGCTTAATATATCCCTTAATCACTTGTTCTTTTTTAAATGACGTAATGTGATGAAATCAGAAGAAAGGGTTAGCGTAGTGTATTACGTCAGTGCTAATAAATTTAGTAAATAATAGACAGACAATGTTCACTGCAGTAAGCAACCCTTCGTTCGCAGAACTACCATAATCTATTGACGAGGATTCTTCAATTCAAAAGTAATATTTTGCTACGGGCGTAATTGATCAATAATAGTATTAATTTTAAACGACTGTTTTCCAATCAAGATGCACTATATATTTAATATGATTTACATGAGCAAAATTAATTAATATTTTAATGTATTTGGAACCATTCATAATAATACAAACCTTTTAAAGATTAGAGAAGCTTAAGAGACGTAATTCCGTGGAACAATACTACCACCCAGGATCGTCTTAATGCAGGACGTTATACAGAAAGTGAGGGCTTTGAAATAACGCTTTAAAATATTGCTAAGCGATTCTTAAACATGGAGAAGAATTCTTTTGATGTTTCACTTGTCAATATTGAGCATATCACAGCATCATTTGATTACACCACATGTTCCATAATATAATGGATGTATATATAATATAATATTTGTATTAAACGACATGTATGACCACACTGACACATACTATGGCCTACTCAACATAAACCAACAGCCTTTGAGGAACAACCACCTTATCTGACGGCGAGGGATCGGATGAAATATAATTGAAAAACCAACTATCTGTATAAAGCAAGAGAGGTGAAGCTTTCAGCTGAACAAAAGAGCACGCCTACCGCTAAATCAAAAGGACCCACGGATACTCGGTCTTCCCATTATTTCATTGAATCTATCCAAAAATGAAGCCCATTTGAGTATTCGTGGAAAAATGACCATGAGGTAGGTTCCATTATAGGTTGACGGACAGGCGCGATTCATCGCCTCCAAGTGCACACCCTGATCCATTTTCTCGCGGAGTTAAAAAGAAGCGAATAGATACGCTCAACATTCCCTGGCGGTGAGCCGGTATGTGCCCGGGAAGCTGACGGCTGCTAGACGTATCCCGTCCCCTTCATTTTAATATTTATAGTGCATATATAATTGTGCACATGTGTGTATGTTGGTGGAAAAGGTGATGAAGTAATAATGAAATATTTGGGTAGTACAGACGTGAAAAATGTAAAAACTTGGATCCAAAAAAAACAACTTCAGCGGAAAATAGGAGATGGGGAAAAGTCTATATAGTATAGGGGAAAAGTATTTATGTGTATACATATATATATATATATATATATATATATATATTTATTTATTTACTAACAAAAACATAAAGCATATAAACAAGAAACTAACCCGAGAATTGTACTTTTCGGTGAAGTGTACTTCCTCCCGTGATACCTTCTACAGTGAGAGGATGGAGAAGACTTTTCCCCTTCTCCTATATTCCGCTGAAGAGACATATACATATATATATATTATAAAAAAATATACATATATATATATATACACACACAAATATATATATATATATATACACAAATACATACATACATATATATGTGTTTGTGTGCGTGTGTGTGTGCGCGCGTGTGTGTGTGCTATATTTCAGACCATAAAGGCGGAGTACGGGCTTCGACATCAGTTCATTCCTATATCGACGCCAAGCTTTCAAGAAGGATGTTTGCTAGTGTCCCCGGGAGCATTTTTGAGGATTTTTGCGGCCACCACGTGATCGGATTGACGATAACTCTACCGTTGCCAATGGAGTATTAGTAGGGCATTGGCTCAATGGCGAAGAAAAATTTGCTTAATGACAATGGGAAGGTCGTGATCCCAATTACGGTCCAGTTAATTACTTGTTTCCACTCATTCATGCATTATCATTTTTTTCCAGAAAAATGCTCGTCAAGGCGACAGACTGTTGTGGTGGGTGTGCTTGTTACAAGGGGTAAGTGATGCGGGCGGCTGAGTCCAACATCAGAGACGACCGTGGCTTTCGTCGAAGGCAATGCACTCGAGGAACATGTGGAACACTGGAAACGGCACCTTGATGGAGTAGTGGATTATGAAACGGACCGGAAGGAATTTCCCATCATCGACCTATTCTCATAAAAAAACTTCCAAAACACCAAATTGCACACTCAATTGCAGACCGGACAAATGATACCCTCTGACCGAGGGGGCATCATTTGTCTGGTCCGGGGGCTGAGTGCAAGGGGGAGGGGCAAAATAAAGAGAGACTTTTCAAAATGGTTAACAAGCGACAAGGAAAATAAATGAATCACCGAGACGCACAGAAATTGTACATTAATGATAAAATTTTCCAAATCTTTAATTGTTATTAAATATTAATAGCCTGTTAGTTACTTGAACAAAGAAAATGAACATCAAGGTTTAGGAAAACAATGTCCCTCGTCCTAAATTAATATTAGCACCTGAATGCTAATATTAATCTTAAGGAGTAAACAGAAAAAATATCAAGGGAAACGACAAGATTATTAAAACCTCATGTCACTTCAACCCAGTAAAAAATATGATATTAAAAGGTTTTTCTTGCCGTTGTTATCATACCCGTGTAAATCTTCTGAATTTTATTTAATTCTAGTAGTCGCATAAGTTATCAAAAGCTGAGTTTTCGCATGTTATTCAAGGTTCAAACAATACTATTCCCCCTTTTCCATTTCCTTCACCCGACTTTGCTTCAATAATTCATGCCTCAAAAAATGATAAGAAAAACGCTAATATACAGAATAAAAACAAACAGTGGTATAGTATAAGCATCCGCGTTTACCTCGACCATTTGAACACAAAATCCAAAGTTGAAACACGTATCTGTAAGTTTGCCGTTAATTTCTCGCCGAGGGAATCTTGGGGTTTTCGGAGCACGGAGTGAATGAACACCGAGTATTCTTTCCGCCAAACAGAAAGCCTAGAAAATAGTGCTGAAGATAAGGTCCTTCACTCGGGAACGTTCGTCTCCCAGGTGACTTACTTATTTTATTCCCTTGTCTCAATTGCGAAGTCTCTGTCCCTATCGGCCACACCCAAATTCACGCGCGCGCTTCCCCGGACCAATCAGGAAAACAAATTAGGGATCAGAACTCCCGGGTTATACCTCAGGTGGACAGACGGAATTACTCCAGAGAGTCTTTTAGCGAAGAAATACTACAAATATATGACCATTCAAATCCAGTGCTACGAAGTTCGGAAGATGCAGTGGAGACACGGTTTTCCATGCACAAATGCACCCAAGAATTCGAGAAAACCTATACTGGTTAAGAAGCACACACGAAATAGGAGTGACCCAAAATGTAGCCAGGATTCCTGCAAGAAGGCCATTACCTTTCACAGTCAGTAAAAATAATAGAAAAACTGAGAAATACTCAAGGTTAATGTGAATCAATACGCAAAGACAGTGGCAAAGATTTAATCCTGATGACTAACAAGTTTATAAGACCTAAACATAAAGATACTAACCTGACGATCGTAAAAAAATATTACTTTGAGTTTGAAAAAGAAAATTATCAACTTAAACGGAAATTAAAACGGACATAAAGGTGCCGAAACAAAAAATTTCCATATTTTGTACACATTCACAACAAAGGAAAACGTATTTTCAATAAAACCTGGACTAGAGAAAAAATAAATTCAACTGAAATATGCATCGTGGTAGTGATGTGAAATAGTCTAAGACATGCTGGAGTCTTCCTTTAGTCCAACTACGAGGCAGTCTGATGACTGTCATTAAATTCTCGCCTTACGACTGAGGATCTCCCCTTTAACCCATGAAGCATATAAACCACCTTTGAGGTAAATCCACACGCTTCCGAGAAATCATAGTTTACAGCGTCGTAATTGCCCTTTCATGGTCCCGGGTGCATCATTAAAAATTTAGGTCCTGTGAAGTTAATTTCTTAGCAAAGTCGCCGCCCGAGTCCCAGGGGTGGAATTCCTTAGGTACATGAGACTTCTGCTCTACTACGTACTTCCACCGCGAAAACATTTTAGGCGGCGATTTGTTTTCAGATGTGTTTTCATATGAAAACATATAGCTAATCGCTCTTCCTTCGACAAAACCTGTGTTATGACCATATTGTTACGCCTGTCATTTTCTAAACACATAACTACATGATTCCTTATATCAGGAGGGTATTACATCCTCGGTCGCACTGACAAAATCCATCATATGAATAACGATGATTTTCATTAAAATGATATAGAATTAATAAACGCAGTATGTTTACCAAATGAAGTCCGTAACCATCAATGAAACAAAGCTTAATTTAAAAAAATAATTTCGTAGCTCTACCAGGCAAGCTCGACAGCTTTCTTGTCTGAAGTTCCGAGACTTGGGATCTCGTAACATAAGGTTGGGCTCCCATCTAAATCAGACCTGAACAGTTTTTCCCAGTGTCCATTTCTAGACAAACAAATCCCACTCCCCTTTCCCCTTGTTTCGGAGGACTAGATATCAACAGAGCGGACCTTCTGGAGTCCTTGGGTATTACGTTAACACCTGACCTGATATGCAGTACGAGTATACATGTATGATACATCTTCGGAGATTGATTAAAGAATACTAGTTTCTGTAATCGAAAAGTGTGGAAATTAACAAATTAAAACGCTAGATAAATAGGGAAAATAATACCAATATAGATTAAATCTTTTAGGGCACTCGAGAATAAAATAATACCGAATTGTCTCTTAAATTTCGTGGACTGATGACAAACGGTCTTCTTACTACTGCTGACTAGTTATACGTAACGGTCGCCCTCTGGTGATGTTTTTAGACTCCGGGGATACACCCATAGTCAATACGAAACACTAACGAAGCTATTCCACGAACCATTTAATAGTTTCCAGTTTATCTCCAAAATGTACGCCTCTCATTGATGGGTCCATGGAAATACATTAAATAAACATGAGTATAATTTAGTTATTTTTAATGTCCCATATACCTAGGCCTTTTTTATGGTACCCTTTCGGAGGAAAGATACATCCATATACACTATTTACAAACGGACCGTCAAAATAAATCCTTCAAGCGCTCTACAATTTGAAACGTTTTGAACGGAACTTAAAAACCTCCATGAAACCCTCAAAATTGATCTCATTGGATTTTATAATTACACATTCGATTTCATTAAGAGACAAAAGTTAACGCAACATAATATGTAGCTGAAAATAAAAAAAACGCTGAAATGAATGCCACTGAAGCATAATCGTGGGAGGAAGGAGTATTTGTTCCCTTTGCCATGACATCTATCGCATGTAAATATCATTTATTATTAGTTGATTAAGATTAATGCGTGTGTAATTGCAATAATTACAATTTTGCCACTGTTTTCTTTGTCATATACAAACATTAAATACTGAGGGGGAGGGTAGTAGCATTGGAACTTATTTTATGTCACTAAAAGGCACTTTGTCATCAGTACGAGAAATTGTGCCTTGACTTTATGAGGTACTCCTAAGAAACGGACCCATAAATATACGTATATTTGAAGAAACAAAACGAACTCAAATAAGTGATAACACGATTCTTTGCTGAAAACATGTCCACAAAGGAGGGAATGGCATCTTTGCCCAGCAAAAAACCCTAAAAATGAATATTTTTTAAAATACTGAGACCAGGTTAGTCTAACAAAGAACGCAGGAAGAGAAAAGGCAAATGTCGATTGAACAACAGGAGGGGGACCTACGGTTTTGCGAGGTGGGGCGGGAATGAGAGTGAGGTAGTCGGCGAGTGGGGGTGGAAGGAGTGCACGAGGAAGAAGGCGACTTGGAACACCGAGGAACGCCATTGGTATGCAAACACCTTGGAAAAGGGATATTGATTTATTGAACTGTGTCGTCAATTCGTTGGCGGCGCAGCGGAAACCACGGGCTGCCACCGCTACGAGGACCTCGGGCGAGGGCGGCGAATGTCACGGCACGGGGGCGCCGTGTGCCTCCTACCGAGCACGAATTTCCACGGCCGCCGAGCGACCTGGCCTGGACGAGGTAAAGCGGAAATGAGGTGTGAAAGAGGGGGGGTGAGCCTAATCAACCCGAATGTTGTTTTCGACACAGATGAGGAGGCTCAGCCTCCATGTCGACCCCGTCTGCACAATGCACCGAGGAGCTTAGAGGTAGCGCCCACCCTCAGTCCACGGAAGGTTTCCACAGGATCTCAAGGGCTGCTGATGGCGGTCGCGAGTGAGAGCCACTTATCATTAAACTGCTTTGCACCAAATGCCGCTTAAATCGAAATAAATGGTGGTGCCCATTGTAACATCTGCGATTATTAATAAATCTTTCATTATTCCTCGTGACTGGGAAAGTAACAATAATTGTTACTGCGAAAAGGAAGATCAATCAAATGCACTCCAGTAACTGGGATCGAGAAATAATTTAAAACAAAAACAGCATTGATTACACATGGAATTACACTTTTTTTTAAAATTTGTTGTCTCAGGCGTAACTTTGTGGAATTTGCATAACATATTGAAATGTAATGAAATAATTGACTTTGTAATTCCACACACTTTATTTAAAAACACACGACCCAGGTTTCGACGTTGAACGTCATCATCAGGTGGTCCTCATAGAAGCACGCTGGCTATATATACCTTCTGATCATAGGAGGGGGGGGTTGGTCAGAGAGGGAGGTCGGAGGGGTAAAAAAGGTTACAATGTAGCTGGGAAGAAAAGAGAATTACATTTTTGATTTAGAAGAGTGGTAGGTCTAGGAGTGGGGAGTGGGAGGGATACAAAATTTCGTTGGCAAGATCATCTTTCCAACGGACACATTTCAAAATTTCTAACTGCTCCAAAGCATCGAGCCTTTGACCTTTTTCTTCAAAATGAATAATTTTTGTCACAAAGTCACTTTTGTGATCACTTTCGATGAGGTGTTTTGCAAAGAGGGATGTTATGTTCTTATTTTTTACGCATGTTTGGTGTTCTTTAATCCTTTCTTTAAATTTCCGTCCTGTTTGTCCAATATACTTTGTGCTACAATCCGAGCACTTTAACTCATACACTCCACTCCTCTCGTTTTCGGGGACTTTGTCTTTAGTGTGAGAGATCAGGTTCTTAAGGCATGAACGACTGTAAAAGGCACATTTAATTTTTTCTTTAGGTAAACTTTTAATTACTTTTTGAGAAATAGTCCCAAGATATAGTATTCTCCGCCATTTGGCAGTGGGATCTTTTACATGTTCGGGGTTGTAAATGTGGCTTAAGGCTATTTTTGTAAGTTTATTCCGGTAAAGTTTATTTATTAGATCTTCTGAATACCCATTGTTTACTGCTAACGTTTTAATTACATTAAGTTCCTTATTTACATTGAATTTTGACATAGGGATAGCGGTCAAACGGTGGATCATTGCATGAAATGCCGAAAGCTTTTGGGTGAAGCAATGCCTTGAAGAGGAATTAATTAATTGGTCTGTATACATTTCTTTCCTAAAAATGGAATACTGTAACCCATCTTTGTCTTTAGAAATGGATAGGTCGAGGAAATTCAGGGAACCTTTTTCCTCTTTTTCACACGTGAATTGTACATTAGAATTGATAGAATTTAGATGTGCTAGAAACTGATCTAGTTGCCTATCAGAACCTGTCCACACACAGAAGACATCGTCTACATATCTTAACCAACAAAATACATTATTAATGAGAGGGTAGGCTGAGGAGAACAAAACTTTTTCAAAATTGTCCATATACATATCGGCCAGGAGTGGGGACAAGGGCGAGCCCATGGCTAAACCATTGGGTTGTTGGAAATAGGTACCATTAAAAATGAAATAATTTTGGGAAACACACGTCTTAAGTAATGCACAAAGTTCACTTATAACTGGAACTGGGATGGATTTCCGGATGAGGATGTCTTCGGCAAGGTTCACCGCTTCCATGGGTGGCACGTTGGTGAAAAGGTTGCGTACATCAAAGGAAACAAGCATGCACTTTTTCGGGATGACCTTTTTCATAAGTTTGTTCACAAGGTCCAAGGAATTCACTACACCATATTCCGTGGAAAATTTGGAAACCTCCCTGAAGAGTACATTAAGCCTTTTCGCTAGTATGTGGTTGGGAGCTGACATATTTGATACTACAGGCCTGATCGGAATCCCATTTTTATGAACTTTAGGTAGCCCGAAAAACCGTGGTGCTGAGGGATTCATTTGCACTAGTTTCAACATTTCACAACTTTTGAATAACGTGTTACAAGATTTAATCACTTTCTTAATTTCTTGTTGAAACTTGGGGGTTGGGTCTGAACGAAGTACTTCAATGTTATTGTCCCTGATGAAGTCTTCGCATTTCGTGATGTAGGTATTTCGTTCTAATACAACCACTGCGCTGCCTTTGTCTGCTTTCTGGATGATCAAATTTTTCTCTGTCACTGAATGTTTACATTTTGAACACAGTTGAAAGTGCAGCACGAGGAAAATGACTGGTGTATTTAATCAATAGGGACGCGGCGTATGCTTACAGAGTATATTTTAATCTCCCTTAACGAAAACAGAAGTGAGCATCTACGTTAAATTTTTTCTCATGGTTGAATTTTGAAGTTTAAATATTTCTGATGGTACTTTTTAAATTTGGGATTCTAAGCAAATTTTAGCAATTTCATTAATCACTATGTACATAGGTAGTCGAACGTCTATACTAAAGCAGCGGAGGCAAGTCCGTGCGTCGCAAGGACATGGTTCATAACAGAGCATATGGAGCACATTTAACCTTCAGAGTGAAGAGAGAAGGGAGGGGGAGGGGGAATAGAAATTCTCATTTGATATTTGGGACATTATTTATGTTCGGTAATTGGATGGTGATCAAGCCAGTGATATATTTTACTCGAAGGGCCAGTTTCACGGCGGATACACATTTCGGTGCCATACTGCACTCATTTTATACAGTTGGACTGAAAGTTGGGAGGGTGATAAAAACATGAAATTCCAAAGGACGGTTTAGGCTAAGCCATACATGACAATGGAAGACAGCTAACTGACAAGTCCGTCATCACGTGAATTGGCACACATTTGTGGTCATGTCTGATGAACTTTCAAGCGTCGAAAATTCAAAAACACAAAAGACGCCGTTTGATTTGTCACTGTTCACGAGAGTCGCTAAAATCGGCAACCGTCATTCAACAGTTATAACCAAACTGAGCGTCACAATAATTGTGTAACGCAACGTCAAGCCAAAATGTGCTGTTTTCGGACTAATGATCAATAAATAACGGACATTTCGAGAAACCAACTTAAGAGCGGAAGCAAATAAATCCTATTTCATTTATAATACAGTAGCTTTCGAGCGTAAATGAAATATATGGATCATTTTGGGACTCAACATTTTCTCGCGTTGCGATGGACGTCCTCAGGTGGTGAGGCAATTATTGGCGTCTTATCACTTCACTTTTCAGTTCTAAGTCCTCGAGTTAGCCTATATTTTGTTATTGAATTCCGATACTTCGATGTTTAGCAGGATAGATTGATACAAAATGAGTGTTTCTTGTCCTCATTTATCAAAAAATTAAAATTTTTGAACAACCGGGGCGTTCAGTTCTTAATTTCACTCCTCAACAACTACAAGGATGGTATTTCTCATTAATGGACCAAGTTCACAAAGACTTACATTTCGCATTTCTTCTTTGAAGATTTTTTTATGGCTTAGACACATGTACATTCAAACGAAGGTTCCACCAATCATATCTTTAGGGTGACTTACACCGGAAGTATGAATAATATTAAAAAATGCTCCATGGCGGAGGACCTCCGCAAACCGATGGGATTTCTCAGACGTACCAGCAGCCAAGGTGGTTTCTCAAGGAAAACGTAATCCAGCAGTTACATAATTTCATCATAAGGCCGCATATGAGGAGGGATTCGAATCTTCGGATCGGCAGAGACTAACGAAAAAACCAATTGTCCCGCTATTATATCCAAGGGATCATGGCGTGCTCCAGAATGACCAATGAATAGGAGTAGTTACTATCCATCTCGCAGCAATGTGATTCAACTCTTTGATGATTTGGCGAAAAGGGAAGATGTCACACCACCAGGAATCGCAAATAATGATTCACCTGAGTGAAGACCAACGATGGAGATATGGGGAAATTATATAATTTTTACATTTAATTTTTTTAACCATTGAAATAATTCAAAAATATACGTAGACCCGTTAAGAAGCCGTGTATATGGAATTTAAGTACAATAATAAAATAATACTTCGAGCACTTTATAGATGATTGCGTACAAGAAGAATTTTTGAAAAACGCCTCATAAATGAGACTCGTAAAAGCGATTTTATATGGCATATTATGCATGCATATGCATAGAAACAAACCAGAACTAAAGTAAGTTTTACCAAAGAATTCTCGACCTCGAAGTATCTTTTTTACGAACACCCATATATCTGTACCTCTGCCAATAAATACAAGTACATCGCTTTTCGCAGTTCCATGGAAGAAGTTGTATCTCATCCACTTCCTCTTCCCACCTAATCGACGAAGTGTACCCTAGTGACAAAAGTTCCATACATACACGTACTTCATATGGAAGTGGTAGGAAAGAGCCGAAACTCGGGCTACTTTCATATTATTTCTTTGAAGTAATTCGAGTAATACATTTTGTAACATGAAGCCTAACCAAGTTAATAAAGATTAATATTTATTCAGAGACAGAATTGGAGAACCGCAGAAAGGTAAAGAAAAATGTACGTAAAATTATATTTAAAACACCTCTGTGCAGAGCGACGAAAAGATTAGATATGATCACAAAATGAACCAGTTTTATGCCCGTCAACTTGTGATAAATGGTGCGGCTAGTTTCATGAATGAAACCCTGGACCCTAATCCTCTATCAACAGGACACGCGAAAAACTGTTTATAGTAGAATTTATATTATTATACTTATTTATATAACAGGTAATTAAACTTAAATGCGGCGACATTGAAGCCTACAGTAGTACAACAAGTCCATTAAACGGGCAGTACAGCTTGAAGAAAGTTACATAGCATGTATTTCATTTAACATTTATATGGACCATGAATATTGTATATCAACGTCATAAATCCTCCTAAGAGCCTTAAAACAATATATTTACACAATGCAAGCTCTTATATGAAAGTCGCTAACCTTTTAGAAAATATGATGTTCGTGGTTTAAGTATTAGCAATATAGCGATTAAACAGTTTAAACTCCCAATTTCAATCCTCAAATCCGCGCTTGCGAAAATTTTAAATAATTATGTTCCGCAAATGGCAGTTTTATTTTCACACGCCTTATCCTATTGGTTTGATCCATCATATTTGTCATGCGTAAATTCAAATGTGAGAAAAACATGGGTTTGGACTGATACAAGGAAAAGGCGTACACAAACACTTCCACGTTGTTTCCACAAAGAAAATAATTTCAAAGTGATCAAATCTCCTAAACCTCCGGTATATATTACCATATTACCAATTAATCAAATAAATGGACCATCTTAAGGTTATAATGAATAAATTATGTTATCTACGACAATTATTTCAATAAAATAAATGAAGTGCAAGGAATTAATTCCTGAAGGCGAAGATGTGTGGGCGATAATGAGTCAAGCAAGCGATCTTATATAATCAATTTATAAAATTTTATCAAGCTATTCTTAAAACATTATCCAGGTTTCAAGTTATTTTAAACCACAATCGCATATGGTACTAGTAAGCAATTCACAACGGGTGGCAAGTGATGCTGTGATCAATATTAAAAATCTCCTAGACTTATAATCTTCTTCAGTATTAGAATGTTATGAAAAGTAAGTGGACATTTCTTTGTTCTAATTTCTATTTCAATTGTTAGAGGGGAACCTTAAGATTTTGAAGGAAATATTGCCCATGAAAATCGCAAAGCGGAGGAAAACGATGACTCACTGGGTGATTTGTCAGTAGAACGAAAAAATTGTCATTTCGTGACCTGCAAGTGCTCATCAACCGGTACACCAGTCACCCATAACTGCTTCACAAAAAAGTTTTCCTTAATTTTTCCGATCATAAAAATTATAGTGGCAACGCTCTTTCAAAGTTGAA
Source organism: Hetaerina americana (assembly GCF_022747635.1). NCBI lineage: Eukaryota > Metazoa > Arthropoda > Insecta > Odonata > Calopterygidae > Hetaerina > Hetaerina americana. The sequence goes on along the minus strand of NW_027286292.1, from coordinate 11,503,986 downwards.
TAGATATTTATGAACGGCAAATAATAACGCAAAAAATGTTCTCATCAATGTTCAGTAGATCATACAAATAAATATGGTCCACGGTCTATCAAAGTTTGAGAAATCTGCATAAGGTAGTTTCGGGCCACATGTAGGGGAATTGAAATAGTATTGAATTACAGTTAACAATATAATTGCAGAATACAATTACTACAGTTAAGTGACATTGTACTTCAATGAACTGTGTACTTTTATTTATGTAAAAGCGTTCGTTTACTAAAAATGATGCAGTAATTCGAAATCAATAGAGAATAAAAATCTTGTTAATGAAACATAAGCCTATATTCAGAACAAAAAAACTGCACCATGAACGATGAAAATCTTTGTCGTTTGCAATAATATTTTTATGATTCACAAAGGTAAAATGGATGCTCAGGCAAAATACGATAAAAGCAGTTTATACAGCACAGGCAGATTTCAACCAACTGCTAACCTGCTTTTCAACGGTTGAAGCGATAAATTTGGTATATTTGCTTTGCAGCTCTCTCGAAATATACCTGTATTCTGGTAAAACTACCGTAGCATTTGCCGATCAGTATTTAAGCAATTGTTGAGTAAACGAAATATTAAGCTTGACTGACTTATAAAACAAATGTTAGTGAAACACGACGTTGATAACCTCGAGTGAAGCCAAAAAAACTATTTACTCATAGTAACCTGATTATTCAAGGTTGTCTATTTGGATCAACAAACGTACTTTATATTGAATCACACATCGTTTCAAAAGGCTGTTCTCATTTCAAAATAGAGACTTTTTTAATATACAACGTATACAAGATCTTGATATTTATTGTTGCATGTGTGCTTTTTATATTCTAATCATATAGGCAATCAATTAATGTTGTGGCAGAAATCATTCCCATTTTTAGAGAAAAAATGTAGCACCGTACCCATATGTATACATTTAGGCTTCAGAAGCGAGATATATACTTAAATATGTGACACTTTATTTCCGAATCACTGATTCCAACCACCACGACTTATGGAATAATGTTTTTTCAGATTACGAGATTATTCACTCGCTGTCCTTATGAAGGTTCCATTGCCATCCAGAGAATAACAGCGATATTGAGACCTTTTATTTCGCAATGATAGAATATATGACTCTAGTTCTTGAATAAACTGGAATCATATCCTACCACGGATAACAAACAAGGATAGAATGTTCACTCTCCTCAATCACCCCTCATCTGTGCCAGGTCGGGTCGTTTCCAGGAGACGACATTTTCTGACGGAGAAGGCTACACGTCATTGACATTACCACTACGATTACGACCATACTACGATTGACATTGAAACAAACGACTTCTCCTAATTAGCTCCTAAGGCTCACCTAAAGTTGAGGAAAAATTATCACTTTGAACGATGATTTTATATTTGTTTATTAAGATAATATAACATCACCACTAGGAATAACACACTCTTCTACTTTTGATGTGCCATGGATATCCAGTCAGGGTATTTGGTCGCGATTGGTGCCTTTGTTCTCTCAAAAGGCGGATTGCCCTTAAGTCACAGAATGATAGAATGACGCAGTTGCGGATACTTGAGAGTAAAAGCTGAAGAAAGTCCTTCTATCATAATCATAACCATTTCCTTCTAAAAGCCCTGATTTACATCACGGTCTTTAATCAGGTACTTAGCAAAATCGTACTATTTTTGTGGGTAAACTAAAATTGTTGAGAACTCCTCAATTCTACAGCATGAATGAATTTTTTCAACATGACTCATCAGGTCAAAATTTATATGAATGTTATGTTTAAATTTGAAACAAAGTATGAAACGCTTAACTATGCATGCATGCCCAATATTTTCTTGACGTATGCATGGATGAGGCGCTTCTCCAGACTATTTCTACCAGAGTTTAATACGCAAAATATTGATGAGAAGGAGAAACACACGACAGAATAATACCAATTATTTTTATATTAATGCGCAGGAATTTATACACGCATTATGAATTTGTTCATTATCTGACTTGACTTGATGCAAGAGTCAAAACTGCGCCAGGTTTTTGAAAGCGCACTGGGACACCATACGACGGAGGTTGGTAAAACACATAAGCTGTAGTGTCAATAACTTTGGCTGAAATCTGAAACCAGTGACAGCAAGCATTGATGAATCTCTCTGGGAATCATATCAACACACATTCGCTACCTCAAATTCCGATGCAATGTTGATGATTATCGGTCATAAGGGGCTTTTGGTAAATGAAAATTATTTATTCTATCATTTTAAAAGTTATATATATGGTCTAAGACTTAACAATACAAATTCTCATATGAAAATAATTATCGCACAGTGTGGGTGCATTAAAATTCAATAACAAAATATTGGAATGCATCTACGTCTGATTGGGCAGGGTTCAGACCGTTGCGCCACTACTCGGTACCCACAATCTGGTGCGCCATAAAACATCGTGGAAGAGGTTGCTTGAATTATTTCACCAGACAAAAGAAATAATGCCAGAGAACTCCATGAATCCCGACTTAGCTGAATATTACATGATTTAGTATCCGCACCGAGTCAACAGCGTGAGAGGAGCACCAAGCTTGTGATGACATGGCGCCGCTGAGAGCACGACTCTGATCACGCAGGGCGAGCGACCCCTGGCCACATTGACTGCCGTCACACCAAAAGGGCATCCAAGAATCGATTCTCACTCGCATTTAATACAAAACACAAATCTGAGAGAATGTATATAGAGGGCAACGTTTTCGGGCTTCAATTGTCGACGAAAGTTGTAGCACCTGCACGACTTATGGCGTCCAAAGATTGACTGCCCATTACAATTTGTCGAACACATTCGGTAGTTTTGTTATGTAATTTCTTAGTATTGTAATCTGATGCTTATCTGCAATTTTGTGGAAGTCAATTTTGAATTTCGCCTGTAACTATTATATCCATTAAATGGCAAACAACTGTGGTCTTTTAGATGAATAACTATAAAAAAGAATAATCATTAAAGATGGTGTATATCTTACTTGAGTCATCTTGATTGGTACTCGTATACATCGTACAGCACCCATAACCATTCATTGACATAAAACAGTCACGTGTAAGTTTTACTGTTCTGCGAAAAATTAAAACTGTAATTGAATTTAGAAAAACATAAATTGAATTAGATTCTGTACCATCAAAACACCACGCACCGCTTGATTCCTAGACACAGTCCAAATAATGTAATGAGACCAGCACTAAATTCTCGGAAATTAATGTTTACAGAACCCATGCGAGAATGTTTACACTATTTTTTTATAGCTTCCCCGTTTCGTAAAGGTCCTTAACAAAATAATTTGCCTCTAATTAAGATCTTATTCACTGAAGGGGAGAGGATAAATATCACGAACTTCCAGAGATACCGTATTATTATTTCTTCCGTGAAAACACGGCCAACGCAATAGATTCCGTGAAATTGATTATCGACCGCTGCGAACTCTCAGAGCGAGCCGCCCACCACTTCTCTCTCCTGCGAGATAACACTGCTTTAACAACGTCTTCAACTGCTTTTCTTAAGAAGTCGACTACTTTTCAAACGAATGCGGATTCTTACGTCGCTATTACCCATTCCACATAGTGACAGACTAAGTTGCTGAGGCATCAATGAAAATAACAAGAAGCTCATACAATTGAATGTTTTCAAAATTTACAGGAAACATTTCGATTTTCTTGGCAAAAATCAAATGCAATAATGCGTTTCTAGAAGTTACGAAGGATTCCGTGCCAACAGATCGGCAAAAAGTAGAATCCGAAATACGTAGTTTTCACATAGAATATGACAAACAACAGAACTTAAATTATCTTAGATTATTTTTTTATTTAGTTGTGCCTGGCTCGAATTGACAAGAGAATATAAAAAAAAACATTACTAATCCTGCAAAACTGATTCCAAATGCATGAAATTGTAAAACCGGAGGAAATTACTGAAACTTAAGCCAGTTTTCATGGAAATCAGGTGGCTTTTCGAGATGAGGGACTAATTCGAATAACATTGGCGCAGGAAATAAACAATAAGGACATTTTCATAAAAAATATCTGAGGCGTAATAAATAATTTTCACGAGATCTTTCACGCACAGCCCTTAGTATCAGATTCGAGCACCTCTTAGCAGCTGAGATTTACACTATCATCAAAGGACACTTGATTCCAGAGGGCCCTTCTAGCTTTTCGGGGATACTTCGCTAATCATCAAACGTCATACGCTGCCTATGGCGCAGAACTGCGACTATTCGCGCGATGTCACGATGCTGCCGTGGCTATGACCTCCCCCATTTTAGATGCGACCTTTGCCAAACACTCGCAATCATGGATGGCATATTATTCCTACTGAGAAACACACAATGGAGCCCAGCGGAGTGTTAAACGGACACATCGGTCACCGAGAGGAAATATTCCTGGATCTTCTATGGCTGTCCACGACGCAAGCGCCACGAAAGAAAGAGGCGCCGCAAATGTTTATGTAATGCATAAATATCTGTTGAGAACACAATGTCAAAAATGCGATCAATGATTTAATAAAAGCAGAGAACATGAAGAAGAAATAATGATGCTGCCGAGAAGAGGCCACCAAAACACAAGCATTGGGCATGAGAATCCGACAAGTCACGACGGCGGAGAGAGGGGTGTCCATCTGCCACCGCATCCCTCCTCCGCTTTGAGAGCGAGCGACCAGCTGTTGGAGAGGCAGTGAGTAAGTGGCCAAGAAGTGAGAACTAAGGAAGGCCAGTGAGTCAACTCGCGTGACGAGCTCCCCCACAGCGCTCAGGAATTTCCAGCAATGAAAAATGAGAGGCGAAGAATACATATGTCGCCCGCATCGACCGCAGTGGTCCGCTGAGATCACTTCTTTTTCCTCCGCTTCCCGTCAATCGAAGTGAAACCCAATGAAGTGTATGTACATGTAAATGTACACGTAAATGTACACGACTGTAGTTTCGGCACCTAAGTCGTGATTTTTGCGCTAAGGACAGGGCTAGAACCTGGAGGGAAGACGAGGTAGCCAGGGTCTTTTAATGTCTACGCAGCTAAAAATATTGATCCCGGAGTCCTTACAAAAACGGTGACAACACCTCGTGAGCCCCTTACGGGGTAGTGTGAGGCGTTTTTTATCGGAAGGAAACTCAAAAAATGCCACGTCCCATGAGACATTAAGAACTCGGCGATCGATGAATAAACACTCGGCCTCCGTGTGCTGGCCTGTGGGGGCGCCATCACCCAGTCATCGGTCACGATTGTGCCGAGGGGCGGGGGCAGGGGATCGTCGTGAGAGGACAACGGAAAATACTTACTCGTCGTGTTTCCTCCCATCTCGATGATGCACTTGCACTCCCTCGACACCTCCCGGTTGTTGAAGGGACGCACCCGCACGGCCACCTTCACGGACGACATGGCTGCGGCAGTGTCGAACAGCGGCTCCTGGAAGCATCAAAGCGGCCGTGCACCAAGGCAGCAGGCACGCGAGACGACCCGTTAGTGATGCATCTCGCAAAGGTCACCCGTCTCTCCCTTCAACCCTTCCCACCATCCCTCCCCCTCTCCTTCCCTCCCTCCCTCCCATGCACTCCAAACCTTCCCCTCAAGGCCCACCCCTTTCCTAACCCCCCACCCGATCCCTCTCGGCCTCAACTACGCCCACGGCCACCTCCCCCTCCTGCAGCCGGGGAGGGACGGCGGTGGAAGGGGCTGAGGGGGCGGATGGGGGTGAAGGGGAGAGGGAGGCCGAGTGAGAGCCCAGCATCAAGCGATGAGGACCTGCCTCCCTCTCCTCACGGCCAGAGCTACAAACGCATGGATGGTATACACACGCACCCAACCACCCGACCCTTGCCCCTCAAACCCTCACAGTGGCGGGGGGTTAAGACACGAGGCGCCGAAGGTGGTGGCGCCTCGCGTCCCCTTCCCCTCTAATCGCCATTCTCATTTTTTCTCTCCGGCCCGACCGCATGACGCCCAACCGCGGACGTCACCTCCGATCGGTGGCCCCCCGCCCGTACGTAGTCTATGCCCCGTCAGAAATCAACAATTCCCACCCGGGGCCATCCGACCCTATAGAATGTGCACGCTGATGGCACTACTTCGACCGGGGGCGAGATCCCTCGTGCATGCGTGCATGTGACCCGGGGCCTCGGTAGGAGGGGGAGGGCTGGATCAAAATTAAATACGGCCGTTTGGGAGACAAAAGGTGCGCTCAAGTCGATGCGGGGGGTGCGGCAGGGGTTAGGGGAGGTGGTTCGAATGGGGGAGAGGGAAGAGGTGGTGACCACGGCGACGGCGCCAAGAGGTCTGTGGCGCGATGGCATGTTTTAAATCCACGGTCGGCGGGGGTAGGGCGGGAGAAGAGGCATTGGTAGTGGTGTATGGGGTCAATCAATCCGACAACTGATTCCTTTCGTCGGGTGAATTAAAGAGAGGGGCTTGGGGCGTAGGTGTTTTGGATAGCTACCGGGGGGTGGAAGGAGGGTGAGAATAGTGTGCGGGGTAAGTGTGGGGGCGCTCATTCGGGGGAGTGCTGTTATCCCCTTCTCCGGGGGCACACAAGAGGCTGCCTTCCGTCCCCCGAAACCCCTGACTGTCGGGTGGTTCGGAACCCCGCCTGCGGAATCAATGCAAAGATTCCTGCGATTAAGATGTCCGATACCGAACATCAAAGAGCATCCCCTCACCTCTCAGCCCCGCAGAGCGTACAGCCCTCCGGGACACGAACCACGTCCTCTCCCGCGCGCTGCGCACACGCTCGAAGAGATTGGAAAGGGTAGAAACCGCAGCCGTCCACCGCCGCAGCCTCGGGGGGGCGGGTTGCGGCGGCGGACGTAGAGCGTGATGGAGGGGGGCGAGAATGGTGGGGGGGGCACGGGACTCGGTGGGGTCATGTTCCGCGGGCGGGATGTGGGCGGACGGGGCCGTTGTACCGGGGGAACGGCTCGCGGGAGAAGGATTTGATGAGGTGAGCGGTTAGGACCAGAGGAGATGGTGTCAAGGAGGGATCCTGTCCACCGTGTGTCGCGGGGGCAGTTGGGGCGAGCGGAGAAGGGGTCGCAGGGTCACGACAACGAGCACACATATATACACACACACACACAGACACCCCGGAATGGATGAAAAAATTCAAAATGGCGCTCACCTCAGGAAACGCGAGTTATGAGAGTGAGTCGAAAGCGACGCTCAAGGAGGTACGAGGCGGAGGTCCTCTGTCCAAGCGGTGGGCTGCACTTGGTCACCGTCCACCGGAGATTCGTCTGCGCGCTCTCTATCTCTTTCTCTCTCTAGCCCCAGAGGACCGTTGCCCTCCTTCGGTGTAACGTGAAGGGTGGTGGGGTAATATGGAGACCACGAGAGGGGAGGAAGCGGCACCCAGGCGGGTCGCGGAGACGGGTATCAGTGGGGCGAAGACCGCGCGGAGCGAGGGGGAGGGCCACCGCTGGTGCCCATGGTGACGTGGTGCCTCGCCCGAACACCAGAAGAAACGATCCCTTCCAGGAATGAACGCGGACTGGTCGCCGTCGGCTAAGTGGTGCGTGCGCTGTGGAGCGCGGGGCGCAGTGGGACGGGAGAGGAGGGCGACTGCTCCTCGGGTGCCGGGTCCGCGCTCGATAGATCCCACTGACGAGGCGACGCCGGAGACTCTGCGGCGGAGGGAGCGCACGCCGAGTCGGGCCGGGGGGGAGGGGTGTGTGATGGGGGCGGAGAGAGGGAGAGGGTGGGGGTCGGGGGGTCGCAGTGACGTCATGGGTTGCGCAGGCGTCGGAGGTCTTCCCCTTTGCACCCTCCGCCCCTCTCCCACCCGAAATCGAGGATAAACCCACCCAGCCACCCCTTATGAGAGCCTTACGTTGGCTCCTCCTCCCTCTTTAGTCCCCAAACCCAACACCCCCCCTCATTCCAATTATTACCAAACTTCCATCCCCGGACGCAGGCATCGCAGTTTAAAAATGGGACAAAAATATCTAAGCAAAAATGGATTTGGGATGCAAATGGACGGTGCTGCATCATTCCAGACGTGAGACAAATGAAAGGTAGCGGTGATCTAAAAATTTTTCCCCTTCAAAATAGAGCTCTTTACGTGGAAATCGTTTGACGGCACACTTATGCGGCAATTTTTAAATGGTTTCCAATAAGGTGCGGAAGTGATAACTCAATGAGGACTCAAAATGAGTGACTGGTCTGAAACTTGGCAGGAAAGACAATTCGGATAAAAATAAAAATATAGCACTTGTATCATTTTCTTCGCTAAGAGTCGTGTCGCCGTTGATTTGAATCCTTTCAATGTAAATCCATTTCAATCTGTAATTTTTTTAGTATCTCCTGGTATATTTCAATCTAGATGATTCCTTTACATACAGTTTTCTAGCCATAATCCAATAGATCGCCGCATACCTACCCATATGATTTTTTATAATGTATGTTCAAATTGACTATGTAGCTACCATATTCCTCATAGACGCAATTGGCATGAGAACCATTTCTCGGGTATACCGAAAGAAAACTTACGGTAAAAGGCATCTCATGGTTATTGCTTAATACATGCCCAGATATTCTAACCAGAATGGTGTATGTGAACCATCAGTCTTTCAGCAAAACCTGAGGACAATCGATGGCTCAAAATAACTTTTTAAGGATAAGGCCTTGAATTAGGCCAAAAATTTAAGTTTCGCAGTGACAATATTCCGAAAAAATTAGACATATGATTATATTATACGTAAATCAAAATCATAAATGCATAGAATGTCAAGGTATTTTGAAATAATATGGTAACCAAAATTAATTCAAGTTTCTAAACGTTTGTACCTCAAAACTTTCGCATCGACCCTCGCATTGTGGAGGATTCCCCTTAGTTGACCTCATGCCATTGAACAACGTACATATACTATCAAGGGTTTCTCATTTATCGGAGATAATATATGTGGTACGCATGGACATAGGCACAGTAAGAACTCCGGTTTCCTCTGTCATTGCAGTATAATGATTTATCGGTGTGATTGAAAATTCTCAACTATTATGTCGTAAATGAACTGTAAAGGTGACTAAAAATGTGGTCAATTGGTCGTAGGAAAGCAAAATGTTGGAAACATAAAGAAGATAAATTGTTTTTGGAATGTCAAACCAAGAATTTTCATTCGGAATGCATATTTTTAATGATGCATATGGGTGGAGCATTAAGGGAGGGACATGAATTGGGATTATTATTGACCTAAATAGAGAGATTTGTAAGGGAAAATAGAGGAAAGATTACTTACAACGTACGTAAGTTTTAAAAACAAACTAATTTGGCCGCTCGAAGATATGCCTCGAGGCATCAGGGTAACTGGATTAAAACGAGGCAAGATCCTTTCAACCATCCAAAACAACATATTAAAGGTGCAAAAAGGTTCATGGCACATGTGTTTACCATCAGAAGGTTACAATCGAAATCGTAAAATATGGACAAATAGAATCACCCGGATGAAATACGGGAAGGGCCAAAAATTCGACTTAAAACGCTCACTTCCGTCATCCCTCATCGCAACGACTCTGGCCAATTACACCAATTTTAACTCGATTTCTTAGTAGTTCGCGATGCATGTAGTTTTGTAATCTCTTTTTGTTATGGTTCTCATTTTAATGATTTGGTAAGCGTTCTTAGGCACTTAATATGCCATCCTGAAGTCCACTCCATTCCGCAATTGCTTTAATGACGCTGTCGTAATACCAGTGTCTGGTGGCCGGAAGATATGAATCTGAAGGAAAATAATTACATGAAACACTCCTTGGCGTCAATTTGTCAGCCAAATGAACAACTAAGATTTAAAACGTGTATGACTCCTCAGTTTACCTTTGATACGGAATTACCTGAAAAGAATCCCCTTGATAATCTTCACGAATGAAAAGCGCCCTCCTAGTTTCTAGTTAATAATCCTTAAAAACATACATTCTTATGAATTCATTTTCCATAAAAAAAGGGGAATATACTTTCAACTCCTTCCAAGTTCCCAGCAGTTTCCTTTTCAACTCAAACAGTTGTACGGCTGAGGCGACATTGTCCCCGCATTAGTCCGACGATTCTATTGACAATAAGAAATTAATGCTTCCTGAACCATTATCAAATGTGTTTAAGGGTTTAAAAAATTATAATTAAGACTTCATTTGAGCTCATTGGCCTATGAATTCCCATCGATGGGCTAAATGGTCGCTCCAGTTCGATGCTTCTCCATAATGCAGAGATAAATGCAGGGAGCAAATCGAGTGAGACCGGTGGCCAGTGTACACCGTACGTACTATACGTGGGTGCGATATTCATCTCTCCCACGGTGTTACAGCCCACCTCACGACCATCACTCTGTCGGCACTCTCTCAGCACTTGCTTCATGCAGATTCCACGCTCCGGAGATTTACCACCGATGGCTAGAGCAAACAAGTCCACCTCGAAAAAGTTGCGAGAATAGGAATAGATAACAGCCCGCAGTTCCTCATGAATCCAAATTATCTAACGGACAAAATGTGAATGAACAGAACGTAGTCTACATAAATGCGGGGTATTAATACTGAAACCGGGATATATCGAAACCACGATTTATTTTGAGTTCCTGCAGTAAATTCCACTATCGTTGACAATATTTATTTATAGTTATGATAATGTATGCAATAACAAGGTGTAACAATTACTTTGTATGAATAAGGTCTCTTTATTACTTATAAATCAAAAAAAGTATAAAGATGAGCAACATGGGAGGCTAGGTGCTGATATTGAATGCGGTTTACGTATGTATGTTTGTGAATGCCGAAAATTCTAACAAGTCAAAAACTTTGAATTTTTAATATTTAAGGAAGAGTTATGTACACATGTATTCAGGGAAAACAAAAGTTTGATATCAGTTATGTAATAATACCGAACTACTCAATGTAAGCATATAAATATTCCCAGGGTCAATAATTTGCATTACGTATTGATTCCTATGTGTGCCAGTTAGCTCACTGTGCACACCTCCTAGGGGTGGAATGCACGAAAAAATTAATTGAGCGAATAAATTTTGATATTAGTAATTGATACCATGTATCGCACGGATGTAATCGATAAATATTTTCCTCAGTAAGATGCTTGCTACCCGTCGGTTCTACGAAAGCAGATTTGTCTTCGTTTTAAATGAAATTTAAATTTCCGTCTTATTTTTCTAAACACTTCGAAAATTTTAGCAGAAAAACGTTTGACGAGCTATTGATTGCATTATTCATCATATTGTGTCGTTACTCTTGAAATCTGGCAGCTGTTGGGAGAAAATTCGAAAGAGCTCAAGAAAGAGACGGTATCTCCGTCGGTAAAATACGGGAAAATATCGGTATTTGGAACCAAAAACTGAATCTCCGTTTTGCTACCCCTCCACCGTGAGGAACCCGATATTTCTAGAATTTACGTCGTTCTTTCGAACATTTTTCATAAAATATATTCACAACTCTCCCTGATCATATCATTAAAGGGAAGGGTGTTAACCTTCCGCCACACACACGCGTATAGCAGCTCACAGGTTGTGGTGACGAGTAAAAGTTTACGAAGGATTTGCATTCCAGTGGAAATGCGGGTGGAGGTCCCCGGCAAGGCGCTGAGAATCGACCGGCCCATTTCGAGCGTTGTTGCAATCGATATCGCCTCACCGCTTTTCCAAGACGGGGAGGCGAACGAATGCAACACCCAACACCCCCCCCCCTCAATCCACACGCTGGAGCAGTCGCAGGACATGCCTTCGTTTGGCAGGCGAAACTTCTTTCTTTCCCCGCGAGGAAGCTGCGGACCACGGACGTGGAGAAATATATCTCTGGGAGTATCCTACCCTGAAAAATTCGTCCGAACTTACACAATGACTTGATGCGAGGCATAACGAATGTTTTGGTCAAACTTCCGCGGATCCTCATTTTAAAGTAGCGCTTATTTTCACATCGAAGGACGTGACGAGGGTTTCGAGATGGATCGGAAACTAAGTTGGCAAGGGGAGTTGTCGAATTAAGTTTTATTTTCGTTTGCGGCAGGGCAAGGCTGGCTGGTAGAACAAGGGGCGGCATAGAGCGAGGATCCGGGGGATATCGAAAGGTACGGGCAAGCAGAGGGAAGGTCAAATGGGGAATGGGAGGGGGAAGATGAAGCATTGGAATGTGGCGTAAGACGAAAGCAGCACAGGGCGTACTTAATACGAAATAAAAAAGGCATTAACAATGAGGAAATGTGATAATGCAGTAGGAGTGCTTTTCAAACTTTGTATTGATTTTTGGACCGATTGAATACCGAATTCCTAGTTTTTTGTCATTAATTTTACGGAAATAAAATTCACAAATTGAACTAAGGAGTGCTGGGTTTATTTGGAAACTGCATGCGTTCGCCGGGATATGTAAATACTTTAGTATTTGCAAAGTATTAAAAAGTATTTAGTTTTCAAACTACTCTATGGATTTGAAATTTATTTGGCCGAAACTTTTAAGTATTGCATTTCGGTGAATGGCTCTGCCTGTTTTGAGAAACAACATTTGCTCGCTATCCACCCATCAACACAATTGAGTTAATCCTGAGTTTGAATGAACTCCGTTCAGGTAGACCCTTTCCTACCCATGATATACATGGCATTGTTTCTCTTCATTAAACCTATTTTAAATGTGTATAATTGTGGGGTTCCGATGTAAAATAATATAAAATTCACATAAAGGTTATTCTCATTATGTAGTATCACTGCTGCTTCAGAGCATTTACTTAGGCGTTAGCTAAGCCGTCAAGCATAGTAAACAGGTCTGTCACATTGGTTTAAATAATAATAAAGCAAAGGTGGTGGGGAGGTGAATACCTATGAGGTAAGCAAGCTGAATTCGAAGTCTATACCAGTCTTTACTCATTAAGCCTCATTCCATTAATAATGTATTTCAACGGAAAGGAATGCAATGAAGAGCTATGACAAGAAATCAATCAATTGGACTATTAGGAGGCTCCAGCGGTGAAGGGCAAGAGACGAACAAATATATGATCAATAATTTAGGGTGAGAGGGATACATGGAAGTATAATCTTCTCGGGTGCTGATATCTCTTGTCTTCCCTCCTGTCTTTCGTGTTTACAGTTCAGGCTCTCATATTGCAAGAAATTATGTGTGTTATCACCAATATAGAAGCGCGTTGGTTCACTAGAGGCGAAAGCTATCTCCCATTTCGTCACCCCTCTCCCACGGCCCTCACTGCCGCTATCGTGACACCTGCCGCCTTCGCAATGCCGCCGTTAAATCCAATCACAATCACCACTGCCGGTTCCAAGAGCAAAGCGTACGGCACCCAAGCTCGCAACAGATGGAAGAAACAGCACTGTGAGAGTTGGAGAAGGATGCTCCGATGAACTCGAATAATTACACGGAGTTGGATTGACAAGCAAGGGAGACTGAATTTTGAAATCGTGTTCCACCTCGCAGCAAGTCGCAGACGATTACCTGATGATCACCGTAAGAGGGTGGCATGGTAATTCATATGGGATTGCCATTAAGGTGGATGGAGCAGGAATTTCGAATGATTTCACGCCATTATTTATTCTAAATTTTCATCGCTTCCAACGAAATGGAAGAAAATATATTTGTTTCAACGCCCAAAATAATGGAGTAAATGCCAAATACTACTAATTTATGAAACGCAGATATCGCACTCGGAGCTCTTTTATTTATTATAACGTAAGTTGATTTATTATGTTTAATACGCGCGAATTTTGAAAATACAATAGACATTTGATGGATATGGAGGGTTTATATCCCCGCCTAATAGAAGGTATCGACCATACATATCATAATTATACGTACTATTAATTTTTAATGCCACAGTAAAATTTTGAGCATGATTCCCTAAAATCAGAAAGACAATAGATAGGGAGCACAAAGGAGCAAAGTGAGAACCAAATCAACTATTACTGATAAACTTTTGAAAATCCTAGAAGAAACAGAGTAGAAGAGCGTATACACAAAATTTAAAGGAGAAGGTAATACTATAGGAAGAATGTTGTGCCGAAGACGGAAGAAATAACTCTAACCTTAACCCCCAAGCATTCCACCTTAGGAGTTGTGAGCAGTGAGCTAACTCACTGACACACATTGGAATCCATTCTTAAGATAAATTATTGATCCTGAGAGAATTTATAACGATAAAGTAAGTAGTTTAGCATTGTTACATACCTGATACAAAAATTTCGTTTTCCCTGAATGAATTTTTACGTCATTTTCTATTAAATTTTGAAATTATTTTTTTAATTTATCATAATTTTCGACATTCTCAAACGTACGTAAATCGCTCACATTCAGCCCTTTCCCATTGCCATGTTTCTTAATTCTATTTTATTTATTTATTTTGAAGCGATAATAAATAATTATTCACATAAAGTAACCGTTAAAGTTGTTATGGAATATAAATAAATATTGTCAACGAGAGTGGCATTAGGGGCAGGAGCACAAAATCAAGGGACTCTCCGAGGTGTCCCGGTTTCCCGCATTTGGATGCACGTTCCGTTCATTCGCATTTTGTCCGTTAAATAAAAATCTTCGGGTAGGCATGAATGACTGCTTCTTTTGCACTTAAATAAGCTGTAACATTATTTCTAATTTTCTTCATCATAGTTCTCCTTCCTCTATTATGCACCATTCTGTCTCTTCCGCCTCTCAAATTCTGGATTTACTTTTCAGCTTATCCAGTCGTATGTCGAGAGGTGAGAGTCTTGTTTTAAAAGTATGTTTAGGTTGCTTCTAAATGCCGTATTTTCGCTTAATAAGACGAAACTGGATTCCTTACGCACTATAATAATCTGTTCCCTTCAGGTTAGGCTCAATCTGAGCGGAAGAAGGGCTAAGACAAAAACCGAAAGCTTAAGCTATCTGAAATTTGAGTGTACTTTTTAGTGTCTCCATTGAACCTGAATGCAGTTTTTCTATGGGTTTTCCACAATGTTTTAACAAATACCGTCCATTTTCGATTAATCTATGCAAGGGGAATGTAACCTTGGGAAATGCCATTAATAACTGCGCTAGTATTCCTTTCATCGCGAATTTCCTGATTAGAAAGGAAATGATAAATGCCAGAACATTTTTTTCCGTCGACAGCTGGATAAGTGACATCGGCCTCGACAATCAAAGGAAATGCGATGAGTAATCAGAATAAAAATATACGGATCGTTAGGTGCATTTTTTCGCACTTAAGAGAGGCACTCGTTGGATTTTATTGTATACATTTAAATGACTAGTGGTATTGACATTGTAACCCTTACGGAAAAGGAAGAGCAAAAGTTTACTGGTTTCAGTATTTTTAAAAACTGAGGTCGGTCAGTATTTTGCAACGCCCTTGTGTACTAACCTGAAGTTCACGGATTCTATTCTACCCTCGGGCAAAGGGTGTAGGGTCAAATCTGGTGGTTCGGCCCCTGGGACACCCCTGATGAGAAGCCATACTAGGCTTATCGCTATCCTAAGGCGTACAATGGCCACCAGAGGAGTCCGAAAAGCAGACAACTCATTTGGTTTAAACTCCACAGAGGACAAAAGTACACACGGAAAGTACCAAGAGATACAGAGAGATATCAATTAGATTATATCATAGTTAAGCATGGACTTTAGAACAGCGTGATCAACTCACAGTTTTCCAGAATAAGATGCGGATTCGTATTTAATTTGAATGTTTATAAAGTGTAATATCAAAGATAAGAGAAGAATGTGAGAAAGAAAAATTAGAAAATGAAATGCAGTATACTAAATTAGGGCGAAAACGAAAATGCCAGGAGCTGATAAAATCCATAGAGAGGATAAGGGGACAGTTACAGCAGAAGAACATAGTCAGTAACTCAAACTTGGATTAAAGAAAGCTACAAACGAAACAATAGTAACGGTAAATATAAAAAGGGGTAGAAACCCAGATATTACAGTAATTATTATTGCAAAGATGGATCGAAGAAGGAGACAGAAGAATGTGAACATAGAATTAGGGAGAAAACAGTACAAAACTGAACAAGAACGTGTGGCGTGAAACAACTAGGGCAAAGGAACCATCGTGGAAGGAGTGCGAGGATATTAAGAGTTTACAAAGACAGCGAAATGAGTGTGCTACACAGAATGGTGAAAAATGCGAGGATTTGAGAAGGGAAAATCCGTTTAAGGCATGAGAGATACAACCGAAAAAGTATTAACCAAAGACTAGTGAGACGTTAAGGGGTAACGGAATCGAAGAGGTTGTTAGGTTAGATAAGCAGCATCCCTAAAGAAATAATGGAGGAAAAAAGGAAAAACAAGGGTATTGAGCTCATTTGTGGCTTTGTGAGGGGGAAATTCGCCAGGAAGACTGCAAGATATGTATTGCTACTCTTCTCAACAAAGGAAAAAGCTGCAACATGTGAGGGTTATAAGTATTATTTCAGAGGTTACAAAGGTAGTATTTACATCATACAACTTCATAAATCTTGTAAACATAATGATGGAGAGCAAATACGAACTTAGAAGGAGAAAAGCTTGGGTATAGAAAGGTGATGGAGCCGAGTGAAGCCATAGCAATAATACAGTGATCAAAACAACGGAACATCGAGTACAACTATGATGTAATTATTGTAAGCTTTGTGGATTTAGAGAAGACATTCGTCAGAGCAAATTGGGCACAATTAAAGAGCATTCAGCAGTAGGTAGGGGTATACCGGAAGGATGAACGATTTATCCGGCATCTGCACGCCCGGGGCTGCAGAGTTTCGAAGAGCGAATGGCGAGTTGAAAGGAGCAGTGATAGGCAGGAGAGTAAGATAGGAATGTCCATCTGTTCAACATGTATGCGCAGGAAATGGTACGAGGCCCATAGGAAGGGCTGGAGACTGGGGTGAAAGTGGGTTGGGAACCCTTCAAATCGGTTAACTTAGCGGATGTTCAAGTGTTAGTTAGTCTTTCGGCCAAAGGGTTACAATCATTATTTTGTGCATTACATAATCAATTTGATAGGTATGGTATGAACACTTATTATCACAAACCGAAAATAATGTCATTTTCAAGGAATTGGAATGCTAGGAAAAGACACCTCAGTTGGAGGTTCACAAAGTAGAATAAAGAGTTTACCTATTTAGGCAGTATTTTTGAAGGTGGAAAAAGAAATTACCCTAAAATATTAAATTAAATCAAAGGAAAAATTTTATTAGGATAAAAAAGCGTTTATAAAGGAGGGGATTGATGACAGATGTCTTTAGTATTGGTGTAAAGTCAATAAAAAATGAAACATTTAAAGCAGAGCGTAATTTAGTATGGTGCGGCAACCTTGTTGCTGAGGCAAGAGGAAAAGCGTAGATTAGAGACCTTTGAGATGCGGGTGTGGAGATGAATGGAGAGAATACAATGAACTGAAAGGAAATCCGACGACGGAAGTTCTAGACATGGTAGGGGAAGAGAGACAGTCTGTGTGGGCAGAAATTCGGAGAAGGAAAGTCAACTGGATGCCGGGGATACTGGGAGGTAATGGGATGCTGAACATAGTAATAGACGGTTGACAGTTGGGAAAGAGAGGTAGAGGAAGGAAGAGAATAAACATTTTGGATGGAATTAAGGGAGGTAGATTGAATGCGGTACTGAAGGGTGTTATTGTAATACCTGGCAAGGTAGGAGTATGCCGATTGGGTTTCAGGATATTTTGTGTCAAGTTAGCTACAATAGTACGTAGTAGAAAGTTCCATCAAAAACTACCCCAAACCAGGAGACCACTGCCAAATAATAACGCACATATTTCACCATACATTGGTTTTCACTAGAGAATTTGGTTAAATTATATTTGGAGTATAGTGAATCTTTTTTTTAACAATGGTCAACCGGTTCAGGGTAGGGTTTTGATGGATCTTGATCACTACACACTACTGAACTCGTAAGCCCTAATTAACAAGATGCAAAATATCCTTCGAATTCATAACGCCTTTTTAAAATATCAGATTCTTTACGATATTATTAACTTTTAATATTATTATCTCTTTCTTAAGTCATTAAACATATTACATGAACAACATTGATGCAAAAATAGTGATTTTGGAACACAGAGAGAATTATCGTCATACCATTATTTTCGTTACATATTTGAACCCTAAAACGTCTGATTGCGGTGCTTGCCTAATGCACCGGTACCTCCTGAAGTATTCATTTTCAGTGCTGATCTGGAGTACTAAATTAATAAAATAATACCAGTTAGTACCATATTCCGATACTTTTTGAATAACCCAATGCAAAGCTACAGTCACAGCAGCCTGCACTGCGTAATACGTCCAGCACTTCCGTGGGCATTACGCTGAGTCCAATCAGTCACCAAGCCCAAACTAATTGGGCTACATGTCATTTTCCCAAGTGCTTATCCAGAAAATTTTAAATTTTCCTAGTTCTCCTGCCCAGTAGAATTCTCAGAGTTTCCCAGGTTGCTGGACTCGTAGCCCTAAAAGCAGAAAATCAGCGGTGAACTCGGAATCCAAGGTTAGGACTCTCTGGTTTCGACGGACTCTGGCATGCGCGCGACCCAATCAGAGATGTCCTTTCGGAAATACTAGCTGACCCAGCCCCGAATTCCCTCCACCTAGGGCTGCGCTACACCGCCTTTAGCATGTCGAAATCGTAATCAGTACAATTTCGAACCCTGCCTGATATATTGATGTCGATATCTTCAAGTATACTATCTACTGTACGAGTATATCTCGTCGCCATCAATGTAAAGCCGACATCTGCTGTCGTTTCGGCATCTAATATCGCGTCGGCATCCAGGGCCGCGTTTATATCCACAATCACGTCAACACCGTTTAATTTCTTTCTGTGTCGTCTCGTCTGTTAAATTGGTCTGTTAAGCTCACAACAGAAGAATTTAACTTCGGACAACGTTGACCAGTCTACTTGTCGGAATTCATTCCGAAATGATTAGCACAGAGTGAGGTCGGACAGAGAGAATTTTCTTTAAAACCTATGGCATACCATATTTTTGTAAGATTTTCTTTAGCATGGCTTGCAGAAATTAGGTGTCATTATTGACGCACGTGGAATCTCTCGATCACTAAGGCATCAATATGGACCACATGTTTCGTATACCTCCAAAACATACGGAATCGTTTGTTTCTTTCTCGCATTTATGACATATTTCGCAACAGATTTTCCATCAATATCTCCCTCGACATAAATATCGATTTTGACATCAAATTTAATATCGATACTCACTCGACATATCGAAGGCCTACCTTTACAATAACCCTCTCCCCAGCCACAGAGCTAGCAAGTCGAAGTCGCCAACATTTATTCCCAAACTTGCGGTGAGCCTATAAGGTAGGATTACATAAGCCTATATCGTCTTTACGAGATACACGTTCTTGTGTAATAACCATTCCAGAATTTTTTTTCTAAATTATTTCGATTCATAAATTAACTGAATTTACTTAGCGTTTTTAAAAATCATTCTGAAATGAAAGTAAACACGACTGTATCAATGTTGGATATATCCACGCATGCAGTCGTTCGCTCAGGTTGCATTAACATGGGATAATGTTTCAGAATACGTAATATTGCGGATTGGGAGTTCATGAGCTACGAGAGTCAAGTACTTGAAAGCGACAGGAAAATATTTTCTAGTGGACTAAATGTGGTGTGCCATTAGGACTGAGGCGGGAGGGCGGAGAAACACTTCTTCCATGGACAACAAAATAATCCTCCCATCGAATGAAAAGCGCTCTACTGTATCCATTACTTATAGATAACCTTCACGCAGTTTCCTTACGGGGTACGCAAAGTAAATAAAACAAAACTCCAGATTCCACTAGGAAACATACTTCCCTTACACTCAAACGCATTTCTTCAGTAATTCCCTATTCTTGCACACTGCATTCCCCTCACTTTATTCAGTGTGTCAGGTCGAATGTCGTGTCATGTCGTTTAAAAGAACGAAAACCACCAATAGGGCTGAGTATATCGAGCTCAATTAATGAATCCACTGCAGAAGAGAGGAGTAAACTGGGACACAGGCGGAATCCGAAATGTGCACGTATGTCTGCAGGAGTGCGGGTAACGAATGAAAATTTGGAGTATCACCCATCTCTTTCGTGTACCCAGTGAAACAGCCAATAGATGTTTGGAAGGACAGGAGGTAGATGAGGAACTCATCAAGTCAGATCTGTGATCATCAAACATCAGTTGGTTAGTCAGCCAAAGCATTTCAATCTCTGCTGAGAGCATCAAGAAATCCGTGTGATAGGCATGGGATGAGGATCATAGATAACAAATCAAAGGTAATGGGGTTCATAAGAAATAAAAGAGATAACTTAAATATCAAAACTGTAAGATATAAACTAAGGGCAGGTACGAAAGTTTACCTACCTAGAAAGTGTTTTGGACGATGACGGTAGACTAAGTAGTTGGCACAGAAGACGAAATATTTTAGGCGAAGACTCTTTGACGAAGGAGGAGTTGATAACAAGGATCTTCAGTAGGGATATCAAGATAAGCTTAGAGAAAACTTTCACTCGGAGCTTAGTTTTGTACATCTTGGAAACTTAGTGGTTGAGGCAAGATGATAGGTCTAGATTTGAGGCTTTTGAAAAGGAAGAGAACAAGGCTGGCAAAATGGAAACGGACACAAAGGAAAACAGAAGAAGTGCAAGGGATTGTAGAAGGGAGAAGGCTGCTGGCAGAAATTCAAGGGTGGAAAAGTGGATGCAGAGCGTATTGTCCGGAAATGGAATACTGAGGTAAAGGGGAGAATGTTGGGTAAGTGAGGTAGAGGAAGGAAAAGAGAAGAGGCATGCAGGACGGAATGAAGGAAGGCAGAGAGTATGCGGAATTGAAGAAGGGTTTAACGTACGTTACGGGTCTTGTTGTGCCGCGTTAGTTGAGGCTTATAAGGATAGCAGTTATAGTCTTTGGGTCCATTAAACACTTACCTTAAAGGTAGACTATTAGAGACTGCAACTACAGTACTGCCGACATTGGAAGCCTTCTAAGATTTTTATCTATCAACCTTTCATTCGCAAGCAGCCATTCAAGGTACAAAAAAAAGTACCGTTTCAATGATTTTTCCCTTTACTTTCATCAGGCATTCATTTTTCCCTTCCGTCTAATCAAACAACTACTTTCGCTATGGAAACTTTTCCCCCCAATTTCATTTTAAGTAACTGAAGTTATATACGTAGATTTAGTGGCCCTTCAGATTTTCTAAGAATTTGACCAGCAATGCCGACCAGCAGTCGTCGGCACATCTGAGAACGGGCATTTTTACATGTACGATACAAGTCAAATCACAATACCTACCTCAAACGTGCATAACTCTCTCGCCCACGTATCGACAAACACCCACAAAGGAGACCAAGACCAAAAGACAGTCTTCCATGCCGAGGCCATCATGGGGAAAAACATTTGGACTAAATGAGAACAAAACTGTGCCCAAAAGTAAGCCATCAATTGAAACGACATCTCACCGTAAAATATGCGCTGGTTTCTACTGTGGTGACTACTTAAGGGGACTGAGGTTAGACCCATACCGAATCGTCTATGAAACACGTTTATAACAGGGCTTCTAATTAACACCAAGGTCGATATTCAGTTAGACGATGTTTTCGAGAAAAAATGAATGTTTCCTATGAAGTGCCAAACAATGATAATGTTATTCAGCTTAATTTGTAGACAACATTGACGAGAGATCCGTAATAGTTCGACAATGGGGTCGCTTCACGAAAACATTCTTTCCAGCGACAATCGGTGGTACAAAAGTAACCACAAAAAACTTGCAAGATTCATATCTAGTGACATCGGAACACAGTGGACAACAATTTTTTGCATAATATACTACCGACGAATTGAACTGAAAATTAATCCTATCGCCTTTCCTCCATGGCCTTCTTCGGCCATGCTGAACAAATTTCTGGATCCACGTCACACACCGATAGCATACTTGCACACTAAGGCGTGTGGCAGGGATTTAAAGGCCGTTTCTCAAATAAAAAATGTGGAGAAATGACAATTATTCTAGTGATTTTTTTTAAAGTAAAAGGACATAAGTCGTGAAATTTTTTCAATGAAAACGTCCTCGGCGGTGTCCTGAAACTTTTTTTTCATGATTGACATGGGACACCCGAGTATTAAGTCAGCTTTGGATTTTATTTCCCTAATTTTATCCCAATGTTTAGACCTTTGTGCTGCGATGCCCAAAGAACTATGGCGGCCAATAGTAAACTCTTGGCAACGGCCAAGTCATAGGCTTGTAATATGTAGCAAAATTTTGAAGTAGGATCTTAGTAATTGTCGTTTTAGTACCATCAGTTTTACGTTACAATAACGGTATTGCATTCACATTAAATACAACATTGGCCTAGGGAACTGGCGTTGTTCATTATCTTCTACGGTATGTCGACACCCACATCCCTCTCAGGTCCAACCGCAATATCGCTATGGGTAAGTATTCGATTGACTGTGCTCGACTTATCAGCTTCTTAAACATGATAATTACAAATTTGGGTCGATATTGAAAATGAAATACCGCAAAGACGATATTTTCGTCATTGATTCAATCGTGTCAGGCGTGAATTTTATGCATACTGAATGAAGAGCACAGGTTGTCCTGCCCACTTGTTTGTTAGCACATACAACGTGTGTTTCAATATCTAGGCGTTCCCATCGGGCAGGAGCAAGTGGATCTGATGAGATGTGACGACTCGGCGTTAATACCCCCATTGTATATGCTAGCAAACAGGTGGGCGGTACAAACAATGTTCCTTATTTTACAATTACATCATTACCCCTGGAGGTTTATCATGACATATCGTGCGTCTATTCCTACGTGTCATTCGACGAAATATCAAATCATCTTTTGGAGAATGTTTCAAAAACACCCTTCTGCATGCTACCCATCCCGTGCTCAAAAAGATATTCCCCTCGGTACAGAAAGGACTCGCTCCTTTTCTTTTCCTAGTGAATTTTCAAAGCCCACGTTCCCTTCGATACAATGTTTCGCAAAAATGGAAGAGTTACACATGCAATATATGATTCCATTATCCGACATATTCTACGATGAGTGTCGAAAAACCAATGGACTTCATTTGACCGCAATTCTTGAAGGCGAAAATTTACGTGAAGGTGACAATTTTACGTCTGCTCACAATGATAAGCATCAATGTTACAAATAACAATGATAAGCGTCACAAAAAATCATGTTAGGCGTCTGTCATAAATTGATAGATAAGCTACATTAGATATCTTCCCATTCTGACGAATTTCAGGGACCCCTTATTATGACATGACTTTGTCATAAAACTTTATGGCTTTACTTTCAGTTAAAATAAATCGAATATATCAGCCATTTCATTTTTTCATAACTAAATTTATGTATGCATCATGCCCTACGAAGAACCACTGAGAAGATTCAAGATGTCAGCACCATAAACGAATATCAAGATCACTGCCACCCGAAATACGTCACAAAGATCACCATGGACCCCAAAAACACTTTTCAAAAGGGCGACGCGTCGACGCACTGCACCCAAGCCGCCACTGAAACGAACCCTCGCAAGCGAGTCAACGTCGTGACGTCACACGCCCTCTGACCACGATGATTCCATTGGCTGGCGGTGGCGGTAACGCGCGCTCGTACAGGGAGAGAGAGAGGGAGAGAGAGCAGCGGCGTCGGTGCGGCGGCGATTCGACGGCAGCGATTCGGCGGCGGCGCCGGCGTTCCTCCCCGAGAAGAAAGAAACGCCGAGGAGGTCCATGGGAGGGGGCGGCCCGCGGATGGGATCATGGGGTGGGTGATGGTCGAGAGTGGGCGTTCGGGCGGAGGGGATGGGGGGAGGGTCGCTCCCGCCTCCGGAGTCGCTTGTATCGAGCGTGGAGTGGCTAGGGGAGGTCGTGGGGTGGGAGGGGATGCATGACTCAACTCTCCGCGTGTATAAGGGGGAGGTGGGACACCGTGAACCCGAGGACGGCGCGGGAGGGAGGGGGTCGGAGAAATGGGGTGGCGGGCGACCCCATACGAGCACGCATCCCCCCCCAATTTCACTGAACCTCTCACTCACTCGCTCATTTCGCACGGAGGAGTCGCGGGGTGGGATTGGGAGGTGGGCTCAACTCAGAACGAGGAGGGAGGATTAACTCCTGAGGCGGATTCCAATCCCACCCAACGCCCTACAATTAGGAGGAGGAACATTGGGAGAACGTGCGAGAGAATGCAGGTCCACCTTAAAGAAAGGGTACCGTGAGACTGGGGAAATGCTGAGGGGAAAATAAAGGTGAGATGTCTTTTCTTGTTGGTCGGGACACGTTTGACAGGCACTGTGGCGATTCTTTGGGACTGTTGGCTGAGGAATTGTTTTTCAGATTTGTGGAGAATTGTAACGAGAAACTAGTTACATGGGGTTACCGGAGATACTATGATAGGAGCATCTACAGTCGCGAAAAAGTAAATGAGTATGTCGTCTTCATGTAAAAGGAAGTATTTCTTCTGAAATTATTAGGACGCCATACTCCTTTGGCATATTGGCCCACCCGGATACGGCGAAGATCTCTGATGAAACAATATTTTTCTGATTTCACACGTTTCAAGTGAGCCGCTGGCCACCTACGGCTCTCCAAAATACACAAATGCATTCTGGCATAACCGGGTCGGGGTAGTTTGGAACGTGGCTCGCAAATCAACGTAAATATCGCGGGTTCGAGTCCCATCTAAGGCACCGGTGTAGCATAAACTCATGATGGTCCGTCCTAATAAACCTGGTGACATGAAAAGAGTGAAAGCCGATGACAAAGTATGATTATTATCCAGTGCTGAGGCTGCCTTCAATAAATATGCAAGTGTATGCTTGTACTCGCACACATGTACGTATGTGTGTGCAATAAGCCTTGTCTTTCTTCATCATTTTCTCCATGACGAGTGTGAGTGCAAGCAGTGCTTTCCTATTTTATCCTTCCACAGGTTGCGGTAGCATAATTTTCTGATTTGCATTATAATTCCCTTAAAATCGGCAATTTATGCTACCGCACCCTGTCCTTTTGAATTCAAATTGTTCCTTACCATTCAACATATTATCCTTGCAACAATCTTCGGTGTGTATATAACTATTTGTTCCAACTTTTGCACATTCTTCTGTCCTTTTCTGTTTGGCACGAGGATGAATAGATTTACAATGCAACAATTTCAAAGCGTAAAAACCGGTCCCTTAGACCAGGACTCGAACCTTGATCCCTCGATGTCCGGCCGAGTGCTTTTGCAATTTAAGCTACCGGGACGACCTCTTACACTCCGATATTTTGGGGGTTTTAAAGGAAAAAGATGTTATGACGAAATACCCCATATAAAATGTAAGAGGTATTCGTAATCGTGCGTGTTGCGCGATTTTACTTAAGGCCATCGGCATTTATCGGATACATTTATCTCTTAGTAGGGTATACAGACGAATCATAATCTCATTTTTCGAAATGTTTATCAGTGCCGAGGTTATTTCGTCCATTTCAGGTACCTTGTACCTTTCCATTAACTTTTCATTTCAAGTCTCACTTCATATCTAAGAAGTTGCGCCCCGTCATCATCAACAGTATCCTCATCCTGTTTTCCAGGATGCATTTCTATTCCGTCATATAAGTTCTCCAAACACTTTTCCCATCTGCTTGCATAATCTTCACATATCATCGTTACTATTGCTAATTGAAGTAACCTGTACAGTGTACTCATCAAAGTTAAGCCATTCGCTTCGGCATACTGATAATTTGCTCCCATATATAATCAACCTAATATAATAAATCATAAAAACAGTAATCAACCCGAAGGTCCGTTTGGTAGGTGATGGCAGAATTCACCCAGTATTAAGCAGGACGGCGTGCAAAATTCACACATCGGGGTAGGGGGCCAGTGCCTTTCCCTGTGCCGGTTATGGTTTCCCAGGAAGATCTTGCACCTGAAAAATCACACACCTTGGGTGGAGCTGATACCGCCTGAGAGGCATGCCTGGGAATCGAACTCCGATCAGTGGTCCATGGACTACCGCGACCCATAATCAACGTAATATTAACTGAATTTACATGACTTGACCATTGAAATTATGAAAATTGTCAAAATGAAACTTTTTAATACCAAATGAAAAATAAACTTTAATGCTAAAAACTTTCCCAAAGTTCTAATGAAACGATTAATTTTATCTTTAAAATTATCTCTGACATTAACTGGGAAATAAATTAGGCACCGGTAAGAAATTCCTTAAACGCCTCAAATACGAGGGTGGTTTGAAAGGTTCTCGGAATCACCACCAGATTTAAGAGATAGCGCAACGAGTTTCCCACGTAGTAATAGGTAATTCTTTATTTATTTTATTAATTTATTTATCGACTTAATTGGACGAGGTTGAGCCTTATAGTCTCTTTTTCCACCTAACCTTTACATTGCAGGCATTACATTGAAGATGATTACATACAACCAAGCCCAAGATGGAGGAAAATCCAATTAAGCGGGAATCGAACGCGCGACCTCTGAGTTGGTAGGCGAGGACGTTACCCCGCCGCCACCGGGGCCGGCAATTATGAGATCTATGAGTAAACACGTAACGTGCCAGGGCTCTGGGAAGAGATCTGTGGTGCGGATGCATATCTGTTGTTCACTCGTAGAGATAAGTGAAGATAGAAAAAATTGAGATTCGAGCATTGATTAAACACTTCATAAGGAAAGGTATGAAACAAAATTAAATTCACGCCGACTTTCAGAACACTCTATTGGAATCTGCTCCTTCATATTCAAATGCTGCCAACTAGACAAACGAGTTTAGGTTGGTCGCGACAGCTTAGGTGATGATCCGCGTAGTGGTCGGCGAAAATGTGCCACCAGCTCAGAAGTTATTGCCAAGTGCATAAAATGGCCATGGAGGATCGCCGACTGAAAGTGAGAGAAATCGCTGAAGCTGTAGGGATGTCATCTGAACGAGCATTCCACATTTTGACAGTGGAATTGGGTGAGAAAATTATCTCCTAAATGGGTGCCGCGACTCTTGACGCAGGATCACAAATGCATCACAATGGAAACTTCCGAATAATGTTTGACCCGTTTTAAGAGCAACAAACAAGATTTCCTGCGCCGGTTTGTGGCCACAGATGAAATTTGGGTTCACTGCTATACCCTAGAGACAACACAGCAGTCAAAGTAGTGGAAACACGTTGACTCACCACCACCAAAGAAAGCAAAGAAAAAACGGTCGGTCGCAAAGTTGATGGCTTTAGTTTTCTGGGATGCGAAAGGGATTCTGCCGATAGATTATCTTCCCAGTGGACCAAAAATTACTAGACAATAATACTACGCTAGTCTCCTGGACCAGTTAAAACAAAAGATACACGAAAAAAGGCCAAGCTTGGCAAGAAAGAAAGTCATATTTCAACAAGAGAATGCACGATGAAGTTTTCTCGGGTCTTCCACCGGGTCAGAGGTTCCATATTGGCCGCGTTTCGACGCCCGACTCGTGCATCGTCCTCAGGGTAATGACATTAACTACCCTGGCGACGATGCTCGAGTCGGGCATCGAAACGTCGGCCAATATGGAACCCCTGACCCGGTGGAAGACCCGAGAAAACTTCACCAAGCAAATTGGCCGGAAAAGCACCAGATCTTACTTCAAGACAATGCACGCCAACACACAAGAGCCGTCGCCATGGCAAAAATGCATGAACTAAGATACAAATTGTGACAACACCCGCCTTCTCCGCCTGATTCTGCTCCATCAGATTTCCATCTCTTCCTCGAGTTCAAAATTTACCTCGGTGGGCGGAGATTCTCGTCAAACATAGAACTAATAGCCGAAGTGCACGGGTATTTTGAAGGTCTGAAGGAATTTAATTTTCCAGATCGGATCAAGACATTGGAACATCGCTGAAACAAGTGCATTAGTGTACAGGGAGACTACATTGAAAAATAACAAATGTTTCACAGATGTTATTCATTTATTTCTATTCCATTCTCACAACTTTTCAAATTACCCTCGTATTAAGAGTAACATGGCAATGGCTGAGCTGGAAAAAAAGTGGGCGGCGAAATGATTAAGTCAGTCAGGTTTGCAAACAATCATGCAGTAGTCAGTCAGACAAGGGACTTACAGTTATTATTGAGTGCTTTACATGAACAATGAGAGAGGCATGGGTTGAAAATTAACCACAAGAAAACAAAATCAATGCGACTCTCGAGAAGTAGGAAAGCTAATTTGAATATTTAACTAGGAGGGAATGAACTAGACCAGGTGGGGCATTTCATGAATTTGGGTACTTATTTAGAAGAATAAGGAGATAACTGCGCAGGCAAAAATGAATTTGAAGAAAGGAGAGAATTTATGACGGGTACACTGAGTGAAGATCTGAAGAAAATATTAGAGAAGACTATATGGGGAGTAGTGCTTCATGGATTTGAGACTTGGCCTTCAAGCAAGAGGATGCGCATAGGAAGGAGGCTTGCGAGATGTGGGCGTGGCTGATGATGGAGGATAAGTTGGACGGGAAGGACGCCAACGCTGAAGTTCTAAATATGGTGGGCGAAGAGCGAAAGTTGCTGAGGGAAATCCGAAAATACCAGAGGAAGTGGATGGAGGAAATATTGTTGAAGGTATGTTGCAGGCCGTGAAAGAAGGGAGAACGTTGGGAAAGTGATATAGATGAGGAAGATAGTGGGCTTATTAGACAGCATGAAGGCAAACTACAATTACGAAGAAATATGAAGTTCCCACAATAACTAGAAATAAATAGTCATTAGGGCCCGCCCAAAACCTCACCTTAAAACAAGGTAGAATACGCCGATTGAGCATTAAACATTGAACTAACAATGTAATATTTAATCGATGCTTTGAGTATAAATTATGCGATTAAAATATTTACGGTCTACGTTTATTGCGAAACCGGTGTAATTTTAACGTACACCCAAAACAAAGGACTTTTTCAGAGTTAAATAATAGAAGTTATTATTGGGGAGGTGAATGACGGCTGAGGTCATTTTTGCCATTAGGGATAGGTTGGTAATTTATGAAGCTGCATTTTTTAGGCAATGAAAGAAGAAAGGTGGAGAGAAACCCGGTGTCAATATTAGCCTAATCTTAACGAAAGGCGCCAAGGGGTCACAAAATGTAACGTACCATCCGACGGATGCCTTACTCCACTTGAACTACTCTCCATTTAATACCCAAGTATTGATCGAGATACATTTACTTGTATCTTTCATTAATTTTGTCACCAACGGGATTCGAACTGTATACTAGCCACCGCATTAACCCGGACCCCAAGAGTTACAAGGTGTAGATGAGACGTTCTACGCTGCACAAGATTTAACTCATTCTTTTGAACACATTTTTGTCAATCCATCAGCTATTTATACTCATTAGTTTTACTTCCCCACCCGTCAATAAAATGCAGTCATTTGGCAGCCCATTTTTTCCCAGCTCAGCCATTTCTATGCTACTCTCAATATTTCCTAAGCATATATGCTGAAAAGTAACGGTGATAACGGGCGACCCTGTCTCACTCCCCTGCCAATTACCAACCCCCCCTCTGCTACCCTTAACGGTCCCGTCTGATTCACGTACAAGTTTCGACTATACCTCCAGCCCACTCCCATATTTCGCAATATCCAAATTAACTTTGCCCACTATAAACGGTCGACCGCCCTCTCAATATTCACGAAAAGTCTCGTCTGCGTCACCATCCCTTTCTATTTCTAAACTAACCGGTCTAATATCTCTACCATAACTGTGTTCTACGTCTTCTCTTCTTTACATCCATCCTTGGATAACTTCAAGAACAATCAATAGCTTACCTGTAGTATCCCATCTGGCAGGTAGTATTTTTTCCTTACTACATTCACAGAATTCCTCTTAAGCATCTTTATCGTGACCCATGGCACCTCAATTCTCTTATTCCCTACCATTCATATAATTGTTTCCTTAGCTGCTCTTCCTATCCCGTTTTTAAGCTACACTCACCTTTCCCGAACGCTTCCATCCCCCTAACCTCGTTTAGATACTCATTGCATTTTTCTTGGCTTTTTACTCCGATTAAATCATCAATACTCAAATTTCGCACCCTCGAATCCCTCCTATTCTATTTTAATTTTAAACTGCAAACCGTGACGACTAGATTACGGTCAGAGTCTACATCAGTAACCAGGAACTTTGTGAGTGGATGAAACTGTTTCTAAATCTACGTCAAACTATGATATAAACTGGTTTCTTTTTCTCGCTACATCTTCCACGTATACCTACGACTGCGATGACGTTGGAACCGGTAGTTAGTAAATACAAAACCACGTTTCCTGCTACAGTCGAAAGTTTTCTCTCCGCGATGATTTCTAATTCCTAAATCGTACTCTCCTAACTCCCTTCCATCCCTCCCTTCGCCTACCACTGCGTTCCAATCCCCCATTACTATTAGGTGCTTGCTTCCGTGCATGTTCCCCCTTATTTCTTCTAATTGATCGTCAATAAACTGGTCCGGCATGACAATCGGCCCATTAGGCAGAGTACCGTAGTAGTCAGGAATCAATCTGTATGCTTCCGCTTATGTTTACCATGAAAAAGATAAATTCGATGGTTCATTGTTTCCTTCCTAAATATTGTGTTTAACGTGACATCATCACATAATGGGCCGCTCCAGTGGGGCCTATGTGCAATGCATATGTGGTAAAAGTTTCATTGATTCGACACCAGTATTTTCCAGTGGCATCTGTTGCATGTTGGGGGCGATGCCAGAACGATGGAGGTTGCACGTGAGGCTGTATGGAAGGAATCACTTCGCTTGAATAAACCGTCAGTCGAGGTACGTATGCTACTGAAGGCTTATTAAGAGTTTGTTCTACACTAGAGTACTGCTAGAAGATTATTCAAAACATTTAAAGACGAGACAAAATTTCAAAGGAAGGTGATCGCCCACTTGCACCTGAGCAGGTTGAGACATGCACAGGCTGCGGATAAGTCGCCTATCTCTGCAAACTACACCTATTTCCCGCAACAAATTCATTAATTCTACCCAATGTACTCTATCAAACGCCTTTTCGGAATCTACGAAACAGACATATACATCCTGATTGTATTCATTGTTCCTTTCTATTATGAACCTCATTACTGGAATGGCATCACGCGTACCTTTCTCCTTGCTGAACCCATACGAATCATCCCCGAAGTAATCATTTGCCCTGCTCTCGCGGGTAGACCTCAGGACGAGTCGCCCCAATCCTCTTTTCTTCAAACAATAATTTCACGCGCAACGAGCCGTCTAAAACTACCCCCCAACTCAATGCTTCGACCTATTAATGGAAGAGGCGGTGTGGGCGCAAGATGGCTCGTGTGATCGACACGGAAATGAATTTGCATTCTATTTCAGTCCCGCAAGTGCTCAAGTTTTTCTTGTTTGTTACTTTCACGAAGATAGAAAATGTCACTTCAACGATCATCTTGATACATCACAACTTCATAATTTTTATCAGAATAGGAATTACCTTGTTATCTATTGCGCGCAAAATATAATAATTGGCAGGACGTAGGCTTTCAAATTCGATTACAGGAGCATCTGCATTCCCAAAAGGGGAATTAGTACCTTATTTATTGAACTTATTTGTTTACCACACTAAGGTCATGCATAATTCTCAGTAGACATAACAAGGACTTCATCGGTAACAGATTATACAAAAAATCCACTTTTGCATCAACATTGCGCTCTATTCGATAAGTCTGAACGTGTAGAATTCAACGTAAATTTAATTAATAGTTATAAACCAAATCTTTCCATTCTTCATAAAATCTGCAGAACTACGTTGACGAAAATAATACACCGTCTCGCTCGTCGTTAGAGACCATGGTCTTTAACGACGAGCGTTTGACTGTAATGAGGGATAAGAGCGACTACGTATACATGGTTTCACACTTTATACATGCATACGTATTTCAGGTGCATAGAGTGTACTCGTATATCTTCCTGTCATAATTTTGGTAGTATCCATTAGTCCCTTTTCTACCACTGAAATTATAGGACCTACAAACTGCCTTCGTACAAACTGCATTGTTGTCCTACAGGTATACAGGTTCCTGAATAGCTATTTTCATTTCCGCAACGACTGGGGCTCGAATCCTTAGGAAAATAACATATCTAAATTTTTCCTTTTATGGATTACAAATTTTTGCTATCCCATTTATAAAATATGTTAAGGTGAAAGAATATCCTTCGCTGTTGCTCTAATCGATGGCTTACACCTTTTTATATTTGTAATGAAGCTTTAATATGGAGCCAAATAAAAAAGTAAATAAATAATTCATTTCGAAATTTATTCGATACTTCTTTCTCTTTCCGAGCATTGCTAATCCGACCGACATTGTTTCCCGCAATACAAAGACGGCCAATTTAATTTTTTTTAAAGGAGAAAGAATAGCTGTACTCCTCTCACTTGTGTAAGTAGCAAAGGTTTTATGGATAGCTGCGGCTGATCACTCACTGCAAGTAAGTGACGTGCGAAATAACTTTAAATAAGACGCTGGCTAAATCGTGATGATTTCATGGGGGAACATGCACCGACATAATAAACGTATTTTTCATGCCTCACTCCATTCATAGACATATTTTAAGCCAGAGAGAGAAAGCAATATACTAGCTACTGAGAACATCATCAGGAGCTGACGATGGAAGTATACACAGAAAACGTGAGTAGGCTAACAAACGCCATTTTTTCTTAATATCATCAAAGGGGCAGCAGGAAGTCCCAAAAAAATTTAGGGAAAGGTAATCAACAATATTAAAATAATTAAATAGTTCCTTGTTGGATAAATATGGGCGGCGAAGGGAAATTATAGCAATACAATTTTCAACATACAGCATGGTTTATTGAAACATAAACGCATGAGGACATAAATGACAGCAGAAAGAACCCTCAGCTTACTTGAGGATTAAATTAGAAGATAATGGACGCAATAGTAACGTTATTAAGGGAAGAACTGCATTAGCATATGAAGATTTTTACGAGGTGAATGGAATTAATTGTCGAAAAAGAATCTTGGTAAAAACGTAAAGAAAGGATAGATTGAAACATGGATATGGAGAGTTGAATGCCTTGGGTGCGAGAAAAGAAGACAAGAGCGGATTTTTAAGCTTTTGAGATCCGGTCAGGGAGAAGAATGGAGCAGGCGAGATGGACGGAAAGAGAGCAGAATTGCGAAGTGCTGGAAATTTTAATGGAAGAGTGAATACTGCTGAAGCAAATTTGCAAAAGGCTGAATGATGATAATCTGGATGAAAGTAAGTCGCATATAATAACTGCCGATATATAATAAATCATTGCTTGTTCTGCACGAATTACTGTGATTTAAATATTCCTTAATTTTTTATTATGTTTTTGAAAGAACATTCGTGCAACCATTGCATAAAATTTTGAGCTTCTTTTGCTTAATTATGTCAAAAACGGCTTCCACTACTACCTGTAAACGACGTTGCGTAACTCAGCTAATTCCCACGAATACTGCGAAAAAAACTTGAGTGCGTGGCGTTTGAGCGACTTTTTACGTGGTCCGACTTAATTTTGGATGCCATCCCTGCTCCTCATTTCTCGCAGATTTCTCACAACAGCTTGAAATTATTCCAAAGTTATTGAATGATAATCACAACACAAGGAGATGAACACTAAGGATGCGAAACTTTTCTCGACCATTTTACGGCGAGGCTTTCAGACTTTAGAACCCTGTAAAAATGCTAAATTATAACTGACATCTCCAGTGTTCTCTGAATCTGCTTATAACTGTCGCCGCCTATTACTAACGCCAATAATTCACAGTCTTTGTATGTAATCATGCTCAAATACTACACGCAACGAAAGATGTGCTAACTAAATATGCCAAACATGAGGACTGGGTATGACAACCACAACAATCAACCCGAGGGTTGATTTGATAAGGAGAATAGATTTCACCTCATAATAAGCCCTATACGTCTTGTGATATTGACACATCAGGGCAGTAAGACCAGTTTCTTTCCTTTGCTACACGTAGCTTCCTAAGAATACATTTTAAATGATACCTGATATTTTGTTATGACGATTGTGCGACACACTGCTTACCTAAGTTTTTGTTGATGTTTCCACGACCTTCCAGGTTCGTAATATGGTAAGCAAGTACATATGTATTCCCACTGCTCTTATTTGCAAACAACTAGAGAATTATACCGCCACAGTGCATTAGTTTAAACTTGGGGAACAACCTGGCATATCTAGACGTTTTCCGAAATATACCGAGATCCAATTTAAACTCCATTGTATGATTCTTGAGGGGAGGTGAAAAGTTGAGTCATAAAATGGTACACGAGGGCTTCAATTCCTCACGCATTGCAAACCAACTCGCTACCGTTGAGGAATACCGATGAGAAAAAAACTACACATCCACAGCAATGTCTACATTTTACAACAATTTGTAACAAACATAAAAAACAACGTCCGCGCGGCGCTATTCCAGCCTGGCGAGGACTGGTCAGTTTGGAGACCGCGGGAAAAAGTTGAAACTGTGGGCCGCGAGATTGACGGGTGAAGCGGGGTTGGATCAGGGAAGGTATCCTGTTCATACGCCCACTACCATTGTTCCTCCCTCTCACCTCGCCGGCGCGGCGAAAATCGCGAGATACGGAGGGGGCAGGAAGAGCCGAAGTCGAAACACAAGGGGTGGGTTTTGCCAGTTCGAGGAGGTCCGAATGCGAGAGAAATTGGCTGCTTTTCGGCCCATAACCTTGTCCCCAAAAATAAAGCGGGAGTCGGTTCGTTCATTGATCGAGGTGGGAGGAGGGGTGAACGTGTTGGGGGCGTGGAGGAACCCTGTCCCACCCCCTGCTCCACCCGGAGGCGGAGGGGGATCGATATCGGCGGGGGAAGGGTGGTGGGGGACCGAGAGGGCAGAAGGGGGCAGGAAATCGATGACGCCGCCGTCCCCCCACCCTGCACCATCCCCCTCACACCACCATCCCCTCCCTCACGACGCCCACGCAGCCACCCCCCCTCGCAAAACAAATTGCTCCCCGCTCTTCCTCCATGCTCAACGAACAAACGCCTCTTTAGACAGCATTGCACTGTGCCCGAACCAGCTGCGACCGTTACTGCCCCCTCATTATAGCATACGATGCAGGTTCAACATTTCATAATGAAGTATCGCTGAATTGTGGTATGATGTTTTGTCACCCTTGAAGAAGTATCTGGTATTAGCGTTAGATGGCGACACCATAATCTCATTAGGTCCCAATACATGTAGATTCTTGTGACGCCATCCGGTGCTGACACTCGGTACTTCCAGGGTGTCAAGGGGGTACAGGAAGGCAGATAACTGCTGTAATGGGCAGTATAGTACGTCAAAATGCTACGATTGACGCTTTCAAGGTGCTTGAAACGGCCGGCAAGTATATCTCTCGAATCCCTAACTGGCATTCCGGGACCTGGCAACACCATTCTCCTCAGATCGAAGTGCTAGTATTTATGCCACACTGCAACCATTGAAAGTATAGGTACAGTATAAGCCAGTACAGATGATAATATGACTTTCGCCTTAAGTTCTTCTGCATCCACTTCTGTCTTTGGGAGGAATTAAACGTGTTGGAACGGAGTGAAAAAAGGGGATATTTAATCCTTCTTTCCAGACGTGATTTCTGTGAGCTCGTATGAGTGGCAACGAAATATCAAGACATGATTTGTCGATATATTTCAATTACCTATCGACTTTTTTTAAAAAAACGGGAAGAGCATTCGATGGAAATACTTTGATAATATTCATAGGTAATTCGCAGATTAGAGATAAGTTTTATATAGTCCACAATACAATAATTACACGCCTTCGTAGACTTTTTTCATCCTGAAGTCCTATTTGCCCGGCATTATTTCTCCCAGCTGTAACATTCTACACATCGTGGCATACATAAAGTCTTTCCTCTTCATTCTTCTATCCCTGTTATATAGCAATTTCCCTTCCATAACTTCAACATCGCACTCTAACTCTCAATAGCTCCGAATTCTCTGAATTCACCATTTGTAATATTTCTACATCAGTCTTTCCCTCATGCCATATTATTTTCTCCCTTCTTTCCCATTCTTTAATCTCAATAACCTTTAATTTACGCCCATCCTCTCGCCCCAATGACCACGTTCATGCACCATTATTGAAATAAATTATTCATTGCTCTAGTCTAAGTTTTCATTCTACGTACCTGTCATCAATTCCCTCAAATCCGCGAACCTGTTTTTCGCCAATGCGATTCTTCTCTTAATGTTTCAACTGCAACGCCCATTTTCCCCGTAATACTCTCCTTTTTCATAACATTTTCCTGCGATCTAATTATACTTGTTCTGATTTTATTGCTTGCATTTGTTTACGTTGTCCTTGTTGAGACTCTAATTACTATCGTCTCTTGTGATTTATTCTTTCCATACATCACACCTTGATTCTCTGATCAATAACTGCAATTGATTTGATGCATGGTGTAAAGGTGAATCGTCTAACAGCCAATTTAGCGATTTTTATAAGTAGCTTTGAAGTTATTTTAAGAATGTTTCTGTTTTCAGTGGACCTATTACAAAACTGAAGAACTTCCAACGATAGCCACCGAGTATTTAACGGAAGTTGTCGTTGGAAAATTTATAATGAAATTAATAACGTTGATTACCCTCTGGCAAATGCCCATTTATGATATTTGTAAATGCCCACACAGTTAATATTTTGAATTTTTTATACATGAGGGATGTTCACCAAAGAGAGAGTATTCATTTTTTTGTTTGCATAATCTATTGTACAATATAAAATTTTACGTTATATTTATAAATTAAAGATGTAATATACATATGTGGCAAAGGTTTTATTCATATTAAATTAGTACTACGTTAGCGGCAGCCTTGGCAGGCTGAACTACCTTCAGTTTTCTTATATTCCGAAATTTCTTGGAATTTACCTTCAGTTTGTCTATGCCTACTTTTGAAGATGAAAAATGGCTCCCACCAAGGTATTTCTTCACAATGGGGATCAGGAAAAGTCACGATGGGCTAGATCTGAACAAGAGGGAAGACTATGAACACATTTCACATAGATTTTCACGAGTTTTTAGCAACAACGTTAACGATGCACGGCCGTGCACTATCACGTTTCAGCATCCAGCCTGTTGCTTTGAAATGCGGCCTTTAAAGAATAATACGGCCTTGAAGAATTTTCATTGTATTCCTATAAAATGTCCAATTCAAAGTTGGGGGCGCTGATAAGATATGCTGCTATATCAATCTCTGAATATCGATACATTTTTATAATTTTCCCAGCAAAAACCATTACTTTGGCTTTCATTGACGTTGGTGATACCGGAATTTTCCACCAAAGTCCTAGCAGTTTACTCTTACGATCAAAATTACATAGAATAGTTTCATCTGCCGTGATAACCTTCTTAAGAAAAACATCATCTCTCAGTAATATCAACTTTAACCGCGAAAAATTCTGCACGTGAACAACCTGCTTCTCTGGCATGAGAAGTATTGACACCCACCGATCACAAATAGTTCTCATGCGTAATTTTTCCCTAACTGACGTGAAGGTGGCACTGTTCAACATTTACGATAGTTCTCATAGCGGTATTCGACGAACTTCTCTCACCAAGGAAAAGTGGTGTTAGCGTTTACTTCCGTAAGAGCAATGACTGGAGCTCTGGTTCTACCTTCTTTTGGAATTGTCTTCCCTGTTTAAACATTTTAAGCCATTCTTAAGATGTGCTAAATGGAAGAACTGATTCTTTGTAAGACTTTTTGTCGAATTACCATAGACTTCGGTTAACGATTTGTACGGGCGAAAGCAAAATTTCACACCAGGGTCGCGTGTTAACTCCATCTTTGCCCAATGCGAAATGAGTATGTTTCGGCTTGCAACGGTTGCGTTGACACAATGC
Source organism: Hetaerina americana (assembly GCF_022747635.1). Classification (NCBI taxonomy): domain Eukaryota; kingdom Metazoa; phylum Arthropoda; class Insecta; order Odonata; family Calopterygidae; genus Hetaerina; species Hetaerina americana. Next base: position 11,466,081 of record NW_027286292.1, on the reverse strand, counting down.
TGGAGTCAAATCAACTAAAAGTTTAGCACACATACATTTCAAGTTGGTATTTGAATAAAAAAATAATATCACTTTTTATGGAACAGCGCTCGTATTGTACACACGAGGCCAGTGCGGAAAGGATCTAGCCCTGCATTATTCTGAGAAAAATAGCCTACCTAGGACAATGAGGCCTTAGTCCCCTTCGAAGCACTCCCACTGGGACCTCACACACTTATCCCCGAGTCTCTTCTACTTTTAAAAACAATCGGCAAAGTCCTTTCTCGAAATGGTCATCAGCTGCCTCGTCAAGAATTTCCTTCTGCCTTTGCAGGGAACTTCCTCCAAGCCGCAAACGATGACCCAGGTTTGTTAAAAAAAGGTCGCTACTGGAGATCGAGTCAGGGGTCTACGGCTATAACCCTGAAAAAAGCCCTGTCTTCCCAAACGTTGGTTGTCGAGATAAAAGAGTATGCGACAAGGCAGCTGACGACCATTCCGAAAATGGACTTGGCCGATTGTTTAGAAAAGTGGAAGAGACGTTGGGATGTGTGTGAGGTCCCAAATGGAGTACTTCGTAGGAGCCTAAGGCCTCATTGTTCTAGATAAGATCCAGCCTTGCAATAGTATGAGGCCTAAGGTCTCATTCTCAAAATATTGCAAGGCTTGATCGTTTCCGGCATGTACATTTCTGACACTTCCGTGATAAAAGTAATCGAGCATTCAAAATGTACTGATAGAAAAAAAAATTCCGTGAATTCCTCGAAGTAACACATGGAACTAAGTAATTTACACTATGAACGTATTAAAACTGAGCACATAATTTTTTTTATCCTTGTGCGCAAGCAGCCAACAAAACAACCATTTAAAATGCAATTAATTTGGATAAATCTACTGTAATTAACTACATGTCAGTGCACCATTCCCTAAAATGAAAATTTATTAACATCACTAATTTCATATGTGATTGAGGTTACTAGATCCTGGAATAAACTAAAATTAAATCCTGCACAATATATTATGCAAACAAAAAAAGTCACCACTTTTTATTTAATAGCCCCCGTATTTCACATCGTGAAAACAGCAAAATATGTCGTTCCTTCGTCATGAAGATCACCCATTCTTGTAATATTTTTCAAAATACTTAGACTCGACTTAATTCGTTTCACCTTAAACTCCGTTTTTATTGCTCTGTGATAAATAAAATAAATATTTATTTTTATAGTAATGATAAAGTAACACCGATATGTTGAAAATGAATAAAAACCGCCTTCTAATGGACAAACGGAGAGTAAGGGTCCGTTTACTATTCCGTAATTTGACAACTATGAAACATTGAAATGCACTTTAGAATAATGTACACCTTAGCTTTCGTCATAAATTTGTATTTTCTTTTCGCAGCTGCTTATCAATTTTAAGAGTTCACCTTATCTCCGCACATAAAAGAAGCAGCAGTATAAGTCAAACACTTCTGGCTGCTACTAAAAACATTTACTAGAAATATGCCAACATTAAAAACGTAAATGTGTGAAATATTTTAATTCGAATTTTACAAACTTTAAAAATCGTTTCCGATCCTTAAAAATAAATAAAATCGTTCAAAATCAAAGCCGTTTCAAGGCGGCCGTCGGCCAAACGTTCCGTATGGGATTTACCGCGTCAGGATGTCGGAATTTGAATTGACAGAGTGGGCGCCCATCATCTGACCACTTATTGAAAATTAATGAAAGTGAAAGAAATCTATTCCAATCACATGTATACTGAATTTCAAAAATCACGACCTACATGTAGGTTTCGCTACAGAGTAACTACCTCACTGTTACATTCTACATATACTTTTCTCCTTATTAACATTTTTCTGCTCAGAGCGGTTGATGAGGTGAAGTCGGTGGTAAGGGAGAGAGGGGAGGGGCAGACGGTATATGAGGGGCGACCTGCGAGGTGCCTTCGTGTGCGTTAATGGCCTGCTGCAAGAGGTCATTTGGGCCTTGGCCATAAGTATGGCGGTTAAGGTGGAGGTAAGGTGGGTCAACGGTTCGTGGACAGTGGAATCTGGTAAAGAAGGGAGTAGAGAGGTTACAATAATCAATTGATCAAGTGACTTCCATTGGAGTCTAGTATGCGTTGTGTAATTTTTAAATTTTCTCAAAAATCTAATCGAAGTCCTTAATTTTTTAAACTCACAGTCTTGGGAATGAAGCCGCTGCTATGCTTATTTTCTAAGTTTGGCGATATGTGAGAGTGGATTGTTTTTAAAACAAGCTGTGCGATCCTTTGGTCTAAGCCTTCAAGTGTCGGTCCGGTGTCAATTGCGTGGCAAACTGCCACGATAAAGTCAGAGTGCTATTCCATTTCGCTAATAAAGAGTGCGGTTTCAATTAGTTTTGCGGTGAAAATGCTCTCTGATCTTACTCTTGGGAAGCATTTTTTGTAACTTGTTCGAAATGTTTCCAAGGAAGAGTAGTTTACACCATCGTGGCTTTTACTCTGGTGTCGCAATAGTGTTGCCACAAGCTGCCAACTCTACTACCCCATCAGCTGAGATACACTCTTGTTTAACAATTATCTAAAAATTACCCCGACCATCTAAATAAGACCTAATTCCACTGCCGTTTACTAAACAACAAGATCCTCTCAATGGACCAAATTACTACGAGGATAACTTGTAAAGTTGCCACGTTTCACATCCACAGTAATATTGGAAGGTTGCGGGGGAGTTTACGAAAGATTCTCTGAATGATATACACATCTCTATTCAGCCGAACCCTCTCCCAAGGGGCAATAGCACACCCCACTTCATTTATTAAAAAGGAATCTAGGGAAACGCCGTATTGTACATACATCGACACCCCAATTTTCACTTAAAATTTTTGTATTTTACGAGCCTCATGTCTACGTCGACACTTTTTTCGTAAGTTCTCCTATGCTAATTCCAGTGAATTGATTTTAAACTACAGCGCATGAAATTTAGTCAAATGCACGTTCTCAATTACGTCATATAGAGTACAATAATACGATTTGATACTTTTAACGGTAGTCATTAAGTTGTGAATAATCGATTATTATTTCAATCACGTTTCGACAGTATCGGCAATTATCGTCGCTAGCAAGATTGAGTGGGCTCCGAAATCCATCTCAAGTGCCTCTAGTACTACTCGAATGGCGCTGCTACCATTCTTTGCTTTTACCGCTGTACTGCAATAAGCAGGAAGCAGTAGCGGCAGTGGTTTTTGAGATTATAAAAGTCATAAATATGAAGTTATTATAAAATGGTGGTCATCATCATAGAAAATCTGCCGTGGTTGGCAGGTCCATGGAGGCCCCTTCTCCGCAATGTAATCCTTTCTTGTGCCATCTTCCATTTCCTCATACCCATCACCCTCTTCCACATTGTCTGTCATTTTGACCGTCCGCCATCTCTTGCCTGGCCCTTCTAGCTCTTCTGACACCTTTTTCAGGAGGTAGTGTCTTCTTAGCATGTGTCCAAGCCAGTTTCTTGTCCTATTTTCAATGGTTTCCAGCGAGCATCTCTCTTCTCCAACTCTTGTCATCATTTCTTCGTCCTTCACCCGGGCTGTTCATTTTATACTCAGCATTCTTCTCCACACACACATCCTAAAGGACTCCAGCCTTTCCCGGTCCCTTTTTAATGATTTTCATGTTTCATATCCCTATAACATTACACTACATACAAAACATTTGAGAAGTCTTTTTCTCAGTCCAATATCCATTCTGCTATACACTAGTATCGCCTTTCATTTCCTGTTGAGAGCATCCTTGGTCATCGCTTTACAAATTTTAATTTTCCTTTCATTCTTCCAACTTTCCCTTACCTCCACACCTAGATACTTGTACCTCTCCACCTATCCCAGCCTTTCTCCTTCCACCTCAATATCATGTAATTCATCTCCACAAATACCAATCACCTTAATCTTCCACCTGTTTATTATCAGGCCGCATTCCTCTTTCATGTCGTTCTGATGTTGCAACATCCCATTTCACTGTTGTTCATCCTCGGCAGAGAGGATCACGTCATTAGCAAACCTGATGCATGCAATCCTCTTCCCTTCAACCGAAATTCCTGTATCTTCCCACCAGTAAGCTCTGACCATGTATTCTATGGTGGAAGTGACAGTCAATTTCGGCATGCAACCTTGCAGAAGTTTAACTCACATCTCATATACCATCAATAATAACTTACCATACTTGTTTACCTCTCTCGTGTATAGGACGACCCTTGAATTGCTTCATCGAATTTTTGTATTTGAAGGTCGACCTTAAAATACAAAAATTCGATTAAACCAATCAATCAAGTATATTTGATAGTTATATTATAAATTTTTATAACAAAGGAACACCAGTTAAAAGAATAACGGGTTCAACGCATTTAGGTGGAAACCGATTTTTAAGTATTATGGTTCATTAAATTACGAAAATAAACGTTACACAACGAGAGACCAGAAAAGCCCAATCATAAATTTTGACCCTTTTCCAGGTTTTTCCAAAAGATACACTGACTCCATGCAATAGAGATTAGCTCGAAATGCTGTCAAAGTTCCTATTTATCCTCAAATAATCTATGTTATAAATAAAATTACCTCCTTGAGTCTAAGTAGGCCAAGTAGGCCAATAGCTAGGCCAAAAATCTCCAAGTGGTATTGCCAATTCTCCCTTCCCCTTCGAGGAATTAATAAGTTCGACCCCAGTGTTGCAAAAATGCCGACGCCTGGTGAAAAACGAACTAAAATGCTCTATAGAAATACATTGAACGACATTATCAGTTTTATACAAGTATTGTATAATATAGTTCAGCTTACCACGAATACTTGTATTTTACTTTTTAGAATTAGAGCCCGTTTCGAGTTCTCTCGTATAATAAGATATACAGAATTACAGTTATGATTTCATATCGAACAAGAAGTTATGTATCATTAAGGCATGACCAATATTTACCAGATAATGCATCCGCATCCATTTTTGGTGGTGCGGTGGAAAATCTAACTGCGCTGAAACAACTTAATCATTTGTATTTTCTCTCAGTCTTCATTGATTCTCACTAATTTTTCTGCATTTTTCTTATCCCCTGCAAACAGATTCGTCATATAAAATAGGACTTTCACCAAATTGAATGAATTACGCCAACCCTCCTTTTCTCACTTCCAATCAGTCACGACTGGGTCTCAGTATTCTCAATGACTTTATCTCGTTTGTCCGTAACTTTACCTGCCGGCCATGAAAAACTTGGTTTATAAACATGTTCTGATCCTCATTTTCTAAGTCAAAAGTTATAATATCCACATCCGGAAAAACTGATTCAGATTGCTACACCACTGAAAGGGTGTAGCAATGACGAGGATTTACAAAAACCAAAGCCATCCTATGTAAAAAGGCGGAAATTCTCGTAAGATATTTGTTTCTTAATGTGAACCAGGTCTAACGCACCCAAATAAGAAAGGACGTAAACATGCTTTTATTTTCCTATCCATTTGTATACTCCTCATCAGCTGCATTTCCATCGCAAACGAAGTGTACTTGGTGGAAGCGGAGATGAGTAAGCAGAGTTGTCAATTAGTTACGAGCGCTGTGTTAGTAAGTAAACCTACAAGACTCATGCCAGCAGAATATATCTGCCTTCCTGCTTTGACCCTCTCCGGTCGAAGGGGGCCATAAACGGTAGCAACATGTCACCCTTCGCTCACCTCGTCGCAATAAAAGCAAAGATCCCCAGCCTCGAGAAAAGCGGGGGGAGAGAGCGGAGCGCTCCCGCTGGCGGACTCCACCCGCAGGTACTCGCTCCAGCCCCACCCACCACCCTCCGCGACATCCGCCTCGCATTCTCCCTGGGTGCCGACCCTGAAGACGTCACCCGGACACCATCCACTTGACGATCGCCCCACGCACCCTCCTTCAGGTGAGAATGATAATTAAGAATACGGGTAGAAACTATATATACCCCTAGATATTAAGCTGTGTGGTCAATTGTGCGTGGCGTGAATGGGACATCTGGAGGAATCTAAATCCATTACGACTGGTTGCTCAGGTTCCCCTCACATCAATGTCCGGGGTTCAAGCACAAGAGGGCAGATTGTTAAAGGCCAAGGAGCACCCATTCCATTAGTAATACTGACAACATTCAAAGCGGATGGGCCTGCTACTGAAGCTGAATCGGTTATTCGTGACCATCACATTTTACCATCGCTGATAAAGCTTCGACAAAACGCACTCCAAAATATTTGTATGTTGAGTTGCATATAAAAACGAATTAGAATGAAAATTTAAAGGAAACCGGAAACAAACTAGTCCCTTAAAAACATTTACCATTGGCCATTAAATACCGTTAATCGAAAGATTTTAAACAATATCGTACGGTGATGGCAAAAAGACCCATAGATGAAATCATTTTTGGAGCCACGATTTGGGGAGCTCAAATTTCGAAATTCAAATCATTGCCAGGCTGGTCCTCACTAGGAGAAATTATCTTTCCTCCCGTCATCACAGCTCTAGGGGTCATCAGAAGGCTCAAATCCTTCCACCACGTTAAGGTTAGAGTCCATTGAAAGGGAGGATAGAATTGGAAAAAGCTAAGAAAAAATCGTTTCTTTATTATTACGAGAAGAGAATAAGTGTCACGCGTAACAAAATCCGGGCTGAATTACAATAACCTTTTACTAGAATTACATATTACTGTAAAAATTATTAAAATATTTTGTCACACTGCGTTGTATTAAGAATGATTAAAGCGCTACGTTTCACATCATTATTATAAAATGCTAAGTTTCAAAAGGGTAATTCCCCATGCGAGGGCAAAAATGTTATGCTCGTGGATGCCACGTGTACCCTTTCACAGGACACCGCTTAAACAAAGGTCATCCCCGATGGTAAGTATTTTTGTCGTTTGACTTTTTCCCGAGTATACGTGCACCTGCTAAGTCTCAACTTCAAACAGCTTTCGAGCGTGGGATGTGAGGGGTGGAGGAGGAGAGTTGGGGTGATGTTTGGAGGGAGGGTGTGGCGGAGGGTCGTCAGGGACCGATAATGCCGTCCACGTTACGTTTGTGATCATGTTGCCGCCTTCCGTAGAACGTGAATTCTCCGAAAGAGGAGCTAGGAAAAAGGCAATTGGGGTTGGAGAAGGAGGTCAATCAGGAATGGATAATGACTCACCCACTTAGTAATGACGCAACTGCGTAGAAAAATGTTGAGAAATCATTAAATTTAACCGTGGACAGTGACAGGTAACTTCATTTTTGGCATTAACATGAGAGGTAACCCAATGAATGGAAAATACTTAATTTAACCCATCCAGAGGAACATGGTAAAAGAGATGAATGAGCGCGTTCCTGGACAATATATTTTATGCCATTAAAAGCTATTATTTGAGTCATGAATATTGTTAAAACAAAACTTTGTAACTCCAGATGAAAAATAAGCTTTACTGCGACATAGGTTACACTGTGGAATAATAAAGATTTGTTTTAACATTATTCATTGTGGAACAGTTCCACAAGTGTTACGCCTGAAACTATTTCTTGCATTATTTGAGTCACTTGGGACTTATCCGATCACAAACGTCATTAACGCTTATTGTAATAACTATTGTAAAATCAATAATTATTGTAGCCACCCTACAAGAATGAAGGTAATAGTAGATATACATAAACCTATCTGTGAAAGAACAATTGAGTAGATGACGTGCCCACAGATGATGTAAATTAAGAAATGAGTTACGAGGGTCGGAGGACGGAGAGCGTTGGCTGCGTAGAGAGGGAGGCGAGCGACGTGATGGGATACGACCAGGCGGGAGAAAGAGGGCTCTTCGGAGCAAGCCCGCTTATCAGTTGGAGCAACACGCATCAAATCTCTATTTAGAATTGATGATTATGTAGATATTTTACTTTTCATTTAAGCTCCTTGATTCAAAATTTCTTCCCCGACACATGTAGACGGACGGGAACACGGTCAAACTAATAATGAAAAATAATGGCTGCCAGCCTGCCAGGAATATAAGACGATGGAGGAGACCGTCGGTCTTCTACGGGCGGAAAACATCGAGGGGATCTTCGATCAGGATTGAGTGTAGAAGACGATACACAAAGCATGTTGTTATACTGTTAAAAAATAAGCATGTCTGGAAAACATGAACGCCGATTTTGAGGCCGATCCAACTATTATGTATAGTTACCAACCAGCGCCATTCCGGATGTATTCAATTTAACCTTCGAATAAAATTAATTAGGTGGTTCACCACAAAAAACCTCCTTATGGGTGGCCGGATTGGGGGGACGGCGGTAGGGAAATCAATGGATCACATAATTTACACACACACAAACACAGTCCCAACATTAAAGCTTTGGAGGCCCGCGAGCCCCTCAACATCATCCATTATCCATATCTAACCTTCCAGTGAGTGGTACTCTTGGCAGTAAAATTTAATTCCGGAGTAACGACAGGATACAAATAAAAGCTGCCTGCATCCTAAATAATCGTTATGAATGAACTAAAAACCTCATATTACTATTGGAAAGCTTGGGTTGACATATAATGAATGCCAAGAACTATCTTCATTCATGCAAATATTTTAGAAAACTATAAACCATTGAGTTTAAGTTGGACACAGAAGGGATATTCCTACTGCCACATTACATTACATTAATAGCCAAGATAACGGTGAAGAGTTTTAAAAAATTGACTGCTGAACCAATCGATACAAGGTGTCATTTTTCCCTCGAAGACCACAGCAGTACAAAACAACGTTCGGTAAATAACTTAAGTAATAGTTTTAGTACATGAAAATAAGGTTTTAAATTGACTCTCGGGATAACCTTGGTTTTTAAAAATGAATGGCAATAAAATATTATCGAATTCGAGTGAACTACATTCCAATACATTTAGTCGAGCACATAGTGTATAACCACTCTAAATCTCACGTCATCTATATTCGATGAATCCTTAGCCACCAATCCCGTTCACCGTCCTGTTCCAAACTTCCTGCCATACACAGCGGATTGTGATATGAAGGTAATGGATTCAGACGCAAACACGCAGAGAAGGAAGGGGCGAACCGTGACAAGAGAGCCTGGGCCCCGGGGAAAGGTTCGGGGAGCTGGAGAGGTAATCTAGTCCATCTATATGGTATCCTGCAAGAAACCCGAAGAGTGCGGGGCAAGGAGTGATTCCACACCAAGCCTGCAACATCAAATTCAAATTAGTCTTAAACTTTAACTACTAACACTAAAATAATCATAAATGAAGAAAATTACTTTGCTAAAGCTCACATTCACTACGGTATTTAATTTTAAGACTAGGAAACTTTCCCTGCGCATAGTAGCAAACTCTTGAGTAAGAACTATGGCTCTTCTCACTCAATAATGGTTCGGTAAAGTAATAACCACACACTCGGCTACTTCGCTTGAAAATTTAAATTTGTTTTCGTAGAGAAGTCTTAATAGTTATTTTGGTCCCTTCCGTGGGACAAATGACGGAAGGCAGAGGCTGTCTGGCAACTACCTGCATTAGATCATCGTCGGAATATTTTTACTGGCACTCGACCGCATAAGGCAGGTTTTGGATGGATACAGACTTTGCAGCGATGCATTCCTTTGCCTCCCCTACCAAAACAGGAGGTGGCATCCGACACCACAATAAGCCCCTTTTCAATTCAACATACTTTTTTCCTCCCTTCATTACAAACAACATGCCAATCCTACAAGTATTCCTACCCCTACCTATCTTGCCTAGAGTTCTCCCCTCTATCACTGTCTTCAACATTCCATCGCCAATCCAAACGCACTGCGTTTATCATTCAGGCCTCATTTGGATTTCACTGAGGCCTCCTCTCCTTCGCAGCCCTGCTGAGTACTCCCTCGTTTGTTTTCCTTACAGTCCATTTCACCTTTCCAATCATTTTCCACGCTCACATTTCAAAAGCATCCAATCAACGCCTATCATCTTGCTTGAATTGCCATGTTTCCGCGCCGTAAAAATCACGCTCCATATCAAAGTTTTGACGAGCTGTTTCTTAACATCGTTACTCTACGTCCCTGACGTCTATTCCCTCTATGTGAAAGCTTCTTTGCCTAGGGCAATTCTTCTCCTTATGTCCCTACAGCTTCGCCGATATTGGTCCAAAACACTTCCGAGATAGGTGCACTATTCCACTTGCTCGATTTTATGAGCTTCTATTTTAATTTTAGCTTTCCTCTAAGTCAAAAACCTCATAAAATATTTGTTTACATTTATTCCCACCCTATACCTATCTCACCGACTTTCCAATTTGCTTAACAATACCTGTTACCTCTTTGCTAACTGGCAAACTAAAGCTTGATCTTCTGCGAACCTGGCTGATTAATGAATCCTCACTAACTTTAATTCTTATCTTGTGTACTCCCCAATCTTCATTTACCATTTCCTCCATATAAAAGTTTAAAGGCACGAGGGATAATGGGCAACCCTGTCCTTACCCTCTTCCTAACACTGTCCATCCCGACCCCCATCCGCCACTTGTCCTTAGTCTGTGACATGTACAGGTCGCGGATAATTCGCCTATTCCTCCTATCCACTCCTATTTTTTGCAATACATTCATCCATTCTACCCAATTTTCTCTATCTAAATTAACGAAGCAAGCAATTAAATCCTGATTTTATTTCATACTCTTCTCTATTAGTGACCTTGTCACTGAAATGGCATCACACGTGCCTCTCCGCTTTCTAAACTCAAACTGATCATCCCCTAAGTAAACATTTAACCTTCTCTACATCCTCTTATTGATAATTTTAGGCGCCACTTTAACTGCGAGAGAAATCAAAAATATTGTCACGGTCCATAAAACCTTTCCCCTTTCTGGAATAGGAACTAACCCTAACGAAATCATTCGACCGAATCCTCCTAAAATGCTACGAATCAGTTCATAAAAACTACTCACGTTTTCTAAAATTCTTAAATAGTTCCGCAAAAATTCTGTTTATCTCCACGGCCTTATCGGATTTCAACTCCCCAAATGACCTTACAAATAAGTCTGCTTGGGAGGAAGTTATCCCAATAAGGTCATATTATCTTTATACAAGTATGTTTTAACTTGCTGGCCTACTACTATTGCCGTAAAAGTCTTCTTTCCTTTTCTTTACTATCATTCACGTTTTAAACAAAACATTTCCTGTTAGCCAAATGATTTTCCTAATAGTGTGCACCGATTTACCCTACTTGTATTTCCAGAGGTGCTACTTTTCTGCACCATTTCTCCCATCCTATGTAAACTCTCACTATCTTTGCATTGTCTTCCATCAGCCATATTTCGCTCAATTAGCTTCCCACCTCTGTCTATCATTCAACTCTTTGTACTTTCGTCTACATAATTCTGTGTCTATATATCTTCTCTCGTCTCTCTTCCCAATCATCTCGTCCGTAATTCATAGTTTCCTTGTCCTTTTCCGATTAAGAGTTTCTGTAGTTCCGCTGGCATTTTTCGATATCCCTTTTCTGATATGTTCTAATTTTTCCTTTTGGAGCTGCCTCTCTGTCCTCATTTATATTTTCGGACAATCTGCAGGTTCTCTATTTCTGCATTTTTTTCTGTTTTATCCCCTTCAGTCTGAAGATACACTTGATTAGCACTAAATTATGATTTAAAACCGCATCCATTATCGGGGAAATTGGGTAAATCAATCACACTGTTCCTAAACATAATATAGCCTAATTTTCAGAATCACCGGTCATTTTCAATGTATACCCTGGCCTATTGCGGTGTTAAACCAAGTTTTCGTTATCATTAAAACCTGTTTCCGACAGAACTACAGTGCCTTCTCCTCGCGGTCATTCCTTGTAGTCCCCTAATTCACTGACTTTTCTTTCTTCGTTTCCTGCTATGTTTCACACGCCACTAAGTTACATGCCACTAAGCAGTCATGCGGAGGAAGAAGTCGACAGGGTATACAATCTACTAAAAGAAATAGTTATATTGTTCGTGAAAGGAAACATTTGATAGTGATGGTTGATTCATCACTATCAACTGTTTCCTTTCACGAACAATATAATTATTTCTTTTAGTAGATTGTATACCCTTTCGACTTCTTCCTCCCTATGACTGCTTAGTGGCATGTAGACCATAATAACGAACAAGTTCCTTGGCTCAACTTTTACTTCCACCAATAATATGCTATCACTCGCGCTCTTTAGGTATAACGCGCTTCTTCCTATCAATTTTACAATACATTTGCCACCCCACCCTGGCTCTTTTCCACTCCGCTGTATATTACTTGATAACTATCGCTCCAGGAATCTCCACTACCCTTACATCTTACTTAGCACAGGGGTCTATACAGCTTTATATTTCCTCTTTACATTTTCTAATTACGCTTGTCTCAACATCATCCTAAGAATTCAATCCCTATTATATCTAGTTCGGTATCGTCTGTTTCTCCTGCGCTGCTTCTGCCGATATCACTTTGCAAGGATTTCGTGAGATGACGACCACGGAAACCTTACGTACGTCTCCCATTGCCGAAAAGATACACTGCTCAGTGGGCCCAGTTGCGCAGTTGCCAGGACTTACACTCAGATCTGAGTCATTATTGTTTCATAGGATAATTAAATGAGGTAATTCCCCATTGCTTTCCTCAATAGTGTTTCTAACGTGACAAAATCACACAGATGTCCACCCGAATGGGATCAGACGTCTTTTTAGCTGCCTCACTGAGGAACAGACACTGCTCGAACAACCTTTGGTCTGGCTCCTACCCTTCGACCTATCTTTGCATGGGTAACCCTACCAGGAGCAATTATCATTCCCCCCCGCCATCACAGCTCTAAGGATCATCAGAACACACAAGCCCTTCCACCACGCCAAGGTTGTAGTCCATGGGCAGGGTATGAAGGGAATATGAACGACAAATAACAGTTAATTGGATTTTTAGATTAAAACTGTTAGGGCACTTAAACCTCGCTTTTGTTGCGGCCCCGGATTGTGCGGGAAAAGATAAGAGTATTAAAATTTGTCAGTGCTGGAGTCTATCCTTTTTATTTTAGTCATGTGAGTCTATATTTCGTTCCAGCTTCGGACTCTAAAGAATAATTAGTCATCTGTGGAGGGAAAACAAGGAAACTTGAACTGTATCTATTCATTAAAGTCTTCGTATGGCGTAAACTGTTTTGATGTTGATGTGTTTTCCAACATAGTTTCTTCAGTTATTCCGCCATACTTACTTTCATTTCGTAACAAATTTCGACAAATATAATGATCTTCTTGACTCTTCATTCAATCAATAGTACTATTTCCAACCATCCAATTCTAGTGACATAATAAAAATGTGGTCTAAAAAAGGTGAATTTAGTGAGACGATCATCGGTTCGTTTGTCATCATATTAGAAAGTTACCAAAGCAACGTCCCAAGGTCTTCTACATTTGCAATTGAAATTAATTTCATATTCGTAACACTTGAGGGCATTCCACACTCTGGCTGTATAAATTTTTGCATTAGCATACGAATACAATGTTTTAGAAAAAGATCCAAGTCGATAACCATCAATGCAGATTGACTGTTTGCGTCCAAAAGTTACAAGTCGCGTAATTCCCTACACACGGAGATTGTTGCGTGCGAACTTCCCACATTTCCTTGGAATTAGGAACGACACAGCTTCGGCGCAAGGTTGCGTGCACGCAAGAGTTTCCCGAGCACCATTTTATTTTCCCTGAAATCCTAACTACGTGGGACTTGACCCTGGAAAACACGTAAGGTCATTCCCACACCGAAAATAAAATAAATGGATCAAGTTCGTCAATAAAAGATTTTATCGAGTACGAAGGGAAAGCTGAGTGGAGGGCTAGCTATGGGCAACAACAGAGAAAGTGCAGCTCCTCAATATGCTGTGTGTTGCTTACAAACGGGTAAATGGAGCTATTCTTTCCTAATACAGCTCCACTAACTGCAATGATGAATGATGAGCACTGCTGAGGTTGATTCAACATGACGTTAGAATATTTACACCAATCAACCTCGACTATTTCACACCTGCAAAGCAGCATTTGGAAAACGAGTCCGGCAACCGTGCCTGCTCACTAGAGAGTGTATCTTTACGGCGGATTTAAGGAAAACTGATAACCCTCGATTTACCATGTACCTTTTGGGTGAAGAAATTGAGAAACATCTGGGTTAGATCATAACGCACCATATTGAATTACACATCGTCTTTTTGAATACCTAGAAGAGATTCTTATGGATGGTTGTAGCTACTATGCAGTTCATCTACATGTACGCAATGCCCCTCATATTTCAGCAGGGGCGTGAGGCGGGTGGTGTTACGGCGATAGCCGTACATGCATAAATATCAGCTCATATACACAATAATTGCGGTACTCAATTACCGCAAATTACATGAAATATAATCCATAAGTTAAAATATTAGGGCGCTTGGGTTCGATTTTAATATGATTCCGTACCGTTCGAGGGAACAACAAGTACTTGAATCGGTCTGTGACGGCGTTTATTTCACGTACCACCCGGTGGTCGAATATAATTTGATACCAAATAATTCCCTCTCTGTCGCAAAAAAACTCAGGTGTCCTGTACCTTTCTAAAATTCTAAGCCTTGACTGGTCCTTCGAGAATTAAGAAACTCACGACTTAATTCCTTCAGCATAACCGAGACGCTGATTCTCCTTCTCGCAGCAATTTTTAGCAAACCTAGCGGATTTTGTCTGAAACTTTTCCGAATCTTTACTTAAAGTTTTCTCCCATATACCCTGAATACTTGCCGCGTATTTCAAATTAGGCCTTACTAAATAGTAGTGACACCTCTCTCGTACTTTTTCATTACATTTTCCTACAACATGTCTAATGTAACATAGCTTCTTAGGGGAATATTGGCCCAGCTGCACATACCTACATACTAGTAACTATCATTCGTAGACTATTTGCTGGTACCGGGTTACAGGTACCAACCTCAGACGACGTTTTGCACTACGTACCAACCTCTGACATGGGGAATTTGGTCTCCAGGTGGGACTATGAGCTAGAATTAAAGAAGCAACGTTTAACAACGGTTAAAATGTAAAATGAAACATGAATTCCTTATTTTAGCACCTTAAGCAAAATCGTTTCATCGTGAGATGATGATCGGAAATAAAAAACAAACACTTAGATGACACCGCAAAATATTAACAAATATTTCACTTAACATTTGAGTAAACTTAAATTAGATGACTGATTTCACTTGAGTGTGTCCCCAGCATGTACGTATATTCATAGATGTTTACATACGCATTTCGATCGCGGTAGTCCAGGGGTAAGGTGTTGGAGCTCCAGGTGCCCAGAGAGGCATGTCCGGAAATCGAACCTGGGCCCTCCGGTCAGTAGTCCAACGCTCTACCCCCTAGACTACACGGCCCATATTATATATATATATATATATATATATATACATACATATATATATATAATATATTGGATAATATACATGTACATAACTATATATATGTATGCATATTATGTATAGATATATACATATATATTATCTTAATTTATCTATCCTAGGATTGGTTAGCAGCCCATGTCATTCCATTCTACTATATATGAATGCAAGGCTGCATATTCTACGGAGAATAATGTGGTGGTTTCCAGTTGCCTTCCACATCGCAGTACTGCGGCCGATACCGTGAACTTCACTATCGCCCGCTGATACCAGGCCGACGCACTCGGTCTGGCTACCAGTCCGATATACCATTGTTGTTTTTTTTAAGTATGGTTGTCACATTCCAAAAAACCATTAAGAATTTTTTTCCTAGGCGGGCAAATTTTCGCCGGTTACGGGATTCGAACCAACGACCCTCAGCTCCACCAGCAAACACGCTACCTATGGTCGACCCCCGCCCCCTATATTCATATATGATATCTATTATACATGCATGAACTCATAGTTGTGTAGGAGATGCCCCAACAACCCCCACCAAACGCCCTTCCGCCGTATTGTTTAAATGTATGTACATATATGGGGTCATTAAAAACAAGATCAAGGCCGAATAAATATTCCCCCCCACGTCTATTCACGTTTCGGGAAAACCCGATGATGACTCAGTACAAGCACTCACCGCATGGATTATCTCGACGCTAGCTGGCGACGTAGCCACGACTTATTACGAATTACTAAACGGCGACCAGCGGGGATACTGCAATACACTCGGGCTGCGCTGGAGTAAGAATTCCAGAGGGTCAGCTGTCCGTGGTCAGTGGTCGCACGGAGAGGCCTGGAGGGTAGAGTCAGGCGGAATCGGCCCCTTTTGCCGACGCAGGAACTGCCCATCAATTATTCAGCCCCGCCGTTCAATCGGGGGGAGAGGGAGGGGAGGGATAGAGAGGTGAGTCGTAAGGGGGGGTGGGATAGAACATCTACATATACGAGGGTCATCCGGAAAGTAGTACCCGTTCGTGCCGCATGAAGTGCTGACGACGCGAGTAGCCGCTGGACGAGGTCAGATAGCTTCAGTGGCTTGTCTGCCTTCTCTGAGCCAAGTTGCGTGACGCTAGCATTGCCTGTGTTGTTTCTGTGATTGTTTACAATGTTTAAAAAAATTGAGAACGCCGCCAGTTGTGAAGTGAGGGCAGTGATTAAATTCCTCAATGCAAGAAACGTTCGCCCATGTGATATTCATCGCCAATTAAAGGAGGTGTATGGAGACAATGTAATGGACGAGTCGTCTGTTCGGCGGTGGTGTCGCAACTTCAACATGGGGAGGGGGAACACACACGACGATGAGCGTTCGGAGAGACCGTCTGTCATTACAGACCAACTGGTGAGCTCAGTTGACGAATTCGTGAGGAACGATCGGCGCGTCACAATTGATGACATCTGTGAGCATTTTCCCAATGTTTCTCGAACAATTGTTCATGAAATTGCTAAACACCATCTGCATTATGCAAAAATTTGTGCAAGATGGGTCCCTCGCGTATCTCAATGAGCTGGCGGCGAAGGACTATGCAGCAGGAATACAGAAACTTGTCACACGTTATGACAAATGCCTTAATTTGCTTGGAGATTATGTTAAGAAGTAGTTTAAAGTATCCTCTTTCAAATAAAATTTTTTATGTTTGTTAATATTTACTTTTGTGTCTTTATTTCACGAACGGGTACTACTTTCCGGATGACCCTCGTACATTTCACCCTGGAAGCCGCCCTGGGGAATGTTAGTTAATCAACCATTGGGGTACTTAGTGAATAATGGCACTTGGGAATATGAATTTTTCGCGAGTTCTGGTTCGTCCCACTGTGGTGTCCAATGGAGCGTGGAAAAAATGAATCCCTAAATCGATCCATTCTGCAGTCAATTTCTCTTAACTTCTCACTGTGGTCTCACCTACTAATATTATACGAGGGTGGTCTGAAAAGTTTCCGACCTCGAAAATTTCATGAAAAGGGTCTTGTATCTTTGTGATGGCGGAAACTTTTCAGACCACCCATGTATATGTACATCTACGCAATATCAGGCTAGAGAGCCAGGAGTTTAAGAGCACCAGCCAATCAAGCAAAAATATATTAATTTATACATGCAATTGAACATGTGTTAGCTCATTTACAAAATACCCGCGCCCATACATACCTATATACATCATGTTATAATTGGCGTTAATGTTTGGGTGCTTGGGTTTTTTCTTTCTCTGATTCCGTGTAGTGAGAGGGAGCAAATAGTACTCCGAAGTGTCCGTGTCTTTATTCCACCACGTTGGTCGAATCTCCGAATATGTAAAATTTGGTGCCACAATAATTCCCTCTCTGACGCAAGGAAATCCGTGTCCAACGCACGAGGGTCCTCGTAATTCCTCTGGTAAAGCCGTCACGCTTACTCTCCTGGGGGAATCACGCAACAAATTTGGGAATTTTTCTCTGAACCTTTTCCAAACCCTTTACTAACGTTTTCTCCAATGGATCCCAAATACTTGTGCATTCTAAATTCGGCCTAACTAATGCGTAGTAACACCTGCATCTTACTTTTCATTACAATTTCCTATAGGCTATCTAAGGAAATTCCAAAGAAACTGCGGGAGATGCCGCAACAGTAACTATAAACGGAGTCATCCGCTAATATGCATTTCAATGCAGAAATTTCAGAGGGTAAAAATCATTCGCATTATACTCTGAAAGTTTTGGAAAAATGGAAACTCTGGAACAAGGAAACTCTGGAGTAATAACTCTCAATGGGAACTCTGAAAGAAAAATTTCAGAGTTTAAGAGGACGCCTCGATAGTTTAACTGGCTAAAGCACTCGACCGGACATTGAGGGATTCGGGTTCGAATCCCGGTCAAGGCGAATGATTTTAACTCTCTGAAATTACTGCATTGATATGCAAGTAAACATAGCTGAATTCACTGACGAACATTCTTCTCATGTGTGGACCCTATGAAATTTTTGTTGTCAGGGTAACACCCAATTATTTACTGATGTGGCGGTGGGCACATTTCTTCTGTGTCACACTTGAACTTGGTGAGGGTTACTTTTCTGAAAGATTATGTCATGCATAAACTACATGCGTAAACTACATGCTCTAATTGTCTCTCACACCAGGCTTTCCGATAAGAATACACTTACACATCGATTCTTCAGGATACAGGCAGCATTTGTGTCATCTTTTCCCGGGATTCAAATGAGGAAGTGCTAGGTATGGTGGGCGAGGAGAAAGGATTGTTGGGAGAAATCATAAGGAGGCAGGAAAAATTGGTTGAAGGGCGTAGGAAACGAGGAAAGGGCAGGAATAGCATAGGAATGTAGGACGGGATGAAGGGAGGAAGGAAGTACACAGGGATGAAGAGGGATTTGTGGAGTAGGAGGTTGGGTTGTGTTTCCTCAGGAAAAACAAAATATTTATTTGGTTGTTGTGTTCATTCCAAACCTACCTGAACCGGTAGATTACTTTCAAAAAAATTCCGGGATTGCATCCTTTTTCGATTGGTCTCACATACTCGACGCTTATTCCAGGTGAGATTTAGTCATCACGAAGGAGACAGTCCGACTTCCTTAGCCACGAACGGTAGACGTGACAGCAAGGGATGGAGGGAGGATTGTACGTGGTGTCGTGAGACTGGAATTCAGTCCTACCTTTCCAAGCCAACGAACAGTGCTACGTGCAGCTCTATGCTCTAAACATGAGCGGCATGATAACGAATATAAACTGGTTCGAATATCATATCTATACAATATCTTATAATATAATATTATCGGACGAGAAGAAAGCAGGTATGACGGGACTGTTGTAAAAACTTGGATGCGTTTCTCGTCGAACACGTGGAATATTAACGGCAAATGACGTAAAAGGACTACAATGAAATAAGGGTCAGAATACAACATTCATAGAGTCTAATTTTTCGCCTTTAGCCACACAATTAGAGATCTACACGAAATCAAGGTGAAACAAGAAAAAATATATATTATTGCTATATTTCATGTATTTCTTCCAATACATTAAGCCGGAAACTACGAATCCAGAGTGGAACACTAATTTACAAAAATTATAACCGAAAATCCCTGCTGTCACCTGTAATTTCTTTTGCGAACACCTTACATTACCTCAAAATGTCTCGTTTGCGAGCTGAATTTTACCGCATACCCTTGTGACGGCTCCCATGGTATGACTCATTCGCTAAATTGATACAATAATGATCATTATGGCTATATATAGTGGGTACTTGGAGCATAATATTCGTATTGATATCGTAAAATATTTAATTGATATGGTTATCAAAGAGCTTCATGTATTGAAAGAGAGAGCACACAACGAATTTGCTGAAACCGGACGGCTTGGTAACTGCTAATGGATGCCTAATGTGCTTGGTTACTCACCGAAGAACTCAGTATTCAAATATAGGCGAGGCCTTGCACAGCCGCTACGAAATGAAATTTTTCTGGGCATCAGGATTTTCTGACAAACCAAAGTAGGGAAAGCTGGCTAACCACTGATACCGCCGACGGTGCAATTTTCCCAAAACCCTTTTCCGTCAACAGAAATGAAAAAGCAAATAGAATTAGGGGCAGTGTCTTTGTTGCAGTTGATAATTTTTGGGTCAGCAGGGCTGAGGTAATTTCAGGTAATGGTTTGGAAAGCGTTTGGTACTCAATTAAAACTCCTCAATCCAAAGAATTTATGCATGCGCATTTTACAGGCCGCCGGAGGACAAAGATAGTTCAATACTAGAATTAGATCAGCAAATCTAAGGTTCTTTACTCCAATAAAATGATCTCGACGCTATAATCGATGGAGATTTCAATGTCCCATCTATTGATTAGAGCACATATAGTTTTAAAATTGGGGGGGGGGGGGTAAAGACAAAGATATCTACGAATCGCTATTGACTTCTTTCACTTTGAACTCCTTGCATCAACTTTTCACTTGACCAACTATGGGCGATAATATTCTGATTTGTTAGGAACGAAGATACTGGAAAAAGTCTTAAATATAGAAAATATAAAAGGAATTATTGACCACAGGGCAGTAAATACCAAGTTTTCGCTGCAAGGGGTCAGAAATAAGAAACCTAAAAGAAAATTTTACTCGTTTAAAGAAGGGTAGAATGGCCTAAAATGCGTGCTACAGAGTCAATTTGCAAATTTTGAGAAAGATAGTAATCACCGAAATACTGAGGATACGTAGAATCACTTCCTTGAGATCACTCGCTCAGTAGTCAACACGTTTATTTCCAGTAAATTTATAAAAGATAACACGGAACCTAGATGGTACAGCGCGGAGTGAAGAAAAGCATTGCGGCGTAAAAGACAATATCAAGCCAAGATAAAAAATATTAGGGATTATATCTCTAGCGCCAAAACGAATGAGATCACTTATGATTGCAAGATATCTAGGGCGAATGCCAAGAAGGAATTTCGGAAGGTGTTATGCGAATTCACAAGGAAAAGATTAGCGGAAAATTTGAAAGAGAGTCCGAAAGCGTTTTGGTCGTGCGTCAGAGAGGTTCAGGGAAAAAAGTCAACAGTTAATTCACTCAAAAATGATACAGCGAAAGGGTAACCAGCAGTTTGGAAAAGGCTACCTTATTAAATTCCTTCTTTCAAAGCGTCTTCATCTGTCTCACCGAATGTCTCCGATAACTCACCAAATCGTGCCGGCCAACCTATGCCCAAAATCTAAATCGCATATAATGGAATGAATAGAACGTTTGCCGAAAAATTTTAAGTCTAATCTATAGCCGCCCGTGTATCTATCGTCGAATATTGCACCATTTCTATAATAATATTTAAGAAGTCGCTATTAGATCATAAGGTCCCCAGACATTGGAAAACGTCTAGCGTAACACCAATATTTAAAAACAGAGACAAGGAGGAACCGAGAAATTACAGACTTATTTCCCTCGAATCCATTTCATGCAAGATCATAGAAGGTATACTTGCTAGTTCGACCGTGAGACACCTCGATCGTCAGGAATTATTGATGAAAAAACTCAGCACGGTTTCCGAAAAGGTAGATTCTGCGAGGCACAACTTGCGATTTTTGTTCATGATATTCATATTTCGGGAGAGATTGATGTTCCAGCGGACGCGGTTTTTCAAGAAATTAAGAAAGGCTTCGACAAAATACCTCATACTAAACTACTCACAAAGCTAGAAACATATGGTATAGAAAAAATATCCTGGGTTGGATCAGACTTTTTGAATTGTAGGGTACAAAGAGTAGTGATTGATGGAGTTAACTCAAATGCACTCGAAGTCACTTCAGGTGTTTCCCTGGGAAATTTTTTCGGTCCTCTTTTATTCCTACTTTACGTTAACGACATCGACTTCGTAGTCACTAGTGAGATACGTTATATTGCACACGATGCAGTGGCTTACCGTGATATCCATGATCCTGAGGACACAGCAGCTTTATCAGATGAACTTAATGCAACGCACAAAGCTTAAAGCACTAAAGCACAACGCTGGCGCGACACTTGGCAATTACAATTAAACTTAAAAAAATGCGTGGTGATACATTTTTGGAAAAAGAGCGATTCCCTCCCGTACGCCTACTGCATCGGGAACACCGAAATGGTATGTGCGGACTTGATTAAATACTTAGGCGTCGCCCTCACTCACCACCTCTCCTGGGTGAAACACAGACGGGGAATTTGTGGACAAGCTAACAAAAAATTAGGATTAATTAGAAGAGTACTGGGTAAATGTGATGAAAAGATCAAAGAGAAATGTTATCTTCCGCTAGTTAGGCCTCATTTAGAATACGCTGCCAGCATATACGATCCTCTCGAAGTTGGATTGATTGCCGTATTGGATCGCGTGCAGCGTAGAGGAGCTGGATTAGTAAAACGCTACGAGTATTATGATAAACTTAGTAGCGTATCCAAAATATTAGAGGAGCTGGGCTGGGTGTCACTCACGGAGCGAAGGTTAAATTGCAGATTAAATATCTTGCATTACTTGGAAGGATGTCTCTTCAGCAATGATGCTGAAAATGTATTATTACCCTCATCGTACTACGGTAGGAGATATCATGTTAATAAAATTAGAGAGATTCAGTGTAGAAAAAAGAGATTCAAGATGTAATTTTTTCCACGAACGATTAGTAGGGTTAGGGTAACGAACGAACGGTAGGGTTACATTCGGGTCTAAAATGGTCTGGTTTGCATTCACCCCCTGACACACACCCTAGCGGTGGCTTGCAGGGTGCTGAAGTATCTAAAATAATAGGAAACCGGTACCCCTGAAAGTTATAATCAAACACATTTCCTGCTTATGATAAAGATCGCGCGACTAGTATAACTAATGCAAAATCACTCAACAGTACTTAAAAAGCGCCTGTCTCTCATTATCTTTTGCATGAAAGGCGACATATGAGATAAAAGTAAAGATGAAAAGGTACTCTAGATGTTTTGAATATGAACTACATGGATGCAAATGCAATTTTCTGAGCTTCATTCCCAATGAGTAGACCCCATTTGGCCATTTATTAATTTCAATCCTAAAGTACGAGGGCGGTTCAATAAGTACCCGTGTTAGAAATGAAGAGACCATTTTTTCAAAAACATATTTTTTATTTTTCAACATAGTCCCCTTTTAGAAAGACAACTTCTCCCAACGTTCCGGCCATTTTTTAACCCCTCCACAAAATAGGATTTGTCGAACTCTCAAAAATACGCCCCTGTCTCGGTGATAACTTCCTCGTTTGAGCTAAATTTTTTTCCCGCGAGCCATTTCTTCATGTTAGGGAATAAGAAAAAAGTCGCAGGGAGCCAGATCGGGTGAATACGGGGGGTGCGGCAGCAATTCATAACGTAGTTCATGCAGTTTGGCGGCGAAAACTCCGGATGAATGTGCTGGCGCGTTATCGTGGTGAAACAGCACCTTCTTTTTCGCCAAATGCGGCCGTCTCCTTCCATTTTTTATCAAAGCGGTCCAATAACTCACTGTAGTATTTCCCAGTCATCGTTCTTCCTTTTTCTAAAAAAATCCATGAGAATGACGCCATTTGCATCCCAAAAACCGTCGCCATGACCTTTCCGGCCAATCGGGCCATCTTCGCCTTCTTTGGAGCAGATTCACCGGGAGAAATCCATTGTTTTGATTGATGCTTAGTTTCTAGTGCGTAATGATGAATACAGGTTTCATAAACAGTGATAACTCGACGCAAAAACACCTTCGGATCTCGCTTAAATTGCTGCAAACACTGCTTCGAAGTTGACAGCAGGATCAGCTTGTTGTCCACTGTGAGCAATCGCGGCACCCATCGGGCCGACAATTTTTTCATCGCCAACTTATCATGTAAAAATATTAATTGCCGTTCCGGTCGACACACCCACGGCCTCTGCTACTTCGCGCACTTTCGTTCGTCGATCAGCGAGAACCATGGCGTGGACTTTTTGAATGATTACCTCGGTAACCACGTCTGCCGGGCGTCCTGGTCGCTCCTCATCAAAAACAGATGTTCGCCCACGTTTAAATTCGTTGAACCAATAGCTGTGGTCATAAATGGCGAAGTGTCCCCATATATAGCATCCAACTTTGCTTTTATCTCCTCGCATTTTTTCCCATCCAAAAACAAAAAGCGAAATACCGAACGATACTGCTCTTTTTCCATCTTAGCGAAAATCACGAAACACGTCTTACTCGAATTGTTGCCAAATCCAAACTAGCCTTTAAATCAGTCTGAAATTTGTTTCGCCGTCGTTTGATAGATGGCAGCACACGATGATAAAATTAACTTCCCTCAGGAACGCCCTTTGTCGTCAAACACGGGTACTTATTGAACCGCCCTCGTAAATGTATATCAAAAGACAGAAATCATGTTTTCGTTGGTATCAATTACCAATTATATACATTTGATTCGGGGAATATACTATAATTGGCCTAAGATCGCATTTAATTTTAATATATTATTTTCCATTTTAGGTGCCGTGATGTGATGTTTTCAGCAAAGCATCACCTAAGTAATTTTATAATGTTATTTCACTTTTTCTTTTTAACGGAGTAATAAATAAATGTTCCCTGACATTGCCAGTATCATCACCATATAAACTTAATTCAGAATACCCCCTACTTCAAAATAATAACGTAATTCAGATCTACTGCCAAACGTCTTGTGGTTTTAAACGTCAACTAAGAAAATTTCTCAAACTCAATGTCTCCCTGCCCCTTGAGAATAGTTCCCTATCGAAAACTTGAGGAAAGCCATTAGAGGACGTGAACCCAAAATAATTCCCCATACGCACGTGTACGCAAGAACGAAATATTTTTATAATCATCGCGAGCTTAAGATCCAATCCATAGTCTTCAGTTCACCTTGTGCTACGACACCCATCGACTTCAACATTTGACGCTAAAATCATAACCTAGAGTCGGTCAAAGACATCGTGAAGCCCAAATAAAACATTAATTTTTAAGGATGTAGGAAATGTTGATCGGGAGCGGGGAAACTGGAGGAGAAGGTGAAACAAGGCTGGGGAGGGCAAGGCCCCTAAATTGAAAGGTGTGGTTAAAGAGGGAGATAACATCAGGGTAGAAGTCCTGCCGGCCACGTGTGCCACCAAAACATTGGGGAGGGACAGTAGGAGAGGAGTGGGAACGGGAGGTAACTCAGAAACAAA
The DNA here is from genome assembly GCF_022747635.1 of Hetaerina americana. NCBI lineage: Eukaryota > Metazoa > Arthropoda > Insecta > Odonata > Calopterygidae > Hetaerina > Hetaerina americana. Next base: position 11,441,036 of record NW_027286292.1, on the reverse strand, counting down.
TAGTGTTTTGAAGGTTAAGGCCAGAGTTTGTCAGGAGGGGTGAATTCTATGGATAACGACGGGGAGTTAGATGGGAATCATTTTAAGAAGGTCCTCCTTAATATTTTTGCACCCGAAACAATTTCAAAGAATTCCATAGAAATCCACTATACACCCTTTCTTTGGGCATAGAGCACTAAAGGAGTGAAATGACTGCAACGGCCCTCTGCAATTGCTCCTAAAGGCTTGAAATAACTAATGCCTTCAGCAAGCAATTCTTACGTTCAACCACACGAGTGTTTATCGACTTGGTCCAATGTCATGACATGTAAATGAAGGGTGTAGCAACCCATTCTATACAGGTCGTTCCGGTAACTTGCTCTAGTTTACCTTTAGAGATAAACACATTTTACTTAAGGCTATGGGTTCGTAAAACGATTGTTTATCATATTCTCTGGGAGAAAATCAAAAAGTTTTGTAAGAAAGATGACCAAAGAAGAGAGTTTTACATCAATGTCTTGGTGGGCAGTCCAAATAAGTCCGTAAAAATGCCATCATGATATTTACGACAGGCATTTTCGAAACATGACGTAAAATTTCATTGAACAATTGACTATTATGGCTCGGATTAAAAATCTCGGAGTGTAAGAGAAGGGGGATCAGGATGGTGAGGTGCCCCAAGTACTGGCTCTCCCCGAGAGGGCCCGGGTTTGAATCCTGGTGGCGAAAGATATTTTTAGCGGTATTCTGATCCCTACTTGAGGTGATTTCTGGAGAGCACTTTGAGTGAGTGCGACGTTCATCGGATGGGACGTTCAACTGCGGACCCCTCGGCACCTTTCGATAAGAGTAGGCTCATGCCGACGCCGGGTTTCTCTCCGCCCTTCCTTTCCCATTCCTCCCTAATGGCGTAAATGGCCTTAGCTGTCGGTTGCCTCCCCTAAAACTACTACTACTGTGTAAGAGGACGCATCGGTAGCTTAGCTGGCTAAAACACTCGGCTGGCAATAGAGGGATTCGGGAATTCCGGTCAAGGCGAATGATTTTTACACTCTGAAATTGTTGTATTGCAATGCACATTTAGTGGATGGCTCCGTTAAAAGTTACTATCGCAGCATCTCCTGCAGTTTCTTCGATTATTATATCCATTATTATGTGCACTCTTTCTAATAGTATACTACTGACGGCTCTACAAAGCCTTATACTGAGTACTAAATGAAATTTCACCAAGTCTAGCCAGGAAACGTTACATTCAACTAATTCCTTTCATATTTCATACTTGAAACCCAACCCGACAGACCTTTTAAAAACCCCGATAAAATAATATCCATTGGATCTTCCCAAAGAATAATTTATAATAAATTTCTTAAATCCGCATATGAACTTATTAATTCCCACTCAGCCTTCCTAGCCAGTTCCACAATTGTTACCTCTCCTTCCACTTTCCTAGAACATCTAAAACTGGCGAAGTTATCCTTATACCAAAACATGGTAAAGACACCCTTCTCTACCCAGGTCACTCGAACACCCTCCTTTCTGATCTTTCAAACATTTTGACTTCATCGCCCTCTCAGAGCTGGAATCACACGCCTAAAACAATAGTATTCACCCAGAAGAACTGGAGTTCCACAAGGGTCTGTCATCTATTCACCAAGCCCTTCGCTTGCTAGGACAGATTTCCCACGTCTTAAACTCCCTTCGCCCCACCCACATTTTTCTTGGAATCGACAGCGCTTTTAATAAGGTACTCGAAATTAATCTATTAAAGAAATTCATTTTTATTCCTTTAAGCAATGGTTAAAATTACGAAGAGTCACCTGTTCAATTTTTCCTTCCTCGAATCTTTGGTTGACACTATTATTCGCACAAAAAGAGCGAATTTGTGTCTTTTGACGAACGCTAAAAAACAACAAAGAACGCTCCATAACCACCTTAGTAAGTAAACTAATGCTGCAGGCTTCACAACACATGGAAGATTAAAACATTCATTGAAAAAGAACCATCATACGTAAAATTCCACAGAATATTTTTTTCTGTGGAGTGGTACGATTGTTCTTTTTTAAAGTAATGCCTGAGTAAATCTTTAGCAATTCTTATTACGTAAACTTCGCAAAAAATCACTCGTTAATAGATTATCAAAGGTTAAAACACATTGAAACCGTTTTTGTAACTAAACATTAGCATATGATCTTTCGTTCAGAGTTAAATGGCAGGATTTCTCCAAGACTCAACCGTCGAATGTGCTGCTGAACGAGAGCTACTGGGGATCGAGATGGTGCGGGGGCTAACGTACTGGCTTCCCACCCAGAGGGCGCGGGTTCAAATCCCGGCGGTGTTGAATATTTTTCAGAAGTATCTCGATCCCTACTTGAGGGGCTTTGTGGAGGGCACTTTGAGTGAGTAAGCCGTCCGTCGGATGGGGCGTTAAACTGCGGACCCCTTGGCGCCTTTCGTAAAGAGTAGGATAATGCCGACGCCGGGTTTCTCTCCACCCTTCATCCTTTCCTGTCCATCCCCTATGGCGCAAATGACCTCAGTTGTCGGTCGCCTCCCCTAAAAACTACTACTACTACTACGAGAGCTCCTGGTGGATTACGTCCCAGGCCACACACGACTTTGCTCCGGTGCAGAGCGCCAGTGGCCGCTTGGAGAAGGGGCAATGCCTCGGGTGGCTGGACCAAGTCCACAGCACCAATTTGAGAACTGTAGGTCATCAGAGATGCGGTCGCGGAAGGTGACCTTTGCCCAGTGCACGCAAATGTATCCATGGAAGGGTGGAGAACGACGGGGGCGATCATTGCTGGGCTACCATAGGCGTGACCGCACCCGATCCGCGGCAACTGATTGTGCTCGGCCAGCACACGGCGGCGGTACTCATAACTTCCCCCATCCACCCTCTACTCCCCATACCATTTTTCAGGCGTCATAGTTTACTACAGAGTTCATATCTGAACCTTAGTTTGAAATATCCTTTTCTGTTGCGGGGCGCGCAACAGCATGTGCAGGCATTCCACGCGAATTTTTCCAATTAGCCGTAGGTTAGAATTCGTGCGGACTCTTCGAACGGGCAAGTTAACCATTCGGCACACGAGCCTCTGGACGCTAGATTCGTCGGACTGTATGGAGACTAAGGCTAACCCCTATTTGATATAATCACTACGAAAGAAGTTAATCCATTGAGGTGATTTGCGTCAAGGAATATTATTAACTATTTAGAGCCAGGTTGAATTGTCCGTGAAATTAGGTATGAACCTAATTTCATTCAACGACTGTGCAGGACCCAGCCTGCAAATCCTTCATCGGGTACACAAAAAAGAAGAATATGCGGGGGAGCCTTGAAAAATGTAGGTTTCCCTGGCGGATTGTAGGAAATTGTAACTAAAAAGTAAATATTTCAGTTAGGCCTGATTTGGAATGCGCGGCAAGTATTTGGGATCCAAAAGAAAAAATCATTAACTAATGAATTGGGAATTATTCGGAAAAAATCGGCATAGATTTCCTAAAAAAAATGCACGAGAGGAGAGTAAACGTCACGGGTAAGATGAGAGAATTAGGTTGCGAGCCTCTTGAATATCGAAGAAAGCAGTCAAGGCCGTCCGAAATAAAAAAAAACAATGTTTCTTTCGACAAATTTTATTGGGTACGACTTGTTTCAACACATCGGCGTCATTCTCAGGTACAAAGTTAATAATTGGTGTAAAGATACATTGTTTGTTTTTTTGCTTCAGTGATAATGGATTTCCACAAAGTTAAGCCTGAAAACAGAGATTAAAAGACATTGACTTTTGGAAAGGTAGATGGCACCAGAGTTTTCTTGTGACAAAGAGGGAATCATTGTAGCAGCAAATTATATTCGTACATTCGACCAATGGGATAACTTGTTGGGTATTGTGCAGATGTATATGCATTCCCTTTCCCCGATTTCATGTTATCATGAATTAATAGTCCCATTCTGTTTCGCTTGATTTACTTTTTCTTAACCAGTGCCGATTACGTCCGAGTACGTTCCTACTAGAGCGAAAGGCCGAAATTCCTTCATTATGTTGCTAACAATGATATTTTCTAAGAATTTCCAGAATTAACATGCTAAAGAAATTGGTCTGCAATGAATAGGACTCCCTCTATGATTGTGCCTTTTCCGACAGGTTATTTGAGCAAGCATCTATTCGCGGAGTAATTGCACCTTCTTCTATCGACTTGTTAAAACTGTTCTTAACTGGTTGGTTGAGGAATGATTTAATGGAATCGACTCATTTTGTCATTAAAACTATAACTTTATAATTTCACAGAATTTTAGTCAGAGACGATCCGGGTTTCGACGTTCGACGTCATCATCACCCTCTGATTTTTGTCTCGCATACGTTATCCCTGACAAGTTCGCCATTTTCTGTCTTTTGAGATTTTGCAGTTGTAAGTTTCCCTCACATCTATTTATTTTCACAGGGATACACAAGAAATTAAAAGGAAACTCAAAATTTTACTTTTTCGCAATTTCGGTGGCAAAACCACCTTTTTCACTAGGCATGTGTGAAGAGTACGTAGGTGAGGCGCGGTGAGGATGGAAATGTCCGTGGTGAATAGAACTTCAGCGGGGCCAATGTCTTTAAATGGCAATGATTTCTGCTTGAAATTCTACACCGAGGTCATTGGGTATAGGCTTATATTGGAAGGTATCGGACCGCTGTCTGTTTGTTTTTAAATGTAGTCTGCAGCATTGAGGATGACTACCGCAGAGTCTTTATCAGCCGGCTTGATAGTCAGGTCCAGATTGTTGTAAATATTTTAGTGAGTATTCTCTGACCTGGGTACTTACCCTCTGGGAAGCATGTTTCCCCATCCCATCGAATCCCGCTCCTCACACTCATCTTTCGACCACCCTTCTCATATTTATTTATTTTGCATTAGTCCGAAAACAACACCACGGCCTTTACATGGGACTTTAGAATAATGATATAAATTTTATAGTTTCATTCACCCAAGCCCTAGGTCGAGGAAACTTCACCTAAGCTGGAATCGAAGCCGCGACCTCTGGGTTGGCAGGCGAAGACGTTACCCCGCCACCGTTTGGGCTGGCAATACCGGGGGCAACATTCCCTTTTCCTACCCCCTGCTCTCGCCCGCCACCCGCACCCTTAGTTTTCTCCTTTTCGGTGAAAACGTGGTTACGTCGCCGAAATATAAAGAAACAAGTGGGTAATTTCTTTGTTTTGTGCCATTACTGACCCAGTCAAAGTGAAATTTGGAAATTGTTTAACCTTTTACCCCCTGCCACACACCCTAGCGGTGGCTTGCAGGGTACTAAAATATCTAATAAAATATAAAAAGTAACCTACCACAAAATAGGCTCTGCTCATCTTTTGCTCAGCCACTCGTATCGTAGAACCATCATTCAGCAGATTGCGATGGGTGAAGACCTAGTTACGTTCGACAATGGAAGGGTACCGTCTGAATGAGCTACGATTACTGAGTGTTAGAAGAAAAATATTGCAAAAATGACAACTTTGATACGGAAGTGCGGATAACGTTTTCAGAAAACCAAAGACAATTTATTTTGTTCAAGTTTTTTGCCAGAATGTTCCCTTTAATTTGGCAACGAGGAAACCTTGTACAGAGTACATGCTTCAGTTATTTTGCAGCCAAAAAAACTTGCTTTGATTCAGATTATTTTAAATAAGAAGATTAAAGGTATGTTATTTGCAGTGTAGAAAATATTCTCATTAAACATACGAAATATACTCCCTGTATGAATTCCCCTTAAGGAACTGAGTTTACAGAATCGTTTTCCCGAGAAGTATCCATCGATAACCCATATTCTACGTACCTATTTAAGGACTCAATGACGGTATACCTAAGCAAAAGACGTGCAAAATAAAGTTATTCGATTCCATTTCCATCGCTATCTTTTGTTACAATTTTCAAGTTACCGAGAAATTTAATGATGTAATTCTCATATTTATAAATCTAAAAACTAATTGCCTTCACCGCGAGAGAGTAACCCGGCGTACTTGTAAGTAGGTTTCTTTCACATCCCTACCGGCCTAATTCATCCGTAGAGTGAAATGAAGAGACACAGAAGAGTTAAATAGGAATGGCAGTGAAAGACAGAAGGTCGATGGGATTAATCCGAATTATTTTGGAGCGGTTGGTGTGGAAGAAATGGATAAGCAATGGCACATCAGAGACTGACACAAATGGGAATGTTGAGTAAACTATGAATATGAAGTAAAATAATAGATATTTTGGCTGGCATGAACGGAGGTTAAAAGTATTCGGAATTGAATAATGACCGCGGGATTGTTTCTGAGCGCGTTTACGAGTTATTAGTACCTTAGAAGACCACGTTAGTACCTGTACAGTTTAGAAGATAAGGGAAAGAAAAATATGATTTTCTTTTGTTTGGTTATTTTGCGGAGCTAAATATCGTTATTGCAATATTGTCTTTTAGCATAATATTTAGATCTTTGGATGTACATATATATTTAAGTAGGGCTATCAGAACAGAATAACAATGCATGAATCGACGATTGTATCCTCGGATTCAACCAAATTGATCACTTGAATAACTCTACTCAGATTATGGACGGTAGATAAATTAATTTTATATTAATATCCACTTGACATTGACACACTAAACAGAGAATGAATACTCGAATTCTCTATAATGTTATAGTAAAGAAAGTGTGCTTTGTTTTTTGATGTGTTTGGTGTTGCATAACGCATTGACTAAATTTGGGAAGTAATTATTTTTCATGTTATTATTAGTAAATCATGGATGAGGGAATAGAATTGAGTACTATTGAAAAAAAATTGGAATACATCAAAAAAGGGATATCGAAAGCCGCAAATGAAACTATAGGAACCGTTAATGGGAAAAGGACTAGAATATCAAGAATCACGGATGAAATAATAAGACAGATAGATGAGAGAAGAAAATGGAAGAATGTAAACACAGAGCTGTTCAGAAGGAAGAACAAATAGTTAAATAAAAATTGGAGACGGGCAACAAATAAAGCAATAGAAGCAGGGTGTAAGACGGAGTGCGAGGATATGGAAAGTTTGCAGGGAGTAAGAAGGGAAGACTTATGCTAACAGTTAGTGATAAGTCGGGTAAAGCTCTAGTTCGTTAACAAATACTGATTTTCACGCAAATGTATGGACTTCTACCTTTGAAACTCGTTTCCAAAATAAAATGAAAACACAGCATTCGCACCATAGTTACAATTTAACACAATCATACTTTCCTTAATAAATCACATCATTTGGAGTGATTTCCGTCTTCAGAAATTTCGGAGAGCCTAATATACTCTCGATAATGGCTTCTTTTGGTAAAGTTTAAAATTGGAAGAAGTAAAAAAATTGTTAAGAGAATAAAATACTTACCGTAACAGATTACGTCAGATTACGTCCTCAGAATACAGTTGATTAGGTACGCCCATGCTCCGATTCTGGAAAAATAAGAGAACAGATGCAGTAGGTTATTTCCAGCAGCATGCATAAAATATGGCAAGGAAAATGATGCCTGAGTAATGCGAGTCACACTTAAATGCATAAATATAAATTTTGTAGTCAATTTTACAAGAGTAGACGACCACCAGTAAATTTCAGGAGGCACACTCCCCTGCAATTTTCCCGACACATTGAAGAGATCCTCGGTACACAGCAAACTTGTCAAAGGAAATCGGACTTGTAAACTGCGATTAACTATCACGTATCCAGAAAAAAGAAATGCATGATCACCCTTGATAACGGATCCACTAACACGCTTGAAACAAGAGCAGGCCAGAAGAAAGCCTCCCGTAGCCAATTGAAAGGTCACAGAAGACGACAAAGCTACATAATGTAAAACTCAACTCAAACATTGGCCGCAGTCACCAAAGAGAAATTATTGGTTTACATAAAATTAATATGAGTACATTTTGAGTAATAAGAGTATATTAGGAGATTTTACTGGCTCACTCTCAGCATTTGGACGAATTTGGTCAGAAGGCAATGTTTGATAAGTATTCATACTATCCCAAAAAAGGGAAAGAGCTATATGCAGTTATGTTATTAGTTACATAACAGTTATGCAGCTCCCTGTCCTCACAGATAATTTTCTCTACAGCCTGCTGATACTCCTTGCCGTTCCGGTTAATTTTTCGACATCCCATTTCTTAAACCGACTTCCTTAATTTATCTTTTTGATTCGGACGCTATACTTCATTATTACTAAAGTGTGATGTGAAGGTACGTACGCTCCCGAGAAACTGCACGAATTAATCACGATGTCCCCATATACGAAGGCGACTCGAAAAGTAGGGTCTCCTATTTATTTTCTTGAAAAATCAAATTTATTCTCAACTTAGAGTACATCGTAAGAAAGGCTGAGCATTTGGCTATTTTTCAATATAGTCGCCTTGACGATCAATCACTTTTTGCATCCATGTAACCAGCTTTTTAATACCGGCGTCGTACCTTTCTCCCGCCGCGTCACGAAGCCAACTGACGATTGCTTCTTGCACTTCCTCGTCTGACTTGAATTTCTGTCCTCCAAGGTGTTTTTGGGAGCGGGAAACAAGTGGTAGTCGCTGGGGGCAACGTCCGGGCTGTAAGGAGGGTGGTCGATGATATCCTAGCCGAATTCATTGAGTAGGGTGGTCGTTTGATGTGACACATTTGGACGTGCACTGTCATGATGCAAACACACTCCTTAAGTGAGACACCTTGTTGTAACCGAGGACCTCCGACACAATATTCTGCACCGAGAAGTAGCTAGTCTCTTCATTAAGGCCTTCCTTTATCTCATAAAGGGTAATTCTCCGGTTATTGCGCACCATCTCGTCAGTTGGAGCCACCGTTGATTCCGGCACACTCGGCCGCCCCGACCGCTGCTCATCGTGGACGTTTGCCCGGCCATCAAAAAACTGCCTGCACCACTTCCGCACGTTTTCGATGTCCATACACTTCTCATCGTACACTTCCACTAAATGGCGATGAATTTATATCGGAGAAGCAGTCGTCAGTTGGCTTCGCGACGCGGCGGGAGAAAGGTACGACGCCAGTATTAAAAAGCTGGTTGCAAGAATGCAAAAAGTGATTGATCGTCAAGGCGACTACGTAGAAAAATAGCTAAATGCTCAACCTTTCCAACGATGTACGCAAAGTTGAGAATAAATTTGATTTTTCATGCAAAAAATAGGGGACCTTACTTTTCGAATCGCCCTCGTAATAATAATACTCACTGAATACTGCCTAACCACAATATAGACCAACTGATATCTTTCCGAGTCACCTGGCATTTTATATGCCTGTTGCGGTGTTCAAACCAAGTGTTTGTTATGATTATTAATCCCTGTCTACTGCAGAACTCTATTGCTTTCTTTTCCGCGATCATTTCTTCTTCCTGAACCGTAGTCCTCCATCACATTACAACCTCTTCCTGCGCATACCGTCGCGCTCCAACCCCATCACTATCAAATATTTCCTTCCAGGAACACCCTTATTAATGTCTTCTAACTGATTGTGTATCCTGGCGCCTTCTTTCTTCCTATGAACGCTTGGTGGTATGTAAACCTGAACAATGACCAGGTTCGTCGGTTCTGGTTTTACTTCTACTAATAATATCCTATTCCCTTGCCTAAGCTTACTACACTTTTTACTACATTTTTGCACCATATTATGGTCACCCCTCGCTGGTTCTCGTCCGCTTCGCTGAACATACGAGGGTCATCCGGAAAGTAGTACCCGTTCGTGCCGCATGAAGTGCTGACGACGCGAGTAGCCGCTGGACGAGGTCAGATAGCTTCAGTGGCTTGTCTGCCTTCTCTGAGCCAAGTTGCGTGACGCTAGCATTGCCTGTGTTGTTTCTGTGATTGTTTACAATGTTTAAAAAAATTGAGAACGCCGCCAGTTGTGAAGTGAGGGCAGTGATTAAATTCCTCAATGCAAGAAACGTTCGCCCATGTGATATTCATCGCCAATTAAAGGAGGTGTATGGAGACAATGTAATGGACGAGTCGTCTGTTCGGCGGTGGTGTCGCAACTTCAACATGGGGAGGGGGAACACACACGACGATGAGCGTTCGGAGAGACCGTCTGTCATTACAGACCAACTGGTGAGCTCAGTTGACGAATTCGTGAGGAACGATCGGCGCGTCACAATTGATGACATCTGTGAGCATTTTCCCAATGTTTCTCGAACAATTGTTCATGAAATTGCTAAACACCATCTGCATTATGCAAAAATTTGTGCAAGATGGGTCCCTCGCGTATCTCAATGAGCTGGCGGCGAAGGACTATGCAGCAGGAATACAGAAACTTGTCACACGTTATGACAAATGCCTTAATTTGCTTGGAGATTATGTTGAGAAGTAGTTTAAAGTATCCTCTTTCAAATAAAATTTTTTATGTTTGTTAATATTTACTTTTGTGTCTTTATTTCACGAACGGGTACTACTTTCCGGATGACCCTCGTATATACTCCTTAACTATTGCTGCAGGAATCCCCGCTATCCTTCCATCCCACTACGCACATCCCTAAAATTATTTATTAGGTAATCTACCGGTTAAGGTAGGTTTTTGGATGGACATGATTCTAATTAAAATAATTTGTGAACCCTAGCAAAACACAACATCCTACTCTACATCAGGTCCCTCTTCATCTCTAAGTACTTTCTTCCTCCCTTCATCCCGTCCAACATCCCTATTCTGTTCCTTCCCATTCCTCGTTTGCCTAACATTCTCCCCTCTATTACAGTCTTCAACATCACGCTGCCGGTCAATACCCCCTTCATCCACTTTTCCTGCCTCCATAGGATTTCTCCCAACAAACCCCTCTCTTCGCCCACCATACCAAGTACGTCCTCATTTGTTTTCTTCTCTGTCCATTTCACCTTCTCCATTCTTCTCCACACCCACATTTCAAAAGCCTAAAATCTATGTCCATCCTCCTGCATCAATGACCACGTTTCCGCGCCGTACATAGCTACGCTCCAAATTTAAGTTTTTACGAGTCTTTTCTTAATATCCTTACTCAACGTCCCTGTCCTCAATTCCCTTCGCCTTGTAAAAGCCTCTTTGCCTAGCGCAATTCTTCTCCTTACGTCCCTACTTTGACCGTGTTGGTCCAAAACACTACCGAGAAACGTAAACTGTTCTACCTGCTCTAGTTTTTGCCCTCTTATTTTAATGTTTAGCTTAGCCTTTTTCTTTCTAGAAAATCGCATTACCTTTGTTTTATTAATATTGATTCTCATCCCATTCCTGTCGCACTGAATTTCCAATTCACTCAGCAATGCTTGCAACCCCTTGGCTGACTGACAAACTAAAGCTTGGTCATCAGCAAACCTAACTGATTTTACGAATTCCCCGCCCACTTTCATTCCTACCTCCAGTTCTTCCCATGCCTCTTTAATCATTTCCTCTACATACAGGTTGAACAGCAACGGTGATAATGGGCAACCCTGCCTTACACCTCTTCCTAACACTGCCCATCCGGACTCCCCGTTTCCCACCCGCACCAGAGCAGTCTGAGACATGTACAGGTTGCGGATTAGCCTCCTTTCTCTCCAATCTATTCTTATTTTCTGCAATATACCCATTAGTTTTTCCCAGTTCACTCTATCAAAGCTTTTTCGAAATCTACGAAACAGGCAAATACCTCCTGGTTGTGTTCTATATTCCTCTGGATTAATAATCTCATTACTGCAATGGCATCACGCGTACCTCTCCCCTTCCTAAACCCAAACTGATCATCCCCTAAGTAATCATTTGTCCTACTCTCTATCCTTTTGTTTATGATCCTGAGGCCGACTTTAGCTGCATGGGATATCAAATGTATTGTCCTGTAGTCCTCACATGATGTAGCCTTTACCTTTTTCGGAATAGGAACCAAAACTGATGTCACAAAGTCTTCCGGCCAGATTCCTTCTTCATAAATACTACGAATCAGCCCATATCGCCTCTTTCTCCCACATTTCTAAAAAATCTACGTATATTTCCTCACTACATCATTCGCTTCATACTTTCTAATTTTCCGGTCCTCAACATCGTTCTAACATTCCAAGTCCCTATTATAACCATCGGTTCTCTTGTGTTGCTGCTTTCACTTTACAAGGATTTCCTAAGATGATGACCGCGAATTTGTTGCTTCCCCCGCGGCTGGGTGCGACCCACGGCCCATTGGACCGAGTACCGTAATTGCCAGGACTCATTGCCATTGTGGTGCCCATCCAAAGAGTCTTGCGATAAATAATTGGTGGTTTCCCATTTTCCTCCTCAACAGTGTTATTAACGTGACACCATCACTCAAATATCCGCCGGACTGGGGCCAGACGCCTCTGCAGCGACCTCAATGAATAACAGACGCTGCGCAGACTAACTCTCGTCTGGCCCCTACTATTCAACCTATTTGGCACGAGTGACCCTACCAGGAGCAATTATCATTGTTCGCCAGCACAGCCCTAGGGGTGTGTAAGTCGCATAATCATATAGTAGCGCGGAATATTGCATCATGTCGGTTGAATTTGAACCACGTACGTACCTATCCTCGACCAGCTGTGTTAAGGATAAAGTATTCAACTAAATAGCATATCTGGGTAAACTGCGAGATTGGAGTTTTAAAAATTAACGGAAAACTGTGAATAGATTACGCGGTTAGCACAATCCACTAATAAACAAAGTCTTTTAAAATGAAAGACGGCAGAAAAACATTCAACGAAGTAACACAAGTAAGCAACTTCTCACGCGCATTTCAGCCTGATCTCGGAAGAGGCACTAAAATCAATTTGGACCTATATAAATTGAAGCAACCAGGGAAAATATCAGAATGCTCTGCTTTTCAGATAAAATCGTAGTAATAGCAGGAAACTGAGAATATCGCCACACGTAAACGTAATGAATCAATAGTTACAATATCACACATAAATAAACGTAAAACATAGGTCCTATAATGCCGAAAATAGAAATCAGAGAAAGACCTAGCGAAGAAGAAAGGCAATATGTGACCTGCCTTCGATGCGGAATGACATAAAATGGAATAAGTTCCAGGGGCAACAAGCTAAGAAGAAAGTAAAAGAAGACGAGGCAACTATTGTGCCCAAAAATGATAGTCACAAGCTAGGAGGCAGTACATGAATCATTCAATGGTGAAATATGTGAGGAGTGTACCACCATATGGGCCATAGACATGGAGCCTTTGAAAAGGATATTTGAAATGGAGCCTCAAACCCTGGTGCTGGGCGATGATGGCAATGATCAAATGGACAAATCCAGAATAATCGAAGGGGTAACGGCCACAGAGAATTCTATACGCAAAAGATCTGAGAGAATAAGGCACACCTTGAAACCCCGCAGATATGTAACAAACGAAATACATGGGCAAGTAATTGGAAAGTTTTCAAAGGGCAAATACAAGTGAGTCACGTTGGACACAACGGCGACGTTGGACGGCGAAGGGCGAGTCAAAGCGTATGTTACGAATGCTTTGATAACTTATCGACAAATCACGTCACTCAGTATCGCTCAGTATTTCAAGAACTTGATTTATCTGTATTCATAAGTTAACTGACTGATAGAATATGATGGATGCCTACATTTAATGTCTGCAAAAAAGTAATTCCGAGAAAGTCCCGATCACCTATTCCCCAACGAGAGCCGGATTCTTCTATATAAATATGTATTCGTCGGACTGGGGGGCGGTGGGGGAAAATTGAGAGCTAACTAGATATTGGAAATAGTGAAATAATAAATGATATGCATAAAATTTAAAAAAGTGCATATGGAATAAAAAGAATAATAAATTATGTTCTCTCATCAAAACACAACGAGAACGTAATCTGCAAGTTAATACTAGTATCATGCTTTACTCTAAGAAATATTTGTAGTGTTCATAGGTCGCGCAAGTTAAACGCTAAAATTATACTGCATAAACTACAGCAGGTGGATATTTATCATAAAGGTGCATTATTTCAAACATTCAAAGTACTAGGAACATAAGATGAATTCCGCTAGGAAAAGAATTGGCAACAAGAAGTTGGGAGTTGATGATAGGAACTTGGGGTAGGTATGGTAAGAAGGCGAAAACTTCAATATGGTGGGAGGTTTGTAAAGCGTGGAAACGTGGGTCATTTAAGCGAGATGATAGGCGTAGATTGCAGACTTTTCAAATGTGCATCTTCTTTAGTTCCGCATACAGGACCTGTACAATCTTGAATGCAGAATTAGAATAGTTTTTTGCAGTGCGGAGTGTCACATTGTATCTTGTCAAGCAAGTCTTAGAAATTTAGCGGCGGTTAGCTGGTTTGTCCATCCAAAACCTATCTTAAACGGAAGACTATCATATAAATAAATAGAATAGATTTGCATAGAAGTTGATTCGGTAATAGGTACCCTACGTGATACGTGGGTATACGATTCTACGTGATATTCTAGGATATGCTAAGGATATTAGTCTTGGTTACTGCGAACAAAAAACTGGGATAACCTGCTTGCAAGCGATCCATTAATTCTAAAGTCATCACCCTATCTAGCAAAATAATCATTAAAAAGGTCTTTACCTAATTAACGCTAAGAACACAACATTATCCAGCGTTAACAGTTTCCATGCATGAAATGTCTAGCAATCTAGCAAAGCAGTGAATGACATGCACATCAACTGACCCCATTCCTTAATTATTTTTTGAGATTTGCTCATTCAGATACATTTAATGTTTTCTGAGCGGGATTATTAAAAATTAGTTTTTTCATCTCCATGAAAATTTCAACGCAATAATAGAGTATCGACTTCACCAGGCGAAAGTCACAGTCTCTGTCATCTGAACGGAACATCTCGTCCGCACTCAACTTCTGATTATCAGTAACTATGGATTTCATAGAAGAAAGGCTAACCCGTGCTAACATGTCCTCTTTGAAAGAATAGATAATTTCCATTTTCCATCAACTCTTTTCGAAAGGGTTTTGAGTGAAATTTCTTTCAAAAGGCTCTTTTGTAGCAGGGGGCATTACTTTTCCGCTTCGATGGTACATCCGTTTAGCTCGGATAGCTTTATTGGGTTTTGGGAAATCAGACAACTCAATTCCATTCTACTGTAAATCTTGTTTCTTTGATCCCTATATTGGTCATGTACACTCCCCATTCAAAGTGTTTTTCACAATTTCTGAGTCTAGGAGACATCAAACGATTTCAGTAGCAAAACCGATATTTCGTTGGATGTTGTCGTTAGAATAAAATGAACATGCAACCGTAATTGAGGAAATAATACATGTAGCTTCCATGCAACAGTTATGCTTATGCAGTCCTAACCACCTCTACTTTGAGCGCTTGTGGAACCCGCATCATCTTCAACTAATCTTCCTTACTTTAATCACAACAGAACTACGTTTTGATGAAAATCAAAAATTTGGCTTGTGTGCAAAGTAATTAGACACAGCATAGCTTTTGATTAGAAAACGTGCTCCAACATTTTGAAATTTTGCAAAATTTTCAATGCTCTCTTTTAGCCGGAAATGGGATATGAATGTCTTGTGATCATAATGAAGATTCAATCGCATATGATATGTATTATACTCATTTATTCTTGAGTTTTAAATGATTTATTGAGTTTTTCTCTCCCAAACCCTCAGAAAACCACCTAGTAATTAAACTTGGTATATATACCTTCTGATCGAGGGAGGGGGGTTGGTCAGAGACGGAGGGTGGAAGGGTAAAAAGATTACAATGTAGCTGGGAAGAAAAGAGAATTACATCTTTCGGTGTCAATCGTTGCTTCTCGTTCTTCAACTTCGAAACCTGGGTGGTGGTTTTAAATAAAATGTGTGGAATTACAAAGTCAATTATTTCATTTCATTTCAATAAGTAGCAATGTTCCCTAATCCTCCATCCAAATCACTCATCCATCCACCCTCAATGGCAGGAGCGACCTCAGCTCGAACTTCCTACTAACACCCTATTGTGTATGCCTCGGAGGTTACGCTCGCTCCGATAGTCTCAATCCAAGTGTACGAGAGATTCAGTGGCCACAGCAGGGGATGTTCACCTCTACGCCTCTAGGCCCGACACTGCATGGATTTATCTACACAAAAATGAACATTCCAAGTAGATTCAATCGCAATTCACAAAACAAATTTAAAACATTGTAAATGCACTAAATATTTACGGCGGATGGTGGCTTGCTAACTGGAGTTTTCCAGGATCAAATGTGAGTGATGTCTTAGGACAAAAACACTCTAAACCCACACGGTAGCACAAAATATTTGCAGAACACTTCAGGCGACAGGAAACGGCACCCTTTCCTTGTGAGTATGAACTTCATATGCCACCAGATATCATGCTAACTTCAGCGATCACCTTTAAAGTCCTCCCAGCATTTGGGTGAGAACCATGGTGTGTGTGTGTGTAATATGTGCATGTATTTCACGAGCTAAGTGTCGATAATTTACGAAATCAAAGAGCTAACATCTAAAACTGCTATGTCCAGCACTGTCTGTCAAAATAAAAATACCTTGTGTATTTACAAAGTTTATAATTTTTCCTTGAAAAAATGTAAAACGTTTCATAGTAAGGAACCTGACACATAGCCGCTTGTAAAGCCGTGATGATGAGAGATTTGGAATTTATCAGTGAAATACTCTCGAAATGAGAAAGCGTAATTCTCTTCATCGATCAATAAAACCTGTTAAAAAATAGTAAAAGACAAATCCTGTAAACATGATAAGAACTGGAAGTATCAGGGAAGTGGGACCTATAAAGTAAAATTCTACATCCAGGGAAAAAACTGCTACTTCAGGATTATACAAGTTACACTACCGCACGCCATAATATATTTCATTCTTTCTCTACTTGTACTTCAACAACACTTGAGTTTTGCCAGATACAGTTCTTTAATATCGTTAACAGACTGTTTATTTCGCTCATAGTCTATACCTCTCATTCAAATAAATTTGGAAATGTACATGTATATCGTTTATCAGAAAAATAAATAAATTACATATATGTAGTTTTATATTTCATACTGGAGAGTCTGGTGGATCATGTGTCACGGGTGGTCACTTACTTTTTGTCTGCCCTTATGATACCCTGATATTTCCAGGATATACAGAAAAATACATATTTTTGTTTTGGTTGAAAAGAATGAATCAAAATACTGTGTCCTCATGCCTTAACCCTCCGGAACGAGATACGCTTGACGTACCATCTGACGGCAGGCAAACTATAACGGACGGAAACCCACGAACAACAAAATGGTTCTACAATCCCAATCAGGAATCGAACAAGAATCTCGTTGCTGTTTAAACAGACTTACCAGATCCCTCCTCAATATTAGATTTTAGCGGGATTATTTTGAGTCTGTTTCATTCCAACTGAAGAAATAGGGCCACCAAGCAAAGGACGCATCCAGAGTGACTGTAAGGAATTTACTGCAACTAATTCCATGAAGTCGAACATCCCTTATAAATTAGAGCAAAGCAAAGATTGCCCCATTTTTTGCGATGCTTCCACTGATGCAATTCCGCCTGCAGTCTCAATTTTTTAATCTCTCCAAACACAAGCTCAGATAAAATTCATTGATACGATATTTACTGATTATTAAACTCATTAATAGTACTCTTAACTCGATAACTGACTGTCTCCAACCGCTTTCTACACTCAATTTCAGAATAACAACGCGACCTACCCATACGCGGTTATTATTCTGCATGCCCATTTCCAGATTATCGCTCATCAAACGGTCACCTTTATTCCTCTCCCCTACTCTCTGCTGAATTTACCCCCCGACAACATTGATC
This sequence comes from Hetaerina americana, assembly GCF_022747635.1. Lineage (NCBI taxonomy): Eukaryota > Metazoa > Arthropoda > Insecta > Odonata > Calopterygidae > Hetaerina > Hetaerina americana. The sequence goes on along the minus strand of NW_027286292.1, from coordinate 11,423,294 downwards.
CGTTTTCGCTTTCCTCGAACACATATACCAATCTCGATGTATCTCAACTCTGAGAAAATAATCAGTACCCTCGTCTTCAGCTCTTTCCATGATGTCGATGTTTTATCAAGATTGCTTTTTGTGGAAGTGTAAACATGTTTTTCAAAATAATGGTCTGTTATTACTGTTTAATTTATAGTTCATGATGAGATGTTAAACACATGTTAAGCGTAAACCCCGGAGTAAGACACAGGACGAAATCAAGAAGTTGTGTTCCACCTGCCAGGAATTATCATCTCCTCTTCGAAGAAAATGTTAAGATGGTCACGCAATAGATAAACGAAACGGCACATTAAGACAACAAAGAAAAAGTAAAAGTGATAAGTGCGGATCAATGCAGGTAATAAAGATGATACAGCATGCCTATTTCAAACAAATGCATAGGGCAAATAATTACATAAAAATTAAAAAAATAAACACGGGAGGAAGAACGACAGAGTGATCGTGTCTTGTAGTGTAAGACGGTCATTATAGGGATGAGACTACAGAGAGAGGTGAAATTGGATACCTTGCGAAAAAGTTCTTCGACTGGGAGATGAAGACAGAGGACCTCGGGGAAGGCCGTTGGGAGGAAGGTGCAGATTTATAGAGTACTCTCAAGAGGCACGCTAACTGGAGGACCTCGGACGGTAATGTCTCTCGAGTGGCAGTGAAGCGACCAAACGGACTCCCCGCTTCAGCCGCCCCCAATGCTCTAGCTCGTCTGTGGCCAGAAAGCCAAAACAATGGAGACGAGAGAACCAAATGTTCTCAATTTAAGAGGGCGAAAAGCGAAACAGCTATGATTCTATTCCAACCGAAGTAGTTTTCATCCATCTTCGACTTCTGAACTAATTTTGTACGTCTGTTCTAAAAATAATACAATTTAGAACTACACGAAAATAGAGCCTAGGATGTCTAATAGGTGTTTACTCTCCTACTAGTTAACCTGAAGGCTAAGTGTTCCATTCTCATACTTCCACGCATACATTTTCTGATGTTAAAAGTGATTCCATGCTGTATGGCATCAGCAGTTGGGCAAACCTTGAAATTAAATACAACCTCCACTATGAAGGAAAGACTTAAAATCTTACACTGAAACCAGTAAGTTTCACAATTTCGTCACTACTGCATTTCAGAAATACCCATTTACACGGCAACCTAGAAAACCGAGAGGAAAAGAATGTTTATTATTCATACGCGTATTATTAATTTTTAGAAATATACGCTCACTTTTTCTGGAGGCAATAGCCAGAAATACGACATATGTTAATTCAAGAATGAATACTACCTTCCTAGGTTAATAGTTGAAATCATAATTAATGTCACTGTGCGAAACATTATGATGCCATTAAATTATTAATGAGGAAATTAGAAAATAATCGTCAATTTGGCCAAGAAGCGCACTATGAGGACGGGAAAATGACTGAACAACAAATTCACGCATGAATTGGTGCAATACATTCTGAGTACATAAATGCGCTGGTCAACGGAATTCAAACTTGGTGTTTTCAGGTGCGATGAATGTTCAGCGGAGTATTTTAGCTAATGATTCGTCAAAATTCAGATTAAGACTTCATTTGAGAAACTCTTGTTAACTTCTATTTCTCGATTGGAACACCTATAAAAAATTAGGGAACTAAATCTGAAGACAAATAAATAACTAGAGACTCCTTTACCACTGCTGAAAACATCCACGAGCAGCAAAGGTGTCCCCTGTGAATTCCACCCAAGGTCCTCCCACGTTCTCTTCCCTTCACACTCATTGCCATGCCCCTCATTGCCGTTTAACCCTATTCATTGGTGATTGGATCATCTACCATGCACCGTTGGGACATGTGAAGGTTGCATATGCACGCAATCATATTTAGCTCCAGTAGTCCCAAATTTGAAAAAGACGATCTCAATTCCAGAACTCTTTGGAGAGACTACTATTTCTTAATCACACTCAGGAAATGCATTACTATCCGTAGGCCAACTCATGATTCCCGATAAGACCAGGTTTTTAAATCAAAGGAATTAATGCTATATCTAGCACAGTAGAAACTTTTAATGGCTAACAATACCTGACACGAATAATTGAAAGTTCTCCACCACAGCTAACTCATCACAACACACCCCCGCCATGGCCTCCACATGGGCCACCAAGAGGGTATTATGCGGTTGACATGCGGCGTGTATTGGGGCACACCTGCTTCGGCTATGAAATTTAAGTTAGGCGTGAAGTGACCACAAATGGACTGGTATATGAAAATGATATTTTTGTAAAAAGTTTTTGGGGTATTTAAGTTTGGGTTCGCTGTAAAGGCATATTGTGCGAGAGGTCAACGAAAATTTAAATGTCAGTAAAGGATGCCATTTTCCTTATTTTCTCAGGGCGCTCGGATCTACCGTTTGAGTAAATTTCTCAGGATACCCTCGGTCTCATGCAAACTCGTGAGCTCTGCATCTTTTTAAATTACGTCTCGATTGCTCTTCTTCGTGTTTGGGGGGACTCCGGTAACCACAACACGCGTGCTTAATTTACGAAGATATTTTCAAAAACATTGCGGGTCTTCTTTCAGCAATATCTTATCCCTTGATATAAAACCTTCGATGAATTCACAATACTCTTCTTATAGGTACTCCCAATTTCGGCCAACCAGTGCAAAGTGAAAACTCCTTTACTATTCTATTACATTTTCCAAAAACCTACACAAGTCCGTCTAAGTGTCTCCTAAACAAACCCCATCTCATTCTACTGGTGCTTACACATACGCCATCCATGCCTGCGTGGGCGTAGATGCGATTGTAGACGGACCAAAGTACCAATCTCGGTAGGCATAACGCTTGCATGAGCCAAGTTTTTCGAGCAGACAGCGACCCAACAAACTGGCGAAATGGGGGCGAGTAGACCCTTACGTAAGCCACACGCCGCTAGCGGTGGGTCCGTCAGCCGAGGCCATCCCTCACCGCGATTGCTCAAATCTCCCCCGGTTGAGACTCCATGGTTTTCGCGGGACAAGATTCGGGAAACGCTAACTTTTAACAGACCCCCGCGAATAGAAAGGAGGGAACGCGGGTCGCGGCCGCGAGTGCCGGGGGAGGGAGGCGGAACGCAGAGGGAGGTTTTGGGGAGGTTGTGGGGAGGGGGTGAAAGAGGATTGTGATGAGCGAGTAGGGGTGGACGCAGAGGAGGATGGCAGCCTTTCGTCTAGACACCCGAGTGCTGACGTTGCAGTGAGTCACGATGCGGAGACCCCGAAGGAGGGATGGGGAGATCCCTCCTCCCTCCGTGTATTGATCCATGCCCATGCACACACCATGCGGGGAGGGCCGAGTGGTGGCGGTGGAGGGAGAGAAGGAGGAATAGGAGGGGACCGAGGTGGGAGAACGCCGAAGGGGAGAGGGAGCGATCGGTGACCCATTTTCGGCGGCGACGGAGGAAGACCGACCGTCATGGCGCGCGCAAAGCCGGCGCTGGGACCCGCCCGCCCGGTAGGCGCACTTGACGGGCCGCTGAGGGCAGACAGCCGAGCACCGAACGACATCCTCTCGGGCCTGCCCCATTGCCTGTGAATCTCGTGCCGTCCCCGGTTCGACACGGTGTCCACTGCACCAGGATGGAGCTCGTGCGTCCGGGATCCATCGTGGCATGACCCGTTTCAACACGACTGTGATGAGCTTTTTTCGCAGGTTCTCAACAAAGTACCCTGCAAGCCATGGTGGCGTGGGACTCCATTTGGAAAAGGTCTGAAGGATTCCTATTAAGTCATTACGAATTCATGTGGACCAGGATAGAATTGACCAGCATTTTAGTGCGCTTGAAGCACTTGTAAATGTCTATTATCAATGGGTTTAACGTTACTCATCAGCAACCTTTAGGAAATAACTTTCAATAGTTTGAAATATCACGCAATACCAAATCCGGATGCATATCTACATCTAAATATTAGGAACTGTCGATAACTTTTGCAATTCAAACGATGAAAATAACTGAGCTATATTTAGCTTAACATGTAATTAATACAGCAGTTATAATTAGTCCTCATATCACTCTGGATGCATTTTATCTGCGGCGTACAATAAAAGTGTCATATATAAAAATATAAACAGAAGAAGCTACTAAAAATATTTCAATTCTGGTTCATACGCAAATTTTTGAAGTTCATGTTCACACTTCTTTCGAAAAACTGAAAAAATATGTATAAGGGGCAAGGTTCTTTACTGTTCTATCTTCCTCTCGTAATTACATATCCACTAAAAATATGCCACAGAGTCTGACTCGTGACATTAGCAATTGTAACAAATGTTTTTAATGGATTAAGCTGCTGGAAAAAATGACCGTAATAAGGACAATAAGAAGACTGCCATCCCATCAAAACAAAAACGCTTTGTACAAAAGAGTACGAATTCTCAAAAATATGTTAATTGGAATGAGTACTTGTGAATTACACTCCGAATCACTGCACTAACACAGTGAATGGGAGAGAAAAAGTCAAAAATTAACAAATTTATTTGTTTATTCCGCCATAATAAATAAAACTTATGAGGGTCATAGTTAAATAAAAAATGCCATGCATCTTTGCATGGCAAGGGTTGTTGCATTTTTCAATGATTGTTGCAAAATATTTATTCAATTTCATTCATTAACGAACAGGCGATTTCTATTCGCTCAGCTTGAGATGGGAGTAAATGGCAGATATATGACTGATCTACCCAGCATAATTTTGAAGCCGATTTTTCAGTATACTCTATTATACAATAACTGCTATCGATTTTTTTTAAGGGAATTTTTAAATATTTACTTGCAACTAATACTACCAAAATTATTTTAGAGTCCACCATTAATAAGTTAAAACAGCCAATGTTGTGAGTAAAATTTTATTTGCTAGGTGGCACTGGTTTCGTATAGACAATAGAATGACCAAAATCTACAAGTCAGCATGGTACACGACCCGCATAGAGATTTCTTTCTAAGTTAGGTGCCAGTCTATATCACGGGAAATAATGGGAACTAAATATTGGCTTCCACGATTAACGTTTACAAAGTTACCTAATAGTACACATAAAACAGATGCTAACTAGGCCCAACCTTTCTACATCGCCTAAAATATACCTGTACACTTGTAGTTATAATATTCTTTATCTTTCTGCTTACTTTGGGAAGCCCTACACATTGCTTACACTTTTTAAATATCGTATCACTAGTGTAACTATATTATTTTTATGACTATTTAGGCCTAATATTTATACAAACATAAGAGTGTCTCTACCTATTTTGATACATTATATTGATATATGCACGACTAAATTTTTTATAATATCGAAGTTTGTGACATGAAATGACGGAAAAAAACACCAAGCATATATACATAATATTCCAAAGTCATTGAAATAAAGAGCCCTCATTTTTGCCTCGACGGCAAATTTACTGTAATGAAAAGCAACATCAACCTAACAAAAGAGACTGTTCACAACTTAGACTAGAATTGTCACTTCTTTATATATATTTTAGAACCTTTCTTTTTCTCAGCCTTTTTTTAGCTAAGCTATGGGCTATATATTCATTTGAAACTGCTACCGTGTTCCGAGAGTTATCAGTCGTCTGTTGCTTTTTAAAGAGACAAACGCCCATTCCGTCAGTCTACCAAACAATTGGGATGAATGATTATAGTTCCACCGCATGAGTGAAGTCTTCTTCGTACCCAGTATTTATAACAATACGATGTCAGTATGGAGAGTTATTTAGGCGACCAATAAGGTGATAATGGGTTTCCTAAAACTTAGCTGTTTCCTCATTTCAATAGAGTTGTTTCAATAACGGTATTCCTCCGCAATAAATAATCTAGATTCCGAGTTGATGGTCACCAGATGAAGCTCGTTGTCATAATACCGCGTTCAGGACAAAAAATATATGACTGTGCGAATAAAAAACTACAACTCTGAAATTTCTTGGGGACACAATGAAAACTGTTCTTCAAGTGAAGGGCCCGAAATTGCCTATCACAGGCGGCATGAGCACTACTCGCGTCTGTTTGTGTCAACACAGAGACGACTCGCATTTCGGACAGCTGGGTTACAGACACCTTTAAAGAAAAAGATTAACAGCAGTCTCTTTTAGCTTGGCATGGCATCGCTCGATTCCTCAATTCTCTTTTCCAATATTTAGGAAGCGGTTCGCGAACCCATTCGCTCCGACTGCAGCACCTTTGAAATAACACTGTCACTTCCCTGGCTTTCTTCTCTGACGAAATAAACAACGTGTATTGGGTAAGCAGAGGGTCACAGTAAATCTTTTGTAATTGCTTCAAACTTTGAAATGAGTTTCGCGGAAAATTAAGGAGTGTTTTCAACGAAAATAGAGCCGTAAAAATGATGCAATTAAACTGCTTTAAAATTTCAGAAATTGCGATTGTGTAAATCTGCAATCTTCTGAATGGCTACCATTTACGAGCTCTCATTTAGGCCGTGCGCCTTCATTTCCAGGTATATTTTTCTCCCGAAGGCGGCCGAGTTTAAATCGCATTGTTTACGTCCACGTTTTATGAATGATCAATTCAACCAATGAGCCGTTTGCCTGGTGAGTAATTCAAGCCTACAACTTCTTGGGACAGCACGCGCAAACGCATGGGAAAAAGATGCATCACTCACCAGCAGGCCTCGCTGGTCCATTTCTACCCCAAAAACGGCGTATTTTGAGGACTCATGAGGTCGATCCCTCCCGCTACCCGCACCAGATCCCTTCCCCCATAGGGCCCTACATTCCGCGAAGAAAAAGCTGACAATCTGTCGTAGATATCACATCGGCAGGTGGAGGAGCGATGGGGCCAAGTGCGCTGGGCAATCAATCCCATTCGGTTATTCCGAGTGTGGAACGCTTCTTGGAGTACTCTTGGATACCAATAAGGCGTAAACACGGGCATGTGGGCGAGCATGTGTGCAACAAGGTAGAATCAACGATTATTGTTTTCCAGACACTTCGAGAGCAGAAGGTTTCTTCCGCTCTTCCAAGTATGAATTAAGGATTTTGCTTCCGCATTCAGTGGTAATTGGGTCCCATTTTTTTCAATTTGGTGTCCGAAATATTTCATTCGAAGTTAAAAGGCGCTCGTAGAAATTAGTTTTACTACCTAGAGTGGAGAACAGGCCCTGTATATTTCTTTAACTCTTTCTAGAAAAATCACCACGTTCTCAGTGTCGATAAATCTTCCAGATAATAAATAAATTACTTATGATTGTGCGTGTATTAATGCACCTCAAAAACCATAAGAGAGATTCAGAATAAATAAATATTATAAAATCAGCAAAATTAAAACAATTACAGCATATAAAAGGTACTCTTGCTACGCAAATACACTTCAGATACACGAATTTTGCGACTTCAAAGAATAGACTGTGTTTTCACATAAAATATCTATTAACATTTGAAAAAGTTTTAATCAATATTTTAGGAGGAAATACAAAGTGTATTCTTTGAAGTCATGGATTTCTTCTTCAAAATGATGCCGGAAACTACACGTACATCGTACATGAATTTTGCGGTTTATATGATGTCGCATGAATATGAATTTGCACGAATATTGCCTCCCACATCCCCATATCCTCCGTTTAATGGGGAGAAGGTTAACTTCGAGTGATTCTGAGTAAATTCAACTCCAAGTATTGATGTACACGCTCTATCTATTTAGGTACCAATAACAAACTACCTATTCAAAGTCAAACCGAGCTGCTACAGCATTATAAGTGAATGTATCACAGACTTTTTGCGACATTCTCAATGATTGCACAAACAGATGATATTTCTACTGATTTAAAGTAACGTCGTTAATACCACTGCTACTAATTTTATGATGCAATGTGATACAACGAACGATACCAATAAGATATCCATAAAAAATCCATACATGCGATAAGAAAAATATACATCTCCCTCCCAATCTCTGTTAGAGTGGAATAACCTCTAAGATCTTTAAGTTAAATCTTCACTACGAACAAATGAGAGCGAAGGAAGATTTCTAGTTTGGCAATGGTTTATTTTCTCACAACCCAATTTAATAGTAGACGTAGTGGCAATCCAAAGTGGGGTCGAACAGGGTAGCTTTTGACGCCATAATTTATGAGCTGTAATAAAGCTGATAAAATGTAAACTTGCCAAAATTAAAGTAACTGTGTGAATATTTAGATATCTTGGAACCAAATCCTTCCGCACATTATAAAACACCAGCATTACTCGTACAATATATTTTCAAATATTTGATGCCCGGAGGCCAGTTTCATGAATATAACGCCGAAAATAATGCACAAACTTAACAATAGCTATGGCGTCTGAGAGCGAATGACAGACGAAGGAAAAAGAGGTGATAAATTTAAGTAGTTCGAAAGGAATTAAGACTCTGATCAGCATTATTTAATATATACCAACTTGGAAAAGGCAATGAAAGAAACACAGGGAATAGGGACCAAATGAGGAAGGCATCAACAAGCTCCGTCTCAGTGATGACAAGGAAGTAATACGAGTCTTGCTATTTATACTTTGAGCCTTGACAACACTTAGTGCTTTAGGCGCCATCTGACATTTCCATCTGAAATTTTGACCCTTTCAAAGTTTAATTTCTTCAGAACATTTTGTCGTTTGATCATAACTTGTGTCGTTTACAGTGACTCGAAAATTTTGTCTCTGCGAAAAAATGGGAGTTAACTCGTGAACACTTTCGTGCGATGATTGTTTATGACATTCGACGTGGATTATCAAGACAGGAATCATGCGTCTATCAACTTACTTCCACTTTTGGCAATGAAGCCACATCCTTTGCCAATGTGTAACGCTGGTATCGTATTAACGTAGGGAGTAGACATTTACATACAAATTGCAATTTTAGCCACTTTAGGGAGAAAAATATTTTTTATATACACTCCAAGAGCTACAAATAAACTTTCTTAAGGATTTTATACGCATTTAAACCTCTTAATTTACCTCACCACCTTTGAACAACATTCTACCGGGTGATTTGGTGTTTTCCTAGCGTACGGTGTGAATGAAGTCTTTTGTGTACCCTACCATGCGACACCTGTCTCTGTTTCGATGTCTGTTTTGACATTTCTTTACAGAGTTGAGCGCTGGCTCAGAAAATGCCGTTCTTATATACAGGTAGGCACCTTACTTTCCGGTTTGGGCCAGGTAGGGAATCCACGACTGAATATCTGGCCCGTGGTTCGGGTGACCCGCGAAAAATTCACTCGAATTCCACCAAGGTACACAAAAGAATCCACAAATTCACTTATTCCGCCGTTTAATGAATATTTTTTTATTTTTTATTCAGTATTAGTCCGAAAACAGCGCATTTTGGCCTTTACATCGAACTATTAACAACGATAACAATGGTCACATTTACAAACACCCAAGCCCTAGATGGAGGGAAACTCACCCAGGCGGGAATCGAACCCGCGACCCTTGGAATGGCAGACGAGGACGTTACCCCGCCGCCACCGGGGTCGGCAATATTCAACCGTTCTTCCTTTATTATAATCAAACACCTAATTTTGTCATTGGACGAATTTACCTTCCATTTCATTTTCTTTTACCTTCTGAAACTATTCAGAGCCTTGTCAGTGTTGAGGACTCCAAGTTATCTACACTAAATCATCGGCGTAATGAAGTACGGGTACTACATTTAGGTTTCACTTATTTTCCATAAGCGCATTGAATACATACATGCTTGCGTCATCCGGGCTTCAGAAACACAGCGTTCGATTTCCTCTGAGCTTTACGATGTTGCCAAATTTAACGCGCGTTAATTGATGCAATATGACCTTCATGACATCCCTTTTTTTACATTTAACCTAATTCCTGATGTCAATGTCGTTCACTTCTCCTGCCATCTTGAAAGAATTCAAGAGAAAAGGGGAAGAGATTTCGCTGTCATTGGCTAATTGATTTTTCAAGGTCAAACGCCATGAGTCGAGGAACAGATTATACCATATTAAATATCTGAGATGACTGGCGTTCCAACTTCACCCTAGCGTACATCCTTGGGGCAGCTTTTGAGGTATACTGTAAACATACACGAAGTGCGGATAGGTGAAGATAGTGTGGGTAAACGCCGAAACTCTCTTTAACGCATCTCTACATTTCAGTATACCATTCCTAAAGATCTGATGACTTGAAAAAGGATTCAGGCAACTGGTAAACGAAAGCCTCACACAAAAACCACACTACTTGGACAGGAACAATCCATTCCGGCAACTTACAACCTGGCACGAGGGGGAACTGATTTCTGCATCGGGCACAAATAACAGAACAGAACTATCCTCTGGTTGTGCAGAATGCATCACTCCTGGGAAAGAAAATATCCACGCAGCGTTCATTGCATCACCGTTGTGAAATATCTCTCTGTTAACACATGTTATCATTTACCTCAAGTTCACCCAATTTTATACGGAGCAAGTTTATACCTTTAATCTTCGACATCACTAATTAGTTAAAGAAAGCACCAAATATACCAAGTGTACTTCCAACACAATATTAATTAAGCGTGTTTAGCTTTTTCAACAACATGAGTTAGTAGGTGGTCAGGTCTCATTTAAAAAAAATTACTTTTCTAATGCCCAAACGTCTGAGAGAGAAACTACGAGAAATTTCGCAACGAAGATTGACTTATTTTTGGGGTACTTCAACGGCGGAAGCCCTTTCCAAAATGCCTGGTAAAAAATCTCGAAATGCAAGGACTTATTTTCTAAATAGAAAAGGTACAATATTTGAGAATGCGCACTGCCGGCTGGGATAACTTGGTGAGAAACATGCGCGAATTCCACGGGGTCACCTATTCGAGCTCCATCTCGCGCTAGGGTATCCGCTGCGTGAACTTTAATGCTCGGCCCTTAGAAAACCTGATGGGAAGCGTAGACTTATGAGACCAGAACATACGGCGGACGAAAGCAGTTAATCACCCTTTCGAAACAGGACTCATCGACCTTATTGTCAGATTACAAAGGAGAAGGACCCGTAATGCTGCTAAACATCCGCGAGTTACATAAATGTGTTTGTTTAAAATGAGATTGGAAAATCCAAAATAAAAATATTATGATGACATTTGAAATTTGCCACCGACGACATCACATAGACCACACAAGGATTTAACATTACATCTTGACCTGAGGAAGAGAAGCAAATTTAAAAAGAACACAAAAAATGGAATCCTTTTCCCTTTTGTCTTTATATCCCTTCCATTAATTGAATGGGCAGCTAATATTTCCCTCACTTCTAAGAAAGATAAAAATAGCCAGCCGATCGATAATTTTGAAAACGTAAACCGACAAGCATTGATGAAGCTATATTCCCGAAAAGAAAATATTCATGTGGATATAGACATAATTCGAGTATTTTCTCGTAGCCCTGACGAATGAGGAAGAATGAAAATATAGAGCATTGATCTGGTTCAGGAAATATCGACTGTATGACGCATTATTTCAATAAAGCCACAATTGCCGCCCCGAGCAGGGCTGGTGACGTCAGCGCAGCACTTTGGTCAAAGTATAAGCTTTTGTAGAGCTCCAAATGTTATGCGAGTTTTTATAATTACACAAGTTATTATTATACAAGTTATTATTATACAAGTTAATATTAAACAAGTTATTATCTTATAATGATGGTATCACATAAATAACTCATAAAAAGTGTATAATGATACCCAAAATACGAACGTAAAATAAAAGTTAATTCATTCATTCAGTCAGCCATTGCTGATAATCATTCATTAATTATTGCTGCTGTATTGAGGCACCTATACAATGAGTATAATTAGGAGAGCGTGAATATTACGGTAAATTAATGTTTACGATTTCTCTGGAAACATCATTACAAATATGAATAGTCAATTAATGTAATTATGAATAAAGTCACGAGCCTATAATACACAGGCAAAGGTTCCATCACGATTATTTATGCTTCGAGCAAATTCCAAACAAAGTTTTGATTGGACAAAATTATGAAAGCTTTACATGTAATCAATCGCAAGGTTAATTATCCAGGTATCAAAAATATCACATTGAAAAAAACCATTCGCTTAGGTCGTCATTCGAGCCCTGATCTATTCATATCCGGCTGAGGGTCTAATTTTCTAAATAACACACGACATGTACACAAGTGATATGTAACAGGTTTTTTGACATCGACGGCTGACTGTCATCAACCAAACGATGATTTAAAGTAAAAAAAATAGGAAAACAAACAACATCTTATGAACTCTTTATTACGTAAACTAAGAACTTTGGAACGGCATTATACTTTTGAGAAGCGGAAACTAAGTAAAGTTTTCATAACATTTTTCAGAAGAACTCGGTTGAAAAATAGTCTTATGTTAATACTAAATAACACACACGTTCTTCAGGAATAACGGATAAAATCATAAACTCAATGAAGAAAAATCCAATTCAAGACTACATATATAGGATATCACAATTGGGTCTATTTAGACCAAAACCTTTCGCATGATCCGCTTTTTCTAAATCCACGCCGGCTCCGCCATTGTACATTCCTACTGTCTATTCATTTTATACACACTAAATCTAAATTATGTTACTAATAACGATATTTTATTAAGATTTGGGGGATGGAGATGTCAAGGAAACTGGCCCGAAATGACTTATAACTTCCTTGAAACCGGGACTCCCGGGTACACAGGCAACCGCGTTAATCACACTGATAATCAAGTCGACTTTCAAATTTCATGTTCTGTAAGAGTTTTAAGTTAGTAAAGACATACGCATAAAAAGGATGGAGGGGGACAGCCTTCCACTGAACTGTATGTTTAGCGATAATTTCAAGAACCAACTTTTCGCGCATGACATGAATATTTTGCGTAGAGAACGATTTACTTGAGAAATGCTTTTCTAAAAGGTGCTGAATTCAATTCATCGAATGCCCCTATCACTCTCTTTCTAGAAGAAAACTAAGGTACTTCTTACGGACAGCCTGAAACACGTCATAAACGTCCCAGGTCATAGAAAAGAGGAAGAATACTCGGCAAATAATTTTAGGCTCAAGTACTGTATCTATTATTCATCCACAAGTCTACTGGGATTGGCATTTTATGCTATTATGGCATATGAAATACATTCCAATGGAATATTTCCACTAAAAACTTTATTTTTATACATCATATCCATTCTGCGCCTCGGTCTTCAAATGACAATACGTAAGGAGACAATAGAATTACATGTTTTCAAGCACACAAAGCGAAATTTTGACCGACCACTACCTTACGGAAATGCTTTCGAAATGAAATACGAGGTATGTCCGGAAAGGATCCAGTGATGCAAAATTTTGAGAAAAATAGCCGACCTAAAACAATGAGGCCTCAGTCCCCAACGAAGTACTCACTCCCCTTGGAACCTCAGACACCCCAGAATCTCTCCCACTTTTCAAAACAATCGGCAGTCATCTTTCGGAATGGTCGTCAGATGCCTCGTTGCATCTGATGGCCATTCCGTTTGGTATCGAATATACCAATATAATTTGGAGCCATTATAGGAGGTTTTTCGTAATTTCCTCGGGTCGCAAACAAGACTCATGTGCCACGTATTTTTCTTTAAGTCTCTAGCCTGTTCTTTTCGAGAATCAAGAGGCTCTCAGCCTAAATTCCTCCGGAAAACTCGTGACATTTAAAGAAAATAAAATATAAAATCCTAAAAAATGTTTTTCTACAATATTAAGCAAGAATAAAACGAGCAGCAAGAATAAAAAGAAAAAAAAATAGCGACAACTTCGAAAGCAGATAATGGTGGATGCATATGCACCTTCCGAGCTAAAAGAAGGAAAGCGTGTATAATAATTAATGCTGCTACTTATTCCCTGCATGATGTGGGTGGCTGCTTCTTCATCTTAATATCTCGGTAAAAGGGCATCTCCTACGTATCCGTTTTTCAATCTATTACCTTCTAAGAATAATGTAAACCGGTCTGCTCCTTCGGCTGGTTCGTACCGAAGAGATTCCCTAGGGTTACTCCGCCACTCGGTGTCATCGAACCCAAGGGACAGCTGTTCGGGGCTGGGAGCACGGCCCACATTCACCTCCATTCACGTTTCCCGCAACGCCCGAAGGTCACTACTGCCACAAGGTCTCACAGTGACGCTCATGACAGCCATTTATTTTCCCACCATAAACTTCGTTGCTGGAGCGAACCTCTAATACGTACAAGCATCCCGCAACTAATGCCCCTTTGTTACGAGGCCTGAACCTCCTCTTCGATACGCTTACCCATGACCTCAGTTGGGAGAAACATAAAACGGGGAGTAGGCGGACAACCTATTATAAAACTTGGATTTACTAGCTACGTACTGGGGCAATGTGACGAGAGGGTAAAAGAGAGATGCTATCTTTCATTGGATTCCATTTATAAAAACCCTTTTGTAAATAAGCGAAGAGAGTAAGCATGATGGTCGCGTTAGTGGGTTTACGTAGAGTACTTGGTTCACGAAGCGAGAAGGCAAAACGGACTTTTATAAAGGTACAGGACACCTGAGTTTTCTTGCAACAGTAAGAATATTGCCCCTGAATTATAGTATTACGTAGATTCGACCACTGTGATAAAATTTGAGAGATATAGTGACAGACAAATTTAGTACTCGGTTTTCTCTCGCACGATACGCAATCATAACAAAATCGAACCCAAGCACCCGAATATATTTACTTAAAATATCAAATTAAATTATTGGATCAAGTAAACCTATTCTCACATGATGTATGTATATATGCATGTCTGCATAGATGAGTAAATTTCAGATGTGTGAACTAATATTCGTGAATGTGCGTCTGGTACCCCAACAGCCCCGGTCACACGCCCTTGCGGTGGATTTCAAGGTATTGTGTAGATGGCATAATCACGAAGTCGGATTTCTTTCCCGAATTACAATTAGAACAGCGAAATGAGCTAGATTCATAAAACGGTGTCATAAACGTACTAGCTCAATTTATGCATGAACTATTATGGAAATCATTCACGAAGTGAACTTTAAATTACAGATTAAGTCTCTTACATTGTTTAGAATAAGGTCTTTTCTGCGATGATTTTTAAAATGTATTTTTATCCTCATACTACGGCAGGAAAAACGCTGAAAATACGATTAAAGATATAAAGTTTGGAATCGATACAGTTACCATGTCATTTGCCCGCAAAAGACAAGAATCAGAATAACTGCGAACGACCGTGCAAGGATAAAAACATTATTTTGAGTACCTTAGTACATGACCAATATTTTAACTATCCCCTTAATTTATTATTCTTATTATCTGCTCGTCTCGCATATACAAAGGATTAGTTTAAAACTAGAAAAAATAAGGATTTTCAGCTGCTGTAAAACGTATCTTCATTAAAAAACCCATAAACACAGTAATCAACCCGAAGGTCGGTTTGGTAGGTGATGGTAGAATGCACCCAATACTAAGCCCGACGGCGTGTGAAATTCACACATCAGGGTAGGCGGGCCAGTTCCTCTCCCTGTGCCGGTTATGGTTTCCCAGGAAGTTCTGGTACCCGAAAAATCACATAGCTTGGTGGCATAGGTGGAGCCGCAAGTGCCTAGAGACTTGCCCGGGAATCGAACCCGGGACCCTCCGGTCAATAGACGCTCTAACCCCTAGACTACCGCGTACCAAATATCATCATTATTGAAATTATTTAACATATTTATTGGTATCCAACATTTAGGAAATTTTCCCCCCGTACTTTTGTCTCGCATATCCACCCTTGTTTTCCTCAGATGCACGATATATATATATATATATATATATATATATATATATATATATATATATATATATATATATATATACACAGGTATATATAAATAAATATATATATTTATATATATACAGGTATATATATATATATATATATATATATATACACAGACGGGAAAGAACTAAAACTCTGTAACCGAGAATATTCAAACCCTCCATGAGGTAAACTATTACTCTACCTGACACTATTTCTCATCTCTCATTAGGGAAATTAAAATATGTATGCTATATGCATTCTAAATAAATTCCAATTTCCGATTTTTCTACGTAAACTAAATCGTAAAAATTATTTTTTAAACACAGAATAATTATTTCCGAACAATAATTTCATTCTCGTAGTGATATTATTTCCCAGGAAGGATCTGAGTAGAAGGCTGTAGTAACTTAACCATGTTTAGTAAACGTGTGGGTAATAAGCCGAACTGAAAACTAATACAGAGAAATATGTGCAAACGATTCAGAATATGAACTTAAAAAAACCAAGCCTTGTGAAAATTTCTTAGCTGACGTATTAACCTTTACGCTTTGTCCATCAAGAGTTTGAATATTCATTTAGGGAGCTTGGATTTCCAAGGCAATCACGTGTTGTCACTGTATCGGTGGGTATGCCCTAGTGATTAGCATGAATGCCGCCGAATTCGGAAGCCGAACAGGTTTGCGTCGATTTTTTCCGCCACTGCACTACGTTTTACGACTTGTATAACGAAGAATAAATACGATCAAATGCAGATTTGGCAATTTCTGATTTAATAAATTAGGGCCTAGGATCTACCTACTTCATGTTTATTTCATATTTTTCAGAAAAAATTCGAGAAATTTCCCAAGATATTACAAATATTGTAACCCATATTTATCCAACCTGGTCTTATCCCTCTCACCGTTCCGGTAGTGACGTGCGACATTCGGACACGAGGTTACAAGGTTTTTACCAACATAAAACGAATTTATTACTTCAATGGGAGTTCAAAATGAAAATACTTGATGCCGCATAAGATATATATTTAATTTTTTCACGAAAATTTCAATCAGATAACGAGGTTTGACGTCTACAACTACATTAGCAATTGAGTTCAGGTAAATTTAAAAGACCTTAACAGCTAAGATTAAAACGCTGAAATCAGAGTCAATGCTTAAAGTTTTGATAATTCCTAGGTACCATATCTTTCTACCACAGGCGACAGAGTGAAAAGAACTGGCATCCTAAATGGGCGAGTGTCACACTCGAATGACCTTAATATCAGGCGATCTCTAAGACTAATTCAGATTGAAAACTGGTTTGGAATTTCCTTGATTACGAAGGCGAAGTTTCCGAGAACATATCTACGGAATTAATTCAAGAAAAGCTTGTGTTCGTTGAGGAAGGACTGGTTTTAAGCCTGCAAGACGGATAGCCCCCGGATAGAAGGATAAATCCCACCTTACACAATCAAAGTATGCAACACCACGTAAAATGACGTGGCTGAGTCAGCCGTAAGCGAGCTTCTCACTGATGTAACACTGGCAAATTAAGATTCAATTAAAATCGCATTTCACTATGAAACCATAAGAAACATATCATACGGCATGGAACGAAAGCCTCACTGCGATACGTTATTAACAGAATTAGAAAAGTGATAGAGTTGGTAATCACTTAGCATTCTACCCCGCGCTCGAGTGAGCAAATAGACAAAATTGAGTGGGAAACTGTCATTTCAAAGGGGATCATTTAGCGAGTAAATCTTAGAGAAAGAAACCTCCGAAAGTATTTGAATGAGGTATGCGTTTTGAAAGGGCATCGAGAAAAACATTTTAAGTAAAAACGCTAAAGATATTTTAGAGCATGGGCGAGGGGAATTTTATTCATCCAGGTTAAAAAAAATTGTTAAACGCACATTTCATTGTGGTAATGACGTATCTCCGTTGCTTTGAAAAGTTCCACCTCTGGGTAGAGTCCGTTTTAAGTGAAAAACGTGACAAGGTGAAATGCATGCCACACGACCGAACTACTACCATCGCGGCTTGAAACTAGGTCGCGATGTTTTCAAGGCTGTGCAGCCACGATCGTTAACGTCTATGCTGTGGCCAAGGTAGGGCTCTTAGTCTCTATTTATGAGAAAACCGCTTTAAAATTCGAACAATTATAAATAAGCTTTGAACTCTAATTTTCACCCATTCTTGTGAATCATACAGAATGACTTAAAGCCACTTCAACCGAAGTTTCTCTGCACAAGATGTGATAAGCAGCCGATATCTAAACGATTTACACGACATGCTGCTGCAGAATTATTCATCCACTATCTGCTCACACAAAATTCAACGATCTTATGAGGTAAATTATGAGATCATCGAGTTCCTAGAATAAAGTGAGATGAATTTCCTCCTTACTTCAGAAAAGAGCTCTCAAGGGCAAGCTTAAAACTTAAACGCGTCGAGGCTGAAACGTGTCGAAGGCCGGGTGAATATTTCCCCGGAATAAAACAGGAAACATGACAATAATCTTATATTCCACAATAAATTGAGGCGCTGACATACGAATACCAAAGAGGATGCCTACGATTAGTCCACATTACTGGCGATATTCCCTCGTGTTTAACTCTCGCCGGAGGATAAACAGTTACGTATCAATATGAACCGAACAAGGACATCTCTACTGCGCGCTGAACATGCAAACATTCCTCTGCAAAAAAATCGTCCACCATTCATCACAAATAAAGCGGTACATATTGGCGCACTTAATCTAATCGGTTCCCCATGGCGTTCCGTAAATACCTATTAGAAATTTCCAGAAAAATCTGAATTTGTTTTATTATTTAATTGCGGATTGACGGATATAAACTGTACCTATTGGATTGTTCCATGGTCATTAAAAAATTTCGTCAGATTTTTAACTTCACCACGGACCAATCAAATAGAATTTATATTTATTCACTGGCCATCCCCATGTAGATATTAATTAACAATTAAGCGTGTCCATTTTCTACAAATCCAGCACCGCATCATTTTACACAATAGTTCTTAGGGACGAATTAAAATAATCATTATAATATACTAAAGGCAATGTATACAAAACTGAAATTCATTGATTTAAGGAGTAAGCGAATGCTCGGCGATATCACTCTCATTATTTGCGATGTTCCACACTTAGATATACATTCCTCCTTAAGTGCACTGGCGAGTCAATAAGTTAACTGCAGACAATCTTGTAAGGCAGGGGTGAACATTATTACAAGAACTTTATTACTCATATTAGTAAACGGAACTGCCAAAATGATGGGGAAAAGTGCATCGATAAATAATTATAAGTAACAAAACAGCTACTATCCCATTGGGTTCACTTCCCACATGAATTTCAACAAGAGACAAGTTTTCCTCCGTTAGAACTGTTGGGATCCTACTCACAATAAACACTCAATTCTCTAGTCACTCTCAATCCGTGGTCACTCTTCGTACATATGAAGAAGTAGAGAAAATTTATGAGTAGAGAAATACCTCATTAAACTATAGATTTGTGTAATCAAAAGACACTCAGATAACGCATTATTACACTGAGATACACCGGTATATTCTCTCCACGCATTGGGAAAACCGAAATGACGTCCTTAACCTACACGCAACTTCCTTCCACGTTAATCAAAATCTAAATACCATCCCAAGAGACTGTTCTCCACAAACATAAAAACCCACAACAACCTTTTTAAACCAATGACCTTCCATACCTACGCTACAGACTCAACCTTGGCAACATCCTCAATCCTAAATATTGCATTGTCTTGCTGGACATTGTCCTGCTCATTCTGAGTCCATCCGAAACTTACCCTAAACGGTTGGCTACCAATAATAATACTTCTCACCACCCTTCCTTGTACCACTCCGATATCTAGTTAAAAACGCTAGCTACTGAAGGGTGGGTTTATATCGTTACTGTGTATTAAGAAATTTCCTATGTAAGTTTCTCTTTACGGCCAACATCCTTCTGGAAATAGCATATCCTTCCCTTCATTTACCCAACTAAGTATGCTATTTTAATAGGTCCAATATATCTCTTCGGAAGAGGATTTTTTATTATAATGATAGTTATATTCCATATTTTTTAAGGCAAAGGGAAATGTTTCGGGGACGTGGTAGTCCAGTGGGTATAGCAATGAGATACTGACTGGAGGGCCCGGGTTCGATTCCAGGGGATGCCTCCGAGCACCCTCAGCTTCACCCTAGCTGGGTGACTCTTCGAGCGCTAGATCTTCCTAGGAACCCATTGGCGGCACATGAAAGGAACCCCTCTACCATGCGTGGATTTCAAAAACCGTTTGGATCAGTACAGTTGGCCTATATTCTCACCTGTCAAAGCAACCTTCGGATTGACTGCTGCGGTTACGGAAAGTGGTTAAATGAGTAAGCCGTCGTAACGTCACGTGACGCGTGGCAGCGTTTAAGCTACACATGATTTTGTAATCATGTCTGCTCAGCTTCCAGGAAAAGAAATTTTTACTAACACCGAAAGGGAATTTTCCATGCGCTCATTTAAGGATCTGGTGTTTCAAACGAAAACAATTGTCATCCTGACATTGACCGAATTATGATGAAGTTAAAGTGGTACATTCTTCGAGGAACGAAAGCTGTAGTGCGTGCCCCACGTACCCACCACTGCGAAGGAAAGAAATTGTCACTCAAAATCCTAATTTTGTTTCTTTACGATAAACATCATGTTATCTACATATATAGTGCAAATTGGCTTCCAAGATACTTGTACTAATAATTTTTGAAAAAGGCCGTGTTGTTGAATTAGGTCTTTCCTGCAATGAAATGGATATAATGACTACCGCAACTGGTTAATTAAATTAAAATACATTAATGACAAGGATGTTTTACAAGTCTCATCATGAGAAAGTAATACCTAAGGACTGCATTCATAGTAATAAAAGAATACCTGAGAATTTTACTGTGGATATTTTGTTTTGAAGACCTTTGATAATTAGCAAATATCAAGACATAAATTTAATCTTAAGAAATTTCATCTGTGTAGTCAATGATGTACCAATTATCGTAGTTAACCGCAACACACAGGAGTCGCGAACTTGTTCCGGACGTTAGTCAATTTATCATTCTTCGACCCGAGCTCGTGTTATACATTTATGTAGGACCTATAGAAGTGCTTAGTAATCAATGAATTTTGAATTTAAGATGTTGAGATCGTCACAGTGTTGATTAACTTCATTAATTCTATTACAAACTTGTAATTTCAAGTAGTATGAAATTACGAAACCTGTCCGGATCAGGAAAAATGTTGGATCCACGAGACATTGGAAAAATTACGCCATTGGTAATTCGAGCGCACCATTGGTTTAGATAAACGCAACGTTCAGGAAGTACAAAAAATTCAATAGCTACTGTGTTCTGTCTGCATTGATGCTAAATTTGTTATTTGTGAAAAGGTTAACTGACATAGCGAAAATGTTTACCATACCGAACAAGTATGGGCGTAGGTGTAGGATATTAATATTTCTAATTATATTAATTTATATGGTTAAAGAAAGGATGACTTAAAATTGGACATCAACATTAACCAGGAGTATTTTTCTGGTATTTACGGTCAATAGTACCTGATCGGACATTTTCATTATAATTAAAAAATAGTTGCGCTTCAATTAGCCTGAAATATATAATTTAAGAAATTGGTCCTAGTGATGAAACCTAGTTTCTTTAAGGTTATTGCGGACATGAAATTCAACTAAGAGAAAGTTAAATATAGCTTTTTCTCGGGACCAAAACCAACGGAGCCCAAATAAATCAGAATTTGTATCCAAAGACTTTGTGGTCACCTGCCTTTTCCATAAACGAACATTTCAAAAAGCATTTTCATAACCCTCTATACGTTGTGACTTTCAATGCACAAGAAGCTGGTACAAAGTATTGATACGAGGCTTCAAATGGCTACAAAGAATTTAAAATCGTTGAAACTAAACATACAAAAACCAACCTCAAAATAAGCACCCCTGGTGACAAAATGGGACCCATTATTTCAGAGATCAACTGCCTCACCTAAAAAGTCGCGGAATATCCAATGGCTCACTTTGGTACACAAATTACTATCCTCCTAGGAAGCACACGAAGCCAGAAACAGAAATGTCATCGATAACTCAAAACACGTACTCAATCCCATTAATCCAATAAAACTCTGATTACCTTTCACGACGAAGTCCTCTTTCCTAATGTAGCTACAAGCAGGTAAATAGGCTGCCCTCAAAAACAAAACGAATTGGCTACGGAAAAAGCACATAGCACATAACTTCGACATAATCTAATGATGCCAACATTACGCTCATAATAATTATATAAACCATAAACACAGTTATCAACCAGAAGGTCGGTTTGGTAGGTGATGATAGAGTTCACTCAGTACTAAGCACGACGGCGTGTGAAATTCACACATCAGGGTAGGGGGGCCTGGTCATTTCCCTGAACCGATTATGGTTTCCCAGGAAGATCTGGTACCCGAAAAATCACATAGCTTGGGAGGAGCTGCAGATGCCCAGAGTGCCTTGCCTGGGAATCAAACCCGGGCCCCCTCCGGTCTGTAGTCCAACCCTCTACCCCTGGACTGCCACTACCTTCAATAATTATACTATATATATATATATACTACCTTGATCAAAAATTTCCCGGAATTTATTCAGAAAATTAAAAATACAAGTTTATTCATCTAAATCTATATTGTCCCCTTCAAAGTAATCCCCATCGACTGCAACACACTTATGCCAGCGCTTGATCCAATCCTCGAAAAAATTTTTATATTCGGTTTTCGGTATGTCCATCAGTGCTTCCTGCGATTTTTCCATTACTTCCTCTCGGCTGCTAAAACGCGTTCCCCGTAATGGTTTTTTAACTCGATTGAACAGAAAGAAGTCACAGGGAGCCAAATCAGGTGAATTCGGTGGCTGTTGGATGGTATTTGTTGCATTTTTCGTCAAAAAATTACGAATAATGATAGCACTGTGCGACGGTGCGTTATCATGGTGCAAAATCCACGAGTTTTCTGCCCACATTTCTGGTCTCTTCCGGCGAATTGCTTCACGCAAACGTCTCATAACGCCCAAATAATACTCTTTGTTTACTGTCTGGCCTTCTGGCAAAAATTCATGATGCACTACACCGTTGTAATCCATGAAAACCGTCAGCATTGCCTTCTTTTTTGACTGAAAACGACGTGGTTTTTTTGGTCTCGGCTCATTTGGTGAACGCCATTCACTTGCCTGATGTCTGGATTGCGTGTCGTACTCATAAACCCACGTCTCGTCTCCAGTAATGATCCTTTTGATGAATGTGGGATCGGATTCAGCCTCGCAAATCATGTCTTTTGCGACGTCAACACGGTCTCTTTTTTGCATGAAATTGAGGTCTTTTGGCACCAACTTTGCTGCTACACGACGGAAACCCAAATCATTAACCACAATGTCTTGGGCGGATCCATAGGCAATGTTCAAGTCCTCCGCTATTTCTCTGATGGTTAATTTGCGGTTATTGACCAACATTTCTTTTACTTTATCAATTTTTTCACCGACTTTCGATGTCGATGGTCTGCCACTGCGTTCATCATCTTCGATTGACTCACGACCACTTCTGAACCGCTCGTGCCACTGGTAAACGACCGTTTTTTTTAGAGAATCGTTGCCGAAACACTTTTCCAACATTTCCAACGTCCGTGCGCAACTAAATCCGTTTTTTACGCAAAATTTAATACAAGTTCGTTGTTGCAAATTTAAATCCATTTCTGCAATTGTAAAAAATCGCCAACACACACAGAGATAGATGTACTCTTGGCTACGTAACTTTTGCAAATGTCAAGTTATGACACTAAGATTTAAAGGGAATATCAACAACAGATGTACCAATTTAACAAAAAAAACAGAACTCAAATCGGAACGATGGGAGCGCCACACGGTGGTTATTCCGGGAACTTTTTGATCAAGGTAGTATATATATATATATATATATATATATATATATATATATATATAGAGGGAAAGGAACTGGCCCCTCTACCCTGATGTGTGAATTTCACATGCCGTCGGGCTTAGTACTGGGTGAACTCTACCAACACCTACCAAACCTTCGGGTTGATTACTGTGTTTATGGTTATATATAATTAATTATACATATATATTATGTTTATAACCTATGTTCAGTCCGAAGACATGCGCTATAAACACACCGCACTGCAACAGATCCATTGTCATGTTTTCCCCAAAAACATGGCTCAAATAAGCCATCTGCCATATATCTGCCATTTTCGACACAAACAAATGCAGTATTCACAACTTATCGAAAAAGATTGACAGTAAATACGTTTCGATTAATTTTACCAGGGAAATATCAGAGTTGCATCCCATTTTTTAAATGAATTTCGATCAACAGACAAAAGAATTGATCAACAGTGACAACCCAAAAACCCAATCCATTTTTTACTCCTTTATCATAGGATGACCTAAACTATGGACATGTTACCTGCCCCTACTCCCTCTACCCACCCCCATTTCCTCCCTTCCACGATCCAGTACTTTTTCCTCGAATCTTCGTAAATTTTATTTCCCCTCCAACTCCCACCTTCAAAATTAAGTGCATGAACTTAGTAGTTGACAAGTGCTCTTTTCAAAACGATGGATACTTGGAAGTCGAGACACTGGAGATGGAGAACATGCTAACTCGAGATTATGCCAATCTAGCTCTCGTGTGCCTTGCTCTGTGCGTGCTCGTGATCGCAGCAACCTTGAAAACTCAATATCTCATCCATCAGGTACCCACAGTAGAATTATTTATTCTTTACTATTATTTGAATAATTAATACTAATTATACGATAATAATGTAGTTTTGAAAAATAGCAGTGACAGAAGAAAACTTTCTAGGCTTACATTTACTGTAAATGGAATTGCGACGTTTTTCGGGGACAATCTTTTCACCAAGAATAATTTTGGAGTCGCTAAACTAAACAATATTGCCACTTTTGTACTGCTACACTCATTGACCTTTCAAATATTTTATTTATTTACCGCCTCGGAAAGAGATAAAACTTATCTCATTTTTTAATCCATTACCAAAGGATTATTCTCACAGGGATTTATATTTGGTGAAATGGCAGGAATTATGGAATTTATACGTAATACTCGGGACCCTTACGTCTGAAATGCATGCGCTGTAGACATTTCGTATAAATGTATGAATATCCGAACGCGCCATGGAGGAAGTAATTTTTAGATTTCTATGAGATCGTTATCAATGATTCAATGCAATGATAAAAGGAAATTTGGTAATTTTTGCATTCAACACGTGACACCAAGCGGCGAGTCGCTTATTTTTAGAGGCTATTTAAAAGAGCTAAGAACTTAAAAAAAAGCAATTTCCTTCGGCGGTTCAAGGCCAAAATGGTTTACTTGTATTATTTCATATCCTTTGTCCACTGAAGGAACCAACACAGGGTGGCCACTAATTATATGGTACCTGATTACACGTTTTCAATATAAATAAGTCGTTTTTCAATGATTTATGCTAGCATTTTCACTAACTGATATCCCCGTTGTATTCCAATTTCCACCGCTAAATTTACTTGCGTAAATATTTCAGTATTTTCCAATGAGGTATAGACATTGATGGGTAGATAATGAATCAATAAAACGTTTCAAAAATGTAACGGCTCACCTGAATAAAAAATATACCCCATGCGAAAGAGATTATTACGCTTGCAGTTTTGGTTTCCCACACAAGAGTTTTATACTTTTAGGCATCTACAAGTAGATGAATGTTAATTGTGTCACGAAACCTTTCAGCCTTTTTGTTGCTAGCATTCAGGAAATACAAATCCGTAAACAAGTGATAGCACAGGAGTATATTAGTAGGCATATAGTGCCAGTGAAGAAAACCCATCCATTCTTCATATTTATCTACCGTTTGATATTTATCCACCGTGGCATTCTCACTCACAGAAAGGTGAACCTAAAATTCACTGTTCAGTTGTAGCGCACCGACAGCTGGGTAGTTGTTTCGTAGGGCAGCACTCGTCAAGTGCTAAAAGGCTCCTAAAACGTACGCAGCTGAGAGAGACAATTCTTTACCTTCTTGCAGAAAACATAACTCATTAAAAGCCACTAATTTAAAAAAATCGCAACATTTGTCAGTCATATAAAATTAAAATACGTCATTTTTCCTTCCCTTGTCCATTATCTATTATCCGTTAAAATAACATTAATTCTCCATATTTACAGGTTTTTCCAGGATTTTTAAAGGTTTTCCCCTATCTTTTTTTTCTAGTTTTCAAGGATACAAATATGTATGGTTGGCTACACTGAAATAGTATGCTCAGTAATCATTAATGATATATTAAAAGACAATACAATGGCATCTCACTCCTTTGGTTTCTTATTATCCGCGCCAACCAACCACCTAACCAAAGTTCCAGTAGTATTCACCCACAAGCCTTCTAACGACGAAATGGAATAACACTGATAGCCGTAATACCAGATCTGTGCAAGGAAGAGCTAACTAAATGGGCCATATATAAAGTCGCCGTAGGAGTCAGCTGGCTCCTCTCTATACCTTTTTCCCGCACTCACAGTCGGACTTAAGACCCCTCAGGGAAAGTTACGATATGACGACCGCAGCCCTCCTGCATGCCAAGGGAAACAAAACCTTTCCAACATGTAGACGAGAAAAGTGATCGTCATAAGTCTTTCAGGACAGGCAAAGGAATGACGGTAGAAAACCAACTGCCAATCTGCCATACAGGTCGAAAATCTGTTTTAAGATCTCCAATAATAAAATTATATCATACAAGGTCTGTCCCAAAAGTAGTAGGACTGGGTCGATTTAATCTATTTATTGCCAGAATCGATACATTCACTCAAAAGTCTTAAAAGTAGCTCCCTTTGCGTCCACGCCACTTCCAGGGAGTTTTTCACACCTCGTAGGCCTTCTGGAAGGCAGCGCCCGGAATGCTGCTAAGCTCCCTCGTCACGGCTTGTTGTAACGCTTTCACTGAGGCGTGGTGACGTCCTTTCAGCACGGCTTTGAGGCGGGGGAAGATGTTTTCGGGCACAAATCGACGCACATCACTTTAGGAATGACAAGTTTATCAGAAACCATGCGAACACTTAATCTGAGATCCCTGCCTAAAAAAGCCAAGATTTGTTGGACAGCGTGACGAAAATCTTGCCAGATTCTCATCCCTTTTGAGGTCGAAGGGCGTTCTGAACGTTCGGCGTCTTCAACATCTTCTCTACTCTCCCGAAACAACTTTTGCCACTCAAAAACACCCGATCACAGTAGCATGGCGTTATCACCATAAGCTGCATTGAGCATGGCATGAGTCTCTCTTCGGGTTTTGCCCAGTTTCACGTAAAGTTTGATGGTGTAGCGCTGGTCCAATAACCGGTTCATGATGGAGCGTTACGAGGTCAAGTTATAGACGCTTCGCAAACGAACGATCCGCATTTCGCAAAGGCTGGGAGCCAACTGCCACCGGCCTCCAGGATTTCCTGAGACTCCCCTCCCTCGAATCCAGCAAGAGAAATCGCCGCCCGTCCGTCCGTCTATTCAGGATAAAATAAGTCATAGCATTCTTGGGACTGAACTTGTACCTACTTCATGCTAAAGAAAATACTGCCCCAGTGATAAAAAGAGGTGATTTATCATGAAATGTTGATAATAATTTAACCTGTGGTATATGCCCCCCAGATAATAGAATATAATGTCAATCGTATACAATGTCAAAAATAGAAGACCTGGACGGGCATCAAGCGGAGAAGAGCTCACGATTAGAAGGCGCTAACCACGAAGAAAGGCAACCTCTACGCTCACAGAGGATATGCTTAGAAACAAGGAAATAATATGCGAAATCATTCGGATGATGTGAGGTATTCTATCGACCAAAGACAGGAACCAGGGGCAAAGTGGATATAATAACAGAAGCCTTCGAAGCCTGGACCAGAGGGCGGATACTAAAATCTAAATGAACACATAACGTGAGAAATAAAGTAATTCACCAAAGAGTAGAGGCGCGAAAGGCAGCATGAAGCACATTAACGAAGAGAGGAACCAGACGAGGGAATGGAGGCACCACGAGACAACGTGTGTGATAGGTACTTATAAGAGGGGAGAATTGAAGGCAAAGTACCACGAGGAATCCAGAGGGGCAGATATGCAAGTAGATGAGGAGGAATGTTGGGCAGTAATCCTAATAGGGAAAAAGTGAGTCGGCAATAGAAAAGAAGGTGTGGAGGGCTGAAGTCCGCCCATCTTCGCATTATATAACGGTGATGATGATAAATATAAAAAATAAAAAACATCGAATACAATACGTTTGATGTTTATGAGTTTGAATACATGTTGAGAACAAACGTAGGTTGTTAGAAATTTTTTCAATACATAAAAAAAGAATGCAATATCTTAAAAATACAAACTATAGTTTAAGGTGCCTAATTATAACAATAGGCATGGAGACAAACGGCTGAAATATTATGGTAGAGAATTCGTTTCGGAAAAGTTCACCACTTAGCAATGTGAGTTCCTTCTAGAGACTTGTCTCCATTTTTTTCTATTGGTGGCCTTACTCCCAGGACGATCCACGTAATGGCAAGCTCACCACAACGCCCTAATCTTATGTCAGCGCTAAGAAGTAACAAGTCTCGGATTTATCTATTATATTTACCTCGTAAACGATGCATATCACAGAGACACTAAAAACTTCCTAACTGAACGAGTCTTAGCCGATCCCATAGGTCAGGTGAGCAACAGGCAACACCAAGAAAGCGCATTCAGGCATCCGTCTGGTGACAATACTTGGTGCAGTACCAAAAGGACAATAGTAAAATAAAAATTAATTGGGTGATACAATGCCACAAGTGACTCGTAATAAAGGCCTACTGGGCGACAGGATATCAAAATGAAAGGAAAAATTATAAGCAGTGTTCTGGTACCGTATCATTCAACCAAATACCTCTTCAGTCCGGTATTTACCATACGAGTGGTCCGGTATTTAAATACGGGACCACCGGACCACATTCCGGTAAATACCGGAATATATTCTTTTTTTCTGGTCTGTCAAAGCTGCCCTCCAAGTCAACTTAAATTACATGATCGCTTCCATAGTTTCCCTTCCTTTCTCGCGATGTAAATTGTGATATAAGCAGAAGTCACGGACTGAAATACTACCATCCCATCCCCTAGGAAGATGTTTCCCGTTCATCTGAATCGATCTTTCGCGATATTACTTACATTAAAAGAATTCGCTGATAGATATTTTATCAAAATATATTATTGTGGCTCGAATTTGTGATTTCCGTGTTAACGCTATTACAATATTGAAGATTCAAAATTAACTTAGTAACTAGTAGTTCATATTAGTAAAATCTATTATAATAACACATACAGGGTTTCTAAATGGCCAGTGAGAAGAACCCTAGACAATTCTCCACGAATGAAGCCATGATCAAGTTGTGATCATCATAATCCAAGATAATACATTGAGATTGGCGTAAAACTGCATTTCTAACAAAATGCCGCCCCTGATTCCTGAACATCGGAGTGTGGTTTCGATGCGACATAACATCTGCCCCAGGGGTCACCTTGACAACCCAACTGCTTCCAATACTACTTCCGCCCCTTGGCAAACCCTCGCTTCGAAAAAATGAAATAGTCTATCGAGCAGAGGAGTGAAAGGCAGCATGAAGCACGAAAAGGAAGAGAAGAACCAGAATAGGGATTGGACGCACCATGAGACTTAATGGTTGAGATAGGTACACATAAGAAAGGAGAAATAAAGACAACGTGCCACTAGGAATCCAGAGGGGTAGATATGAAGGTAGAGGAGGAGAGAAGTTGGGCAGCAACATACGTTGATTTGGGTGTTTGAGATAAATATTAAATATTTATCTCAATTATTCATTATTATTAATTTTATTTCTTGGATAATAGATCGATAAGATTAATTCCGAGCTCCTTGTGGAGCTGAGAATCCCGTTGGCCTCGCCCGCCTAGTGCAATAGTTAATAATAGGATTGCTGTGATGAGCTCGGACCTCGGCTAGGTGTGTCTGTAGCAAGTACGAAGAAGGCATAGAAGGTGCACAGGACGTAGGAGATTAAAGCTGAAGTGTAAATTATTTGTATTTTATTCTAATAAATACCACAGTACTGCGCAGGATGAGAACTTGAGCAGATCTGGTAAATATCAATTTACTTAAAATGGAGATCGAAATGAAAGGTGAGCATGGACATTTCACCGTTTACGCCAGGGGATGCTATTAATTTGGTGGAGGGAATCGGGCTCCAGAAATAAAGGAATCACTTAAAAACGAGAATCCGTTCGCGCCTGGAAACCGCACGAAATTCTCGGAAAGATGCAGTTGTTGCACACCTATCCGGGGCTCAGCGGTCGCTGAAAAAGAAAGCAGCGGAAAATGAACGAAGCCTCAGCTGGAGGCGTCTTTTGATTGACACTTTTTCGTAAATAGAACGTAGGCCAAAAAATCTTTTTTTACCTAATATTTACATGTGAATCCAGAAGTTGTTCCCTGATTCAGGATTCGACGTCCATTGTAAATTTTCCATTTTGCTTCGTACTTTGCTTTCGTACTATCAGCATATCTTTCGGACTGTAAGCGACACATTTGCAGGATTGAAAAATTAGTTACAAATACTTCTGACTCTTACGGTAGGTTTTAAAGCTGAAATAGATTATCAGTGAACGAAAATCCAAAAAATATTACACAAAACCGAAGATTCGAAAGCAAGTATTACATTTTGAAATAACTTGAGGTTCAAAACGCAGGATAGCTCGATTTATTGATGCGATTATACTGCTGCCGAATTGTAATTCAGATCAATGAAGGGTTGGATACTTACTATCGCCAAGCAAACATCAAGGGCAATTAAACCCATAAAATTAATGTAGCAGGTACAGCAGCGAGTAAGTAATTTTACACTAACTTGAAAGGATAAATTATTCAAATTTGAATATTAAAAATGGCAGCGGTAAATTCTTTCAGGACGATAAATCAGCAGCCCTCATTCACTTTCCCTTCTCACCCGTTCGTCTGAAATTAGGCGGGGTCCCTCCATCATTTTCCTACCTACCCAGTTGTCATTTCCAGCGGCCAGAGGCGAAATGCTTCACCGCCAAAATGAACTTCCACTTCAAAATCACCGATTATATCCCGTAACAGAGCAGCCTCCAAATATGGCAGGTATAATTTAACCCGGTAGCAAGTAAAGTCTTTGTTCATTTTGGAAGAAGGAAATTCTTCTTCCACATTCAGTTCAGATCAGGGGTGAACAACCCGCCATCTACCAACCCTTTTTTATGCAACCCGTCGCAGGCGTCATCCTCAGATACCTGAAGATGACGCCTATGCGTTGAAACTAGTTGTACCAGATAAAACGTATTCTTCTTTCATTCATTATAATTTTTTTCGTGAACTGGAATAATACAAAAAGCATATTTTAAAAATTAGAAATATCAGTCGCTTAGCTACTTTTTGCACCTACTAATGGAATAAAATAACAAATAAAATGTATACAATAATTTCTATATATACTACACTTTCCTCAAACATGGGAGAGTAGAAGAGACCGGAGGTTCTCAAAGTTGGGGTGGTCAACTTTCCACTCCAAAGATCGGGGTTCGACTTCCAGAGTTGGCAGGATTTTCAAATGGTATTCCAATCCCTACTTGGGGTACCATGTGAAGAGTACTTCAAGCGCAGTACACCTACTGTTATATGGGATGTCAAATTAAATTGATTCCAATTAATTTTTTATTAATTTTAATTAAATTTTGGGCCCCTTGGAGCTTCTCTTTAAGGGTAGGTTAACTAACGCCGACGCCGGGTTTCCCTCCATCCTCCCTCGATTCTCTGGGTATCCAACCCCTACCAAAAAACCCACCTATCAGTTTTCGTCCCTACCACTACTACAGTGGAGGAAAGCTGAAATAAATAAAAAGGCTTATGGAATTATAATTTTGGAAAACATTCCAAAAACAGGAAATTGATAAATATTATATATACTCATTCATGCACTTTCAATGTAATTTAGGGTGTATAATGGTTTCTGATTCATATAATGAAATTTATCGGAAGTTAGACCCAAGTAAGTTCTCAGCACTATTTATTAAATCCATTGTTTTTATCTTCCGGAGTGTATAGCCAGGTGCTGTAATGAGACAGAAGACAGATATGATCTTCCTTCCTATTATTCTCAAAGATCCTGTTTCTTACCATAGCTGTAGTTATTGCTCTTCCCAAATTTCACTTTTCACAACCCCACAACAATCTCAAAACCCCTCACTCCCCCAATATTTAACCATGGGCTTCTCTTTCACCTTCTATCATGCCATACAAATTAATCCAATTCCAAGTAACAAGAACTGAAGGGTAACATCATTTTCAATTTAGCCGATCATGGTTGCATGTATTTTACATGCTTGAACAGCAATCCAAAACTACTAGCTGAAAAAACACAGCACCAGAAAATTGGAGAAACCAACAATTGATTTATGTAACCCTCAAATTATTCGAAACGTTAATAGTTAAAAAATATTTTTTTAAATACTAATTGAATTTATTTCATTGTTTAATCAAAATTGTACATTGAACGAGGTGGAACTTGGTCCAAACACAATGTTATTACTATCCACAACTCCAGGAAAACATGTATTCGGTGTTATGTGCAACGGCATCCAGTTGCATGAATAAACTTGGTGTCCTAGCACCTCCTGCCACAAGTCCATGTACCAATTCGCATTGATGGATGAATCAACCGAAGTAATGAGATATTCTTACAAACAAAATAAAAGGATCCCGGCATTGAGTGAGTAGCTTCTGTTACAAACCTCCTCACTCTGATTCCATGTTATATTACTAAAATGTTCCATTTCAAGGCCTGTGAGATTAATAACAGCCAGTCTACCATTAAGATTTAAATTATTGGTGGTCCTACAAAACTAGTTTACATAGTATACCGAAAGAGAATGCAGTAACCTTAAAAGAAATTAAGGATCCAACCTTGCGAGCATATCAAATATGAATGCCTGACTATTAGATGGGCTAGATTTCTTATCACATTACACATTTATTTATACTAAGTGAATGTTGAATAAGGCAAGAGAATTTTTTTAAAACCTATATAATTTTCTACAGTCAATTTTCGTTTACCCATGAAGACAATTTATGAATAACTCCACCCATTCTATTACTTGCCATTGACCACCCAGTCATTGTTCATTTACCCTCCATTTCAAAAGGATACCCAGCATTATGTTCTGCTTCATTTATACCCTGAACTTATGAAAATTTTCATTATATGCCAGTAGATGTCCCTAACCATAAAACACCATATGCCACTAACTGCCCCACGAGCAGTTTGTGGCATATGGTGTAAATATCATACGTAAAAATGCACTGCAGTTTGGCATGGTAATCCTGTGGGTATAGTGCTGAACTTTCAGACCATAAGGGTTTGATTCTGAAAATTGCATCCAGGCAACCTCAGCTTTACTAAAGCAGTTTTTTTTTATGCCAGACTTTCCAGCAAACCACAGGTGGAACATGGAAAGGAAGTGTCACCACTACCCTAATGGATGAATTTCACTAGCGACTGGGTTTGGTATTAGGTCACATCTACCCTAAACTCTCAAACCAACCTTTGGGTTGATTTCTGAGGGTATAATTATTTCTTTTAAATAAAAAATAGTTCTACTAGATATCACCTCACACTGCCAATCTTTAAGGCAAGATCCTCCAAATAAAAACTATAGGAGACTTTCATGCAAATCATACAATGTCACCAAAACAACACAAAAAAATGGAAAAAGTGCAAACACTATATTTGAAAAGTGCAAGTTACAATTTTGACACAAAATATATAAATTGATGCCATTCAATGTCAGCCACAATATAGGCATGCCACAATAGAGGTATGCCACAATAGAGGCATGTGGCATAATATGATGACAATGAAACAAGCATAAAATAATGAAAACACCTTCTTAAATAACTGATATATTTACGAACGAGTAACTGATGAAAATATTTGAGGACTGACATACAAAGAGCCGGATATTTATGTAAGGGACCCTAGGCACACTATCAGCTCGGAACCCCTTGGGAGAAGGACAAGGAATGAGGTAGGAAAATGAAAAGCGAGATTTTCAGGGAGGAGTACCTCTGTTACTGGCAAAAAAATCCTAAAAATATAAATGCATTGCATACATAACTGTAAATATTGACATCCAACCTCATTTGGCTAATATTGCAGTCTTTCACATAACTTAATCATTAGAAAAAATCTTTTCCCTGAACTGATACCAAAAATTTCAGTTCGTGTAGGCGTTATATGAATAGAGTACCAACAACAACCCTAGGGAATAACTTCTCTTTGAGCCACAATAAGGATATAAGTGAAGGAACTTGCACTGCACTAAACCTGATTAGATTTAAAACACAAGAAATAAACAATAAATTAATGATCTGAGGATACTTTTCTTTGATATTCTTCATTCCTGGACAAATTTGAATGTTCACTCACTAATATCTAGAACTTGGACAGTATTTTTCAGTAGAGCCACTTTGATTTAAAATAAGTGACTGACAGCCAATAGATAATTGCTCAACAATGTGGCTCATCACAATTTGAAAGGGATCAAATAAGCCTGATGTATGTTAGCCAACTTGTGCCATAAGTGGTGTCAATTAGCATGAATAAGTTAACAAGGAAACACTGAACGACATGTAAACAGACAGACAGACATGTTTCGAGGAAATGCCTATATCTTAAACTGACTACTTATACAGAGGTTTTCTAAAATACCCAACACTGAACTTAACTACAAAGCACAGCGTTGAGATGCTATTACCAATTAAACAAAATGTCCCACGCGATAAACTAATACTAAAAAAAACATATTTATGATAGAACTTGCCAAGTCAAAAAATGAAAAGTTACGTACAATGTATCAATGCAGGGACACACTAAATGTCTGTAGAGCGAAAAAAATTGGTCGGTGGGCCTAACGAATATGAAGTCTTGAAGATTGTTAAATGCTTCAAATATGCTTAAAATTGCATTAGGTAAAATACGAGTAAGAGTGACAATGAGATAATTGCAAGCCTGAGCTGAACATTGGTGAGCAAATTTTGTGAAATAATTATCGTAATGCAGGCAGAAAAACGAAAATTGTTGATCAGATGAAGCAACGACACTTAATAAAAACAATAATAGCTTGCCCGTCAAATTACAATGATATTGGTTGAAGGAGTATGATATGCATCAAAGAAAGTAAACTGACTTAAAAGGCAACATACGGAATCCACGACATATAGCAAAGTTATTTAGTCACCCTAGCCCAGATAGATTTAATATATTTCCAGTATGTCATGTAAAAATTCAAAGGGAAACACAACTGACCTTAAGTATGTACGCTAGCTCGCGGTAAACTTCAAGAAACTCTAGCACTTCTCCAATGGGTACATTTGGTAAACATTTGAAATCACCCGACAATGTTGCCACATTGCTATTTATTTTCAATTTTATTCTGCTATATAATGGATTATTCGCTGATAAAATATCTTCTGATAGTTTATAAATCAACTTTATATATCATATAATCAATATAATTATTATAAATATACTTGAAAATTCCAATTGAGTAACTTTAGTGAGAACGATACGACCGATCGACATTCGCGACTTCGTAAAGGTCGTAAAACTCTCCCTCAATTCTCTCTTATTCAGCGTACGAAGCGTGTGGTCGTGGTGAACGGTGCGTGTGCTCTTCATTTGCCGTTAATCTATTTAATTGAACTACTAATATTTTTGAAATGACGTTAATTTGAAGAGAATAATTGTTTCATACTAAATCGAATTATAAAATATTTAAATATTCATATATAATAATGTGATTATGCTTTAAATGCGCGCAGCCGTGGGCATAGTGAATTCTTCCTCAGATTGAACATTTATTCATATCACTAATTTCAATGATTTTTTGTAGCATTTATAATGGGTGTACCTGCTGGAGATCCCGAAAAAGGAAAGAAGGTAAGCAATTACAATTATTTACAGCGGTTTTGCATTTACAGTGATTTCTTCAACGCTGTGTCATATAACAATGCGCAAGGGGAGAATTTTTTAAATCTAAGATTTGGGAAATTATGCCCACTTATCACCTGCTGACGAGTGAATATGGATTCGCTAGTGAATATTGGGCTTCCCTAGAGTGATACATTTGAAAATTCCCTTGGTCAAGGTATCACTCTCTCGATACCAAATTGGTTTTGAATGGTATTAATGTATCTCAATTTAAAATTTTTAGGTTTTTGTGCAACGGTGCGCTCAGTGTCACACCGTTGAGAAAGGCGGAAAGCACAAAACTGGGCCAAATTTGAACGGGCTGTTCGGCCGGAAAACGGGCCAAGCGCCGGGCTTCGTGTACACCGACGCCAACAAAAGCAAGGGTACGCTCATCGGCAGTTTCTCTCGATTATATTAAGTAAATTTTAGCCTATACATAGGCTTTAAGTTTGGTAAACAATATTGCTTAATTTTAAAGAACTCCTTCGACACGTTTTTGCATTTGCTTTGGTTCATTAGAATAGATTACTTTTGCATTTCATTAATTGGAGTATTATTAAAAATGGAAAGAGAAGAGCGTCATTTCCTGCCTAGTTTTTATAGGTTTAGTGTCTACTTAATGTGCAGTATTGATCCTTATGGTTAATTTTTCCAGGAATCACGTGGAATAAGGATACTCTCTTTGAGTACCTAGAAAATCCAAAGAAATATATTCCCGGAACAAAGATGATTTTCGCGGGAATTAAAAAACCACAAGAAAGAGGTGATTTGATAGCCTATCTTGAACAAGCTACAAAATAATAGCAATGAACTTAGACAAAAATTTGTTGGATGAAGTCAGCACTCTTGTAGTGGAGTTAGTTCTCTTTAGACACTCGCTACGGATCGTGAAGATATTGACTTGCGGTCCATCAGTGTAATTTATTTTTATGTTTAGCATACAATTAATTGATGAAACTTGTAAATTTGTACAGTGACTTCTTGTTGATCATGATCATTCGTTATAATCAAATTCTATTTAATTTGTTTGGTCTCTTTTGGAAATTATCAATTAAATCATGTCAATATGGTTACCATTCTGAAATCATGTGTTTTTACCCATGACCATGTTAAATAAATAAATCTTAAATTTTAATTGCCTGCCGTTTTTGTATACGTGAATTTTTAACATTACCCGCTTTTGGCTTTGTTGACGAATGACATGTTGAGAGGATCCGGATGTGTGATTGCAAGGGTTTTTTTCTTGGACATTGTTAGAGTTCATAGTGTAGCCCATGGTTTAATCACATTTGCTCAGTAATTCTTGCTTTAAAACCTCAACGAATTTTTTCTCTTGAATTCAGTTGGCTGGTCATCGGAACCAACTGCATTGCCAATAGAACGGACGGAGTCCTATTCCTCAACTACGATTAATCCCGTCTCCTCCTTAGTTTTTATTTCTCGTAGTTTATTATCTTCCAGGGGCAACAGTCATCGAGGCTGTAAGTCCTTTGCGCATTCTTTGCCGGAAAGTTGCCGTTAGTGTGTGATGAGTGAATCAAATAATAATAATCTTCGGCTGCGGCTGTCCAAATTGCGCGCCAGGGATAGCGATAGATTCGGACAACAGTGGCGGTCTGAAACGGTTTCCACGGTTAGCAAGCTGACATATAGGCGCTTATGTGCGCACAAGACAGCAGCAAATTTAATTATAATTTAAATGGGTATTCAATCAGGAGTCCTTCGGAACCTCTTTTCCTGAGTGATAGGGAGAAGGTTGTAATAAATGTATATGTATTCATATTTAAATTGCAAATAACAAATTTCAAGACAAAAACAGTTATATCAGGTGGAATTCACAAAATCAGTACACATAAGTTAAAAAATCTCATTGAAGTTGCAATAAAAATGCTCATTAATGGTGTTGAGTGGGTTGGATAACAGTCAGGGGGAATTACATTTTTGAATCTAGTGATTAAAGTTCTTGCTTTTTCCGGTGATTTGTAAATGAACTAATGCCAAAATTTTCAAACAGCCTGCGTTCTTTTTGTTCAATTTGCATTGCCCATTGAGTTAACCGTTATCCCTAGTTTGTATGAGAGTGGATGATTGATCTTTGAGGGAATATATTTTATATTTACTCGCTCCTTGACTTTCATAAACTTAGGAAATGTATATAAAATATACTCCGAAGAAATGTAATTGAACTAGCAAGTGGTTCACAATGAGGAGTCCGTTTTTATGTTTCCCTGCATTTTTGTTTCCATGGCATGGTTTCCATGTTGCATGGTTTTAGCAATTTTGGTTTCCCTGAAAGGTGTACACGTTGATATTGCTTCCTATTTACTTAAGAAATGTAAGTCCAGTTTCAATTTAGAATCTAGTTGGATGCCTGGTTCTGGTCCTGCTGTAGCTCCCTGAGCCTGCAAATTAAGTTTTGCTGGTGCTCAATTAGAGCAGGTTAATCTCAAACCATGCGTTTTCTTGCCCTGGGATGTAGTGTGAAGAATTAATTGCTGTATTATAATATTTAGTTTTCTAAACAAAAGTTGCATCATCTGCATAAAGGTGTAGCAGTGGTTAAGATGTAACACTTTGTAGGTGTGTGTCATTAATCATGACTAAAAATTGTACAGGGTCATGCACTGTACTCAGTATTGCACATTCAGGATGGTTGACGCCGCCCCCGCCCCCCAATGATGATACTATGTCTGACGCAT
Organism: Hetaerina americana; assembly: GCF_022747635.1. Lineage (NCBI taxonomy): Eukaryota > Metazoa > Arthropoda > Insecta > Odonata > Calopterygidae > Hetaerina > Hetaerina americana. The sequence goes on along the minus strand of NW_027286292.1, from coordinate 11,384,707 downwards.
AGGGCTTTATGAACAGCAGTTTGAACCCCGTAATATTTCAGCTTTTTTTAATAGGATCAAGAGAGGTACACAATCAAAATCTCTTGTCAGATCACATAGAGTAAAGTTTTCTGTACATTGAATTCTATGGCATGAGTCGTAGACTTCCCCCATTGATATGCAAACTGGGATATAAAGTTGTTCTTCAGTAACAGCTTCAAAAACTATATCCAAGAATGGAATTATTGAAATGGGACAGTAACAGTATGGATTACCTTTTTCATAAGCAGGGACTTGGGTAGAATATTTAAGTTCATAAGTGAAGATAGCACGTTGAAAATGGGTGTTAATGACTGTTGCCATTGGCTTAAATAGAAAAGGACTCAATTTTATTAAGAGAGAGAAAATCCATGCAATTTTCTTTCTTAGTTAAGAGAATTTTTATAATTTCTACTTTTGTATTCCATTTCCAGTTTAATATTGTATGATACTTGGTCCTCTCTCTCGTAAGCATGTTATTTGCTCCTTCGATTGATATTTAACATTAGAAATAATATTTTCCACCAAATTAACAAACTATTCATTTAATTCATCTAGTGATATGGTAGCAATAGTGAAGCTTTCAGAATGGTTCATTTCACCCCTGAAAACTTGCCTAACTGCATGATTTGTATTATTATAATTGGCAATGAGTTTTTCTCTGTTAGCTTTAGTCCTAATGACAAGGATATTACTTCTGCATTCTTTTTTTATCTGTTTACATAATGTTTTCACATTTTCCTTGGGAGTTTTTAAAAGTATTTAGGGAGACTTAATACCCATTTTCTAAGGCATACCTTCTCCTTTTTTGTAGTTTCCTTGTTTTATTCATCAGTTTTTTAGGAAGCAATTCTCATATGTTTTTACAAGAAATTCAAAGAAGATAGAAAAATTAGGTTACCCATCTACACCTCAAAACATCTGTCCACATCTGACAGGAGAGCTTTGAAAGTTTTCAATGCTTTTCAAAGTCATCGGCCTCACAGTGGGTGCATCATTAGTATTTCCCATTTCTATTATTGACCCTGTATAAAAGGAGAATTTGATGGTGGAATAATACCATGAATGTAGAGATGATAAACTATTCTTGATCATCAAGTAGCGACTAAAATTAGGTTGCTAATAAGATCATAATAATAGAAGCAGACAAAAATATTGGGCATGAGGAGTATTAAACACTATTCCCTGCATCCAAAACTATGTAGAAAGGGTTCACCTCACTGAAAGTTAAACTGGATTTCTGATTAATGTATTTAATCTAATTAAACCATTATCAATTACTTCCTACTTGCATAAAAATAATTCTTTGCCTCCATAAAACTTATTTCGTCAAATATATAAGAAGTAAATAAACTGGTATACAAATTATTGAATTTGGTAAGATAATAGAATTAGGCTTCACTTACTTATGACTTATAGTTTAACTTAAATACAATAGATTTCTTTGAATCCCTTCCCCTTATTAATAATGTAATGATTTTCCATAGTGACATTATCACCAACTCTTTAGGGAACATTGCATTAATTTAGGAATACACCAGTATTGAATTAAGTTGGTCATCCACCAAATAGTATCAAGTCAAAGCAAATATTATTGAAGAATGCACTTCAGAAGTGATGCTGCAGCACTAAATTCATAACTTTCAAGTGTATTGCAATTTATTTTACCTAACAAAAGTCAAATTTGAGAAGTAATGCTGATGTCCCATAATCATAAATGGGTTTATTTTCCTTCCTGCCCTCCATTAGGCTACTTCCAGAAATGCTCGAGTATCTGTTTTGCACAACTTGGGCCTGCAGTTACCACTGTTCTGACAGTGGAAGAAAGACCATTCCAGCATTAATTTACTGGAGCAATTGGTGGAACTATTGTTGAAATTGTTGCTCGTAAACTGACTAGCCTTTCTTAAATCATTAAGGTAATCGTTCATTTTATAAGCAGTTTATTTCAGGAATTGGCAGATTCTGAAGAACAAATGAGTTATTCTTGGTGCATATGCACTTAATTTGAACAATGTTGCATTGTTCCAGGATGTTTGCACCAAGAAGTTACTCTTCAAAAGCACGTTGGCAGACAATGCAGGATGTGTACACGATACTTCTGTTGTACAATATTTTCAAAATCCAGATCTTTACTTTACGACTGGTTTGTAAAAAAGAGGTCACACAGCTTAAGGAAGGTAAGGTCACGAATGTAGACCTAGATACAGGTAATTACAACTGACGACGCATATCTTAAAACAATTCATTACAAGGATTAATAACCGAAAAACTAGCCGAGTGATTATTTTGCAATAAGATCACAAGTCTTAAATGATTAACTGGACTAATAAATTAAAGGGAAATGTAGAAGAAATGGATAACCTTAATAGAAAAAAATTAAGTCTGTTTAAAGGAAATAATCACAGAGCTGGTCCCAATAAATCGCCAGTCAGTAAATTACGAGAAAATATGGAAAAGTAAAAACTATCTGATGAATTGTATAATGAACTCAAAATTTTGTAGATACCACGTTGAGCGCAAGCTAAATTTTCATTAAGTGCCTTACCTTTAAGCACCTAAGGGAAAGTGCACTAACTCCTAACAGGTAATGACGTACCGTAACTAACTACACTGCATTTCTTAAAAGATATGACGGATATGAACCCCTATCGGAGATCCTGTGTCAATATTCTTCCTGCGCCACTCATTTGTTTTTTCTGGCTAAATATACATGCGTCCATACTCGTCATTAATCTATAGCGGCATAATCACTCAAATTAAGGGAGGACGCCATCTTGAAGTGTCTATTCGCTAGGCAGAAAGAGGGCGCAAATTTAGACTAGAAACCTATTTCTGCCGTTGGGTTGACTATGCATCCTAAATACGCCATATTGCAACCCGTCATCCAAGTGCTTAGAGCTTGGCAACCAGCTGATGCAACATCACCATGGCGGGAATATATTACATGTAGGTCACAAAAACATTGGTGGTTTTCTTAGTGTGTACATGTATATATTACTAAGGGAGCGCGGAATAAACGGAGGGCTTTATTAACTTTTCTCAGGCAAGAGAAGTTTGGCGTCTTCCACATGATTGTAGCTTTCATTCTTGTAAAAATGATTTTATTATTTTAAGTTATTGAATACAGAAATTTGAAATATAGATCTGTGTACACATTTCGTTGTTCAGTGTTTCATTTCATGACTAAGAACGTCGTTTTTTAAGTCAATCTGTTTTACTCCTTTCGCGCACCTGTTCTATTTCCCCAGGATACCACTGCAATTTTATGCATGCCTCGATCGTTTGCTTGTTGAATCTAATTTTGTGTATAACAATTACGGAAAATAACCTTCGAGCGTAATGTTGTGCTTGGAGAGTATTTAAGAATGCCCCGAGTTGAAATATAGCAGTCTGCATTCTTGCCGCTGGGTATTCAGCGGTCGTTCGCCAAACCTTGCCAGAGTCAGTTTCACTGCTTGAGGAAAGCCCATAAAGTTATAAAACCAACAAAAATTAAAAGAATGCTGACCAAAATTAATTTCATGATAAAAAGTTAATTGATACCAAGCTAAACTTAAAAAATGCCAAACCTTGAATAGTACAAGAATGCATAATATGTATGAACTATACACGACACGAAGTATATCTTAAAACAATTAATGATAAGGATGAATGAACGAAAATCCACTCTGGAACCTTCTTAAGTAATAAACCACCCTAGAAAATGTTACTTAAATAGTTAAAATAAAGTAATATTTTTGAAGAGCAGTAGTATCTGAACTAATAGATTTAAGCAAAATCCAAATACACTGTTAACCTACATTAGAAAATAATCCGTTCAAAGAAAATAAATACGAAACTAGTCCTAGAAATCGCATTAGTTGCTAATTAAAAGAAATAAATGGAAAATGTTTAGGAAAGAACTGCCGAATAAATTGTGATGTGAACTCAGAATTTCGTACAATCATGACGTGATTTTTGCAAATGCGCACAGTTTTTACACAAGGTATCTCAATTGTTAAAACTTAACGTTCCTCTTCATATTTTAATTCCATAGTCCTAGCTAAATTTATGGCAGTACTAATGCGTAGGGCGTCCAAACGACCTTTCGATTAGGCGCCTTACATTTAAGGCGTCTGAAAGCATGCACCTAGTGCCGAACCGGTTTGGACGCTGATTTCACTTTCTGGCAATACGTTCTGCTATTCACTTGAATACAGTCGAGTGTTGTTGTAGATTTATGATTACACCCTCATTCCACCACCCACCTTCAATAGTTGAAAAACTGAAATCAGTAATTGTGTCTTTTTGTCTCAAATTGCCTAACCCCTTGTGCATCTCTGCAACCTCTGTCAGCAGGTATTTTAATGCGGAGCAACGTTAAACCAGTTGACACAAGGGGCGATATGGACAATATACGAAACTATAGACCAATTAGTTTGCTCTCTGGTATTTATAAATTTTTTTTTAGAGTAATGCTTAAAAGTATCGTTAATTTCCTAGAAAAACACTTTTTCCAAACAATAACATTGATTTAGGAAATATAAATCTGTCTGCGGCACTCCATGAATTATTACAAATGTACTACATGTTATGGACAAAAAATTAAAAAAAGGATAGATCTTGATATTGCTAAGTCTGACGCTGTAAATCATGAGGATTTTGTTATGAAAATTTAAAAAATATGGTATTTTGGGCATCCCAATAAACGGTTCAGATCATATCTTCAGGGAAGAAATCAAGTAAAAATATTTCATGTTGATGAATCCGCTAATCACAAATCAAACTACCAATCAGTTGAAAAAAGGGTTAAAGCAGGTCTTCCTTAAGGCTCAATCTTGTGTCTTTTGTTATTTTTATTCTACATTAATGATATGCCAGAGTGTATCTTTGATGCTAAATCTTTTCTTTTTGATAATGATACAACCATTCTAATATGTGCCAAAGCCAGTCCTGAGCTGCAGGAAAAATAATTTTCTCAGTAATATGCCTTCTAAAATTGGTTTCAACACAACGTATTGTCAATAAATTTACAAAAAAACGTGTGCATAAATTTGGGCAAAAATCCATCTCTATTTGTTAATCTATACGATAAAGCCCTAATTTTTGCGGACAGCATAAATTTCTTACATGTTCATATTGAATCATCCCTAAAATGGTAAAAATATAAACTTAAATAAAACATCTTTCATTTGTTTTTTAGTACTGGCGTAAAAATCCTAAAATGTCATTATTAATTAAAGTTTTAATCTCAATTATCATATGGTATTACATTCTGGGGTGTCAAACTACAAATTATGCCCCTGGCTGCTCTTTGTGCATGCAATATAATCTTTTTTGTTAAGAAAAACATGCAAATGTAAGAACAAAACCAAAATATCCATCATCATGATACACTTACACCAAGCTCGATTGAGGCAAGATCGTCTAAATTGAGCTGTAAGGGACCATACCACCAAGAGGCCAAATTGTTTAATGTGCTTCCTCCTGACTTGAAAGTTTCTCCTTCAAATGCAGTCAAGCATAATCTGAAAACACCGATTATTAAACCTTTGTGCTCTGTGGATAAATTTAGTGCATTATGTATAAGAAATGAAATAAGGACAATTTGCACTTTTCCACAGTTTATTTAACGTACGACGCGTTTCAACTCACAGAGTCATCATCTTACTACCTACCAACTCTAAACTCATATCTTTTGATATAAAAAATCTATTCACCTCTGTACCCGTCCAAAAGACCTTGTCCCTCGTTCAAAAAATACTCCAACAATCAAAGGTGGACCCGATAATATCTAAAGAAATTCATTTGCTCATGGAACTATGTGCTAATCAGAGTTATTTTCTATTCAACAAAAATTTTTATCACCAAACAGATGGTCTCGCTATGGGATCCCCTCTCTCACCATTATTAGCTGAAATATTTATGGACGACTTCGAAAGAAACCTATTTAATTCCAACCATCCCCTTTTAAAAAATATCCTCTATTGGCATCGCTATGTTGATGACATCATCTGCTGTTGGACAGGGAGTGAGAGACAACTAGATTTATTCCTAAACATACTTAACCATCAACATCCCAAAATTTCTTTCACCATGGAAATAGAGTCCGAAATAGGTCTAAACTTTCTGGATCTCACGATAACCATTAAAAATAACAAACACAACTTTTCAGTATTCAGGAAACCATGCTATAGCAACATTATCATTCCATCTGATTCTTGTCACCCTACTGCTCATAAACTATCCGCATTCCATGCGATGTTACATAGACTAGTAAATTTACCCCTCACAAAAACCAACTTCAATAAGGAACTCAACATTATAAAATCCATAGCATCATCTAATGGCTATGATCCAAATTTAATAATGAAAATGCTAAAGAAAAAACTCCAGAGAATTGCTATTTCCAAAATTTGCCCTCTTAGGCCCGCTAAAGACAATACAAAAAAGTGGTGTAAATTATTATTTGTTGGTCCCCTCACGGACAAATTAGCCAGACGTTTCCCCAAAGATACATATAACATTTCTCTTTACAACCCCTCCACACTAGGGAGGATATTATGCAGAAATAAAGACAAGTTGGACCCCCTCCTTCAATCCGGTGTGTACAAAGTGAAATGTGATTCCTGTGAAAAGTGCTACATAGGCCAGACTGGGAGAGGTTTCATCACGAGAGTGAAAGAACATAAGAAATGCTGGAAATCAGGTGATGAAACGTCTCTCCTAGCCAAACATCTAATAAGGACATCACATGAGTACAAGTTTGTTCCGGAAATCCTCCACCTGGAGAATAAGGGGATGAAACTTGACACATTGGAACAATTGGAAATACTGCAGGAGGACCACAATGTTCTCCTAAATGAACAAATTTTTGTGAACCATTCACCCCTCCTCAAGATCCCTTTCACGATTAATAAACTCAAGAATCAAAATCCTACTGCCCCTCCTCTTTCATGACTTCACCCTCCTACCTTCTCCTCTCTTCCCCCCCCCCCCCCTGTCAGGGTCTCTCACTGCCCTCTACCACCGGTCATCATATTTTCCAAGAATTAACTAGTGCATTCCCCCCCCTTCCCCCCCTCGCAGCACGTGGCTCATCCCTTCCACTAAAACCAGCAGTGGGCTCTGCTTCCCAGAAAGTTACCTGTTTGACCCATCTTCCCCCCCCCCCCCACTATCTCCTACTGATAATTCCTTCCCTATGTCCTTAAGCCTTTAACCCCCTGCTATACAACAACCCGCTCCCGATACTCCAGCCCCTCGTCCCCCACTTTGCGGTTTTTCCTGTCATTAACCCCCCATTTTTCGCTCTTTATAACCTCTCCGCCTCTCCCCCCCCCTCCTCCTCTCCCCTACACGACTCTCCCTCCCCAACCACATCTTCTGTACATATAAATAAGGTCTCCTTACTATTTAGTTTGTCTTGTACCTGATGATGACTCTGTGAGTTGAAACGCGTCGTACGTTAAATAAACTGTGGAAAAGTGCAAATTGTCCTTATTTCATTATGATGAACTTCCACGACCTCAAGCCTGAATCTGTTGAACTTATGTACAAGGAAGTCTAAAATGTTTTCTTAAATGTCTCCATGTAATGTTAATAACTTTTCTCTTGTGTTGTATATTGCGGAATTGATGTACATGTTTGTTTTATGCTGAAACCATCCTAAACCTGCTTATGGTGAATAAAGAATCATTTTTATTGATCACAAGGAATGAAAAAGGAGAGTTATTTTTCTTTCCTGATGGCAGTCACCTGTTTTTAAACCTATTGGATATATATGAATTGGTTCCATTTATATTTCAACTATGTTTTCCAATTATTTTGGTTATCCATGTTTTTCAATTATCCGTGCTTCATCGTACATCCATTAGCATGGATATTCGAGAGTCTACGGTTTATCTAAACATTTTTGTGCACAGGGATACAGAATCTTCTTCTGTACGTATTTCATTTTATAGGTTTATGAATTCTTGTCTAAATCACAGGTGGATGAAAATAAAATTGCTCCTAAAAAGTCTCCTAAAATGAGAGGAATTTTTAGGTAATTTAAAATATAATTAATGTTGAAGGATCCATGCTGCTTCCGGGAATTACCATAGCGTAGGTGTGTTGATGGACAACTATTTACCCCCAGTCCTGGGGGTGTCTTCAGGTCAGAGTGATCTGCGATGCTCATGTTCGAGAAGAGGTTTATTGGCCAAGCTCAAATGAAAATACATGGTGATACAAAGTTATATACAGAATACAAAATGCCTGAAAAGTCCGTTATAGGCCATATTCCCTTCTGGCAAGAGGACTGATGGTTGAAGAATATAAATGTGCAGCTGCATGTTGCATCACTTTGACCTGAAGACGCCTCCAGGACTGGTGGCAAAACTGGTGTCCATCAACACACCTATGTGACCATGATTCCCGGAAGCAGCATGGATCCTTCATCAAATAGAAGTCGGGGAAGCCAAGGGATTAATATAATGAATGCAATCTGATGGATTGAAATAAAGATAATATTAATTTATATAGTTTAACCACATTTATCCACCCAATGGTGGAAGGGATTAAGAAAAAGGGTCGCTTGAATGGGAAAAGGGTCGCAAAAATGTGATACCTAATAGTTGCACCACGGCAATGTTCCCTCCCACACAGGTTGGGAGCATTGTCGTGGTACATTGTGTTCCTGGTGAAGAACAACTTGGCCATGCTAACCTAGCCCCATGTCAGGTGTTTTATGGCTGTGTGAGGTAGGATCTAAGAATAGCGGAGATTACTGAAGTGATAGTTATAGAGTAATATACAGTGGAAGGGAAGAGATCCAGCAAGGGGCGGCAATAATAAGGGGATCGCAATGTTGCGGGGGCTAATGAGCTAGCCTCCCATCCAGGGGGCCCAGGTTTGAATCCCGGAGAGCACTTTGAGTGAGGACATCTATCCATTGGATGGGACGTTAAACTGCAGACTCTTTGGCACCTTTTGATAAGAGTAGGCTAATGCCGGGTTTCTCACCTCCTTTCCCTTCCATCCCCAATTGTGCGAATGACCTCGGCTATTGGTTGCCTCCCTTAAAACTGCCACTGCTACCAGGAACTGATTAATCATGTTAGTAAATGATTAAGTAGGCAGTCAGCCAAAGGATTACCGTCTGTGCTTAAAGCACTATAGAATGTGTGATAGTTATTAATGCGAAGTAATCATAAGAAAGGAATGAGATACTCAAGAAATAGGCAAGTTAAGATAAATATTAAATTTGGAGGACACAAGTTATCACAGATGTGAAAACTTCATTCTAACGAACTATTCTGGAATAAAAGCAAGATTACTCTTTCAGGGTAGGGGGATACAAACCAGCTTGAGAAGAAATTAGGACAAATTCACTGGAACAGTTAAGCTGTGCTAAATACAAGTTTTCACTTTCCGACAACCACTGATTATATCTGAAATCATACTTAAAAAGTAATATAATGCAATGAAAGTGGTAGAATTATTAAAATTCTAATGGTTCATAATTTTGGAAATAAATTACATCCATTTGCGAAGTAAAAAGTTTATTAGACAAATTTAGACTACAAACAAAGAAAAACCTTGCTTTTTAAGCAGAGTTATCATAAACATACCCAAAAAATTGCAAAAATATAAAGAAATAAAAAAATATTAAAGTCACTATTGAATCCTATCTAAAATAAACATGTATGCAGCATTGTAAAATAGGACTTATCGCCAATAAACATATCCTTATTAAATCAATAACGACAAGTATACCTTTACTACTAATTATAGTATTGATACAGCTTGTTTAAGAAAAATAGATATTAAATGGTAATGATAACAAAAAATTAAAATTCACTGGCACTTAATACTCGGAGAAAAGCCTATCCCCTTGAGATATATATGCCATACATGGAGAGCATGTGGAAAATGGAAGCCTTGGGGGAAATGTTTGGTGAAGTCTGTGATCATGAATGAGTTTTATCATTTTTTTCTAAAATTAGGAACCTTTTTTTATGCCCTGTACATGTGGTAAGCCATTGGAAATGAGCTGCTCCAGTATTCATTGGTAAATGACATCATGAGATGCTTTGTAATGTAATAAATAGCTAATATATCTATTAACGCACAGAAGACTTAGTGACTGGAAAAAACTAATCTTAAATTTTAATTCTCAAAGAACAGAGCACTTCATATTTTTTCTAAGAAACATGAGTTTTATTTTTAGCACATTCAAAAAATGCTAAAAGCAGAGACAGGAGTAAAAACTTTTTCAATAATCAACATTCCAAATATATGTAAATATTTTAGAGCATTACAACAGGAATTATAAATAAACAAATGCATTAAGTAACTGCGGGTTTGACTCTGAGAATGTTGAACCTTAAGAATTATTTAATTTAATATATAAATTTCTGTTTATTTTCCCATGTTTTCTAATCCAGACACAACTGGAGTAATCAAACCAATTTTCTCTTTACTCCTCTTCAGTCAGTGTGAAGATTTTGAGATTTTTTTGCTCTCGGGACCTCAATATTAGTTGCGTTAAACTTATGATGAAGTTCCAGAAATGAATTTCCATTTGTGCCAGAATTAACCATTGCCATTGGAAAATAAATGCTGGAATTTTACTGAGATAAATGAAACATTATATTAAAGGCATCACTTAAAAAACTGGATTACATCTGCAGACACCCGAATTCTGGAATATTTCAGCTCTCCAGCCCATACACCTTGAGCTACGAATTAAACTCCTTTGATTTTTTCGTATAAATTTTCCTTGGCCAAAGATTAATTCATCCCAATTCATTAAGTACAAATATTGGAATCGTAAATATAAACAATTAAAAGAGTATTCCAATTGAATGTTTTTATCTCAATGTTAAGATGGCAATGGCTCCTTTGTTTGAATGATGGGCTTGGGTAAATAACAGCAGGATGAAGTTAGTCCAGGTTTCACAAATATTTAATTGCACAAATTTTTATATTTGGAAATACCAATCTTAGTAATGAGTTTCTCAGTAACAGAGTAATAGTTTCTTATATTTACATGTATGTATTTTAATACTTTTCTATTTAAAAAAATTATTTTATTCTTTATTTTTTGTGGATAAATTTGCCTTAACTTCCTGAGGAAAAATTATCCCTTGGTACTAGGAAATTGTTTTAGAAAAGTTGCACCTACTTGGCAGTATGTACTTTGTGATTTCTTGATAACATGATAAAATTGAGCCTGGGAGCTTAATTTTGTGTAGCATGGCAGTGTCCTCTGGGTGAGAAAATATTTGTAAGTTGCCCATAGAGGCAACATGTGGGAATTAATTCCCATATGATGCCTAACTGTGCAGAATATTGCACATCCCTATGCAAGCTATTTTCAACAGGGTCTCTACTGAGGCGTCTAGGGGAAATGACAATAAAAATCACAGCAAGACATTGAGAGGAGATTCTTAAATAAAATTTGGAAAAATAATTGAATTTCATACAAATATCAAAATATTAAAATGTTTCTGATATTATTTGAATTTGTACCTGACATTAAACATTATAATAATGCTATATATTACCTGTGATGGACTATGTATCCCTTACATTTTACCAGAAGCTCATGGGCATATTTTTCATGGCTTTAAAATTAGGTTTGAAGGCTGTTTTTGAATGGAACCTTTTTTTCGAGTACAGCCAAACGATTTGTGATCCATACAAATAATAATTTCATGGGATTACTTCTACCGTCACTTTTCCTGTGAACCCATAGCCTTCCTCTTTAAAGTTAGAGACTTATCCTTGATTGAATCGTGGCTGCCGATTTATATATACGTCCATACATATTTATCTGGGATAGGATGAGGATAAGAAAATTGCAGGTTTTCATATATCTATATTAACAGCCTCCGCACGCACCAACTTTCACTATAATGAAGACAGCCCTGGAAAATTCAACCAAAAAAGTAAAAAAAATCAAAACGAGCTGTTTTTCATGTATCTTAATACTGCATGGATCTATAAAACACTTAGCTCCGCAAGGCAACTAATCTCACCCTGCCACCATCATAACGAAATATTTAATGGTATATTTTTACAGATACATAAACAAAATTTTTCTTGACTAATCACCATTAGAATACAACCAGGAATTATGATAAATATTAAGAAATTTTATTTTGTAACCCATACCAACCTAATACATTTAATTAATATCAATCAAAGTAATAGCCATTACCTTGTGTAACCTAATCATGAGGAGGAACGTTGAAGTAAATTAAAGTCATGCAACGAGCGCTAGTTATTTGAATGATGGATGTTGTCGAACTGGCCGTAATATGTTTTATTCATTTCGTTTCTATTTTGTTTTAATGTTTTGTTGACGGCTTTAAAGGAAGTCGTTGGTAAACATTATCAAATGAATAATGTGCCTATTAAACCCCAAATTAATTGTTAACATAAGCAATAAGAAGCTACAGCCTCATGTCAATGCTTTTCATGCTACAATTTAACGTTGTCGTAGGATGGAAAGTCGTAAAGAGGAAGCAGGCAGAAAAAATGTAAGTTGAAGTCGGTATTATGCCTAATTTATTATTTATTTAAACTACTCGAAAGGGTTTTATTTTCATTTGATGTCCTACTGACTCAGATATATGTTAAGCTATATATTTATTAGCTGGATGCTCTATGAATTACAATTGGTTAGCTACCCTAAGATAGAAAATTCAATCTTTCGAAATAAATTAGTGTATGCTTACCGAACTGCACTTTTAAAGAATTTTGCACTGTGATACATGAAAGAAACAACCTCCGATTGCATCTTCGATGAACAATCTCCGATGGTTTGGTATCTTCTTTGTGACTAAAATATTACGAGTTAGACTGCAAACTTCAACTCAAATAGTGTTTCTGAAGTAATACAATTTTTTAAATTTTTCTTGACATGTCCATACGGTAGTGTGTAATTGCAGAGGATGTAATTGAATTTCATAGTTTTCTCTAAGGATAAAAATGCCTTCAGAATCCCTTAGAAGGTAGAGATCCTTTTGATACATTTTTAATACTATCATAACATAACATGATCAACCGTACTTACACACTTTTACCGTGGTATAGATCAACTAGTATTGATTGCTACCTTAGTTTGGTTTTTATCGTGGTTTATGAATACCTCTATGTTTTTGAACGAGAATTATTCGCAATTGTTAGGTTTTATTTTCCACTGAACTTATTTGCAGAAACATGGTCAAACAGGAGGAAATTATACTTGAAAAGAATAACGTTTCGCTTAGCTGGTGTAGCCCATGTGAAATATAAGAATATATTATTGTAGTTTTTTGCCGCAGACATAGTGATGCATCTCAGCTATGCAGATGAGTTGTCATAGGTGCAGATACCTGCAAAGAAGATAGCTTTTTTTAAATCAATTTAAGAGAAACAGTTATTTTCCTTGGAATGGAAGCTATCTCCTTCATTAGTGGTAACAAATAAATTCATGTATATCGTGAGTCACATATGATGATCCAATTCAATGGCCTTTGATTTAAGTAAGTACCTTATTTTGTATGTTATTGGAAGTATACAATATTATAGACTACCCATCCATTATGATTTTCCTAAGATACATGTTGCTTACCTCTATTTATGTTAAGATGGATACTTAGTCGTTAAATCTAGAAATTGTCCATAATTTTTTTTCTGGAATTTTTATTTGGCTCAGGAATTAAAAATAGAAATGGGGTGTTTCAAACAGCCAGGCGAAAATCAGAAAACAGGGTGCAATTTTCACTGGGAAATTTTAGATAAAGTTTGGGAAGTGAGAGAATGAGAAGCTAGAATATGAGTGGCCATCCTGATAGTTGTTATCCAATGCAACAACAAGCAAATGCCACCCGTAGTTTTTATACCGCAGCTGAATGCTTTTATTAGATTTCAGGTGCACTAATTGCAAATCATTTGATCATATTTCCTTGTATGTGCATTATTCCAATCCTATCCTCAAATATGGGAATTTCAGTTTGTGAAAATGTAAATCTGCCAGTGTGTCAGTGAAAATTAATATTTCATTGGAACTTCTTACTATTTGTCTCCTTGTATGTCCAGCCCATGTATTTAGCCTTTCACAACTTTGTTTAATATTATTAATATTATCCACCAGGATGGCCAAATTAAAGGCGAAGATCCCATTCCAGTTCAGAATGTGAAGAAAGAATTCCACAAAGAGCTGGAAATAGCAATGGAGTTGGCTATGCAGGATGATGGTAATTATGACTGGTATACATTTTAAATTTTACTTGATAGATTGGTGCAACCATGGAATAATTTAATATATGTATCTGAAGCTCTTATGACTAGTAATATTGCCCGCCAATCTCTTTTATGAAGAAAGTTACCTTAACAATGTAGACTTTTGGCCTTCCGTGTACATAGGGATGAATTTAGAATGACACATCCATGTAGTGTGGATTCCCATAGAGTACTTTAGCCAGACAGCGCAAAAATGTTTATAAGAGAAATGAATATTGGAAGGAACACTTAAGATCTGCAGTAAAATGATATCCTCTTCGAACTGAAGCTGATTCAGTGTTAGTTTAGAATTGACGTTGTCATATTAAACAGTGAATGTCAATGCATATTTAGGTAGTAAACAGCAAGATATTTTTCAGATAACTGAAGAGGAGCTATCTATGAAATCATGTATTAGTTAACTCTAGTTGAATAAACTTTACTGGGGCAACCATGGGAAAATAATCACCTGCATGTTATTGACTAGGAGTTTATTTTGGATACCACAGTTCATGTGCATCCAGTGCAACCAATGCCCACAGTTTAAAAGTTAGGGTGAGGAAGCTTACCAGCTGTTGCTAAAAATATTTTTAATAAATTTTTCAATTGAATCAATTCAGCAAAAGTTGCCAATTTCTTATTGTCTCAAGATTTAACGGTTAAATTGAGTCTTGTTTTGCCACCCAGGATAAATGAAAAAAAAACACTGCCTTTGAAAAAATCCTTTCAGTCAACATATATTGAGTAGAGATTAGAAATTATTAAAATTATATTTTTGCCGCAAAAGTATATTTATGTACTTGAGCATGTTTTCATTATGAATTCACCAAAGTTATAATTATTCCTCATCAGTGTCCATATTTTCACTGTGAAGCTGAATTGCCCCTCTTCAATGTTATCAGTGCATAATGCATTTACAGTTGAAGTGTAATCTTGCAATGCCCTTGGGTTCATGTCCAGGTTTTATGTGATTTCAGTCCATAGAAGAAGCCCATAAAAGAATAAATCCTTGAATTGAATGAGTCCCTGCCAACTTCAGTAAAATTGGATTTTAGTGTGCACTCTTGAAATTAATATGATTGGTAATGATTAAGTCACATGGGTTGATCTTTGCCTCATCCATACTTTTTGTTAAAAGGACCTCTACTTTTGGTGAAATGGGAGTATGATTTCTTTGAAGGGGTTTTAATAGCTTTTGTCAAAGACTTGGGGAGAGACAATGAGTGAGATGAGGACTGAGTGACCATTAAAAAGGGAAAGAATGACTTGCAGGGTTCCATTGCTCAATGGAGAATCCTTTGACAATTGGCACCTGACAGGACCAATTGGGTGTTGGTGGCGATTTCACTTATATTTGAGTGGCATTAGATGACAGTTGGTTACTATGATGTGGGTGTTGTGTGATGAAAATAAGGGTAGGTAGTGCAAATACATTTTCATGAATGAATTTTCTTATACAAATCTGACAGCATTTTAAAGTCAGATCTGGGCCCCTTTGTTTTGCCCCTCTTCCAAATATCATGATTGATATAACCCTCCCCTTCCTCCCTCAGTCTCCTTCCCTCTCTTTCTTTCCATTCCTTACCACCCTATGGTCCTGTTGACAATCAGTCAGTGAAGCCTGCCTGGTGAAGGTGGCCTGAAAAAGAAACCCAAAATGTGGGTTAATAATTCATATTTGGCAACGCTGTTTGGATTACCATAATTACCCACATAAGTTCAAGCCACAGGGCTCAAGTTATAACAGAATTATATACTGTTACCTGCTCTAACTGCTATGGGTTTGTACCAATATCTATTGAGGGTATTTAGGGAGATAATTTTCTATTCATGTTCTATAAGTAGGCAGGCTGTTAAGTATTTTGTAATACAGGGTGCGGCAACATAACTTCCTTTTTTCAAATGCAAATTGCTTTCAATAAGGGAAGTTATGTTGCTGGACCCTGTATAAGGTATTAACAGTTATTCCTCCTGAAGCAGTCCCCTGTAATTTTAATAATTGAATGATGTTGTCATTTGCTATGGTTCATTAGTTTTGATTGTTATAAATCTATTTTCAACAATTAAAAAATATTCCTTTTTCCTTTCTGTTGTAGAAGGCAATGCACAAGAATTTGAACAACCCCATTCCACTTCAGCAAATGAAAATATGGATACAACTGCTGAACTGGAGCTGTATGTTCATCAGTGCCAAGAAAGGGTAATTCATTTATTATTCAGTAATTGTTTCTCAAGAGTTAATGCATGTAATGGTCCACGCAAAAATCAGAAAAATCTATGATAAATAAAATCCATAAGTTTGGAAAAAATTTAGGCCAGTTTGGGACCCTTCATATTGCTAATCTTATGCAATGTTGACTTTGCTATTTTAGTTTCCCTCATCACTAACTTACCTTTATCTTTTCTGTGTCACCTACTGCCATTGCTTAATTTTCCAGGATGGTCATCAATATTTTTATCCTTGAAAATAGACAATAAATTGAGAATCAGGGAAATCTTAAAAAAACCTGGAATTTCAGGGAATGAGTTTTAAGCTATCAGAAAGTAGATTATGGAACGATGAAGGAAAAATCCATATGCATTTTCTTAATTTGAATCAGATAAGAAAGGCTACCCTAGTGAATTTTTTTAAACTTGCTACTTTCAGTATATTATGTATTCTGTAAGAAGGTAAATAATTTTGCAATGAACATTCATTTAGCTAATCAGTCTAACCAAGTGGTTCACTGTGAAACAACAGTCTGCCCACCACTGCCGTGCAACTGAGCAATAATAGTGAGGTACTTCTTTGAATGATAACACCATGGTGAAAAGATACACAGTAGTAGGAATAATTTTTTCACAAGCACTATAGAGAAAATAAGTCCTGGCAACTACGGAACTCAGCCACATTGGCTGTGTGTTGTGCCCAGCAGTGGGAGATGCAAGGCTTTCGCAGTCATTATCTCACAAAATCCTAGCAAAGCAAAACTAACAGTGTCAGCACAGAAGTTGGAGAAAAAATAGCGAATTAGTTAGAATATAAACTTGGAATGTTTGGAAAATATTGGGAACTGGAAAATTAGTGAATATGAATTGATAGATGGAAAGAGGAAAGATTGATGTTTTACTTGTGGTCTATGCGAGGTGAGATGGAAGGGTAGTGGGGATTACTGGAGTGATAGCTATAGAGTAATTTACAGTGGAGGGGGTGAGAGCAAGCGAGGGGTGGCTATAATATGTAACAAAAAGTTAGGTAGAAGTGTAATAAACAGAGCAAGTGACTGATAGAGTATAATAAGTAGAAGTAAAAGTGGAGCCAATTAACTTGGTCATTGTTAAGGTGTACATGCCCCTAGGCAATCATAGGGAGGAAGGAGTCGATAGGGTACAATTAGTTAGATGACAAAATCACAGATTTTTATCAAGGGAAACATTTGATAGTAATGGGGGGATTGAATCTGAGTGCAGGCAGATGAATCTTACTGCAATTTCTGACATTTTTTCGGTAGATCGTTAATAAAGATATTTGTGGCTTTCACAGATTGGAACCAGTTTCTCAATATTCTCGCCTTCTAAATTAATGTTTTATGCCCTCTAACTATTAAGGAATATTTTGTTTATATTTTTTATATTACCTTCTGGCATTGGAATAATTTTCAATCCCTAACCTTAGGCATTTGGTCTCACAGACTGTGGACATTTGTAAACTGTGTTTCTTTAATCCTTGCATTGGTTTTGATTTTTCAGAAATTCAATGCCTTCAAATTAGATATGTCCTAAACGAATACATCATATTCATCCTAGTTTTTTCTCTATTTTTAAAAGGTCATTCATAAAGTTCTATTGTGGTTTGTCGAACATATGTCTCTGTTTACATAAGTAAACATGTCTTGACATTATTGACCAAGCAAAATATTATTTTCATAAATCTAGGGTGGAATTAGATTTTGAATGGAGGTGATGGCATTTCCCAATTATTTGAAAACTTGAATTCTTCTAAGATGCTGGTTGGGGACAGCATGTAGTGTTATCATTATGTTGACTTGTCAAAGCTTAACGAGGATAGGAATTAAGTACAAGCTAAAAAATGACTGAAACAATGCTTTTGTTGAATGCAATCTCATCCCCCTAAGATATGACATAATGACATAGCTGCTCATTGTGTTGGCAATGTTTTTTTCTAAGACTTTAAGACTAAGGAGATGACATTATTTTCCTGTAAGTTAAGCAAAGGCTTGATTATGATCATGGGAATTTCTCATTGAAAAAATTATTCCCCTGGACTGGAATTTGAACCTGGATTCCCTTGATGATTGGCCAAGGGCTTAAACTACCTGCCAGCTAAGCTACATGCATCCTCTTACAGAAGGTATTTCTAAAGGCTTTAAAGGAACAGGATATTCTGGCAAATTACTGAACATTCAATGTTACAAAGTAATTATTAGTCATATGTGCTGCACTGTAGTCCATGAGTAATGCTAGTGTTTAAACCCTGGAAAATGGACCTAGGCTGACTGTAGACCTATTATATTGTGAATAATTAGTGGCATTGAATATTACGAAAAACTGGTATTGGCCCATCACTATTTTTTATTAATATGTGCCATTATGTTTTAGCTCACGAAAATTGCTGGGTGTATACATTAGGTAGGTTTCTAGAAAAACTTCCTAATACACTTGATGGTATCAGGCTTGACTACATGGAAATTAATTTTCAAATGAAAGGTGAAGGCTGGATATTTTCCAGAAAATTTTTTATTTGATACAACTAGTTTCAATCCAATGCATAGGAAAAACTTGTTTCCCTTGTTCACCTAAAAAGAAAGAGAAGCCATCCTGCCAATTGTATACTTTCAAGAGAGCCATCTCTTTGAATCCTCAGAAAATTACAGTGCTGAAGTTTCAGCATTAGTAAGGGCAATTCCAGGGAATCTATAGTTGCTTTTAAAGATTTATTTTTACATATTTTCTGCTTTAGTTCATTTCCATGGACCTTTATTTTCATTTTAAAGGCTTCTGTGACTGGTGGTTGATGAAGACTTCATTCTTCTTCCAGGAATTCTTGTTTCATAGATTGTTTTGGTGACATAAGTTTCACCTTCCAGTCGTGGAGGACTCTTCATGTTAAAGTAATTTTCATGGTGTTGTGATGGCTTTAGATATTGTTTGTTGTATTTTGGCGGTGAAATGAAACGAAGGCCACTTGGGCCTGAAGATGCCTCCCTGACATGGGTGGATTGGGATGAAACTGTGGCTCAAACAACTTACTAGTTAGAAACTCTTGGAAGGAGAATAAAACTTTAACCTTAATCTTGGTTGTGAGTAAAAATCTCATCGATTTTCATGTGATAGAGCTTTAATTATCTTGGCTATGAATGTTCAAGTCAGGTAATATGCATAGGTTTCTTGTAAATAGAAAAATATCAGTGTATATTTCATATTAAGCATTCTATTTTTTTGGCCTATGTTAAGGATACGAATTTATAATGTGCCAATAGAGAATACATATCTATTCTACAAAATATTAGTATAACATAATAAAGCACAGTGATCTGTGAGATTGTTTGTCTGGGTTAGTGTTTCAGAAGTACCTGTGGTTACAGATTAACACTTGGTTCTGTGTATGAGTCATCACTTTGAAAAGTTTTACTTCATTTGAAATGAGACAGTATTTTTTTGCGTGAATGAATGATTTCCTTGCATGGACTGTGTTTGTAAATGAGCAGCAAATGAGTTTTCTTTAAAATCTTTTTGTATTAACTTGTTTTATCACACTTCTGTAATATGACAGAATGCTTATTTTGTGTAATGTTAATTTTTAATGAGCTTCATTATTATACTATATTAATTACTATACTACACTATGTATACATTACTATACTATATATATACATTACTATCATATGATTATATTACACTATATATATAATATTAATACTTTACTGCAGATTGAGGAGTTTGATAAGGAGTTAAAGCAACGGGACAGTACTATAACTCAGCTTGAGGAAACACTGAATGGAATTCTGAGCATAGTGAAGAAGGCACATGAAGAAGGGCGGTTAGCTGAAGATTATGTGGAAGTTTTAAAGACAAGAGTTAGCTCTGCCTCAAAGAGTTTGCCCAGCGTATACCAGGTAAAACATGAAGATGATGACATCATCTCAGAAGAGCAGGTGAATTCCATTATTGGTTTTATAATTTTGGTTTTCCAGTTAAGAAAATTTTCCTATGTATGAAATACTTTTGTTTGGAAGCCTATTTGTCACTTGTTAGTGACTGGCAATTAAGTACTTAATTAAAATCGCTTCATTAAAATCAAAGCCAATGAAAATTTCTCATCTAAGTTTTAAAGCCAAAGCCTGTTTGTTAACCTTATTAAATTTTTCGATTTGACGTGTGCCTTTCTGCAGAGCAATTCATTAAATTGAGTTGCCTATCATAAACTCAGTTTTGGGTTCCATGGAGTTGCCGGAGCATTTCATCTCATCAAATAAGATTCCACATGACAGTGTCCTGCCATATGCTAGTGAGAACCTGCCTACCTGATCTCAATGCTTCATGAGGATGTTAGAAAATGACCTGCCTAACTGTCCTTTGTCTAGTGTGTTTTGCTTTTCAAGGGTAGTTGCAAGCAAATGGGAATAAAGTTAGTCATTAGTCGTATGAAACCAATGTATGGAGGCAAATTGAAATATTAAGTTCCTAGCAGCTGTGAATAACTTTGCTGGACCAAATAATCTGTGCAATAGTTACTGGATTTAATTTGTGTCATACACCTTTTTATGTATATGGGCAGCTTCTTTCATAAATCATAAATAGGAAATAACATTGACATTATGACATTGCAGTGCGTTGGTTTCATTTTAAATGTGGTGCTGCTGCAATACTCAATGCACACTGGGCTAACAGGAATGTTGCCCCTCTACTAATATGTGCGTAAGTGTATCTCTCCTGATAAACTCAGATTCTAGAGGCATTTAATCTTAAAAGTGTGAGAGTGTTGTAAAGTCATAGAATATGGTTGCATGTGATACAAATATCTATGCTATTGAAATGAAAACAGAATGTAAGCATCACATAAAAAGTTAAAATGATAATAACCGCATGAGATCTTAAGAGAAAAGATTGTCGTGCAATTTTGCATTTAAACTTGAATTCCTGAATTAAGCTTCTGAACTTGGAAAAAAAGGCTGCTAAAAGGTATTTTGGCACATTGGTGATGCATTTCTGGGATTCTATGATGAATAAATGTTGATACATGTGTAGCTTTTAATTTTTTAATGTTACAATTCAATTTTCTTCATATCATGAGTTAACATGGAAATCCTTGATCTTTTGTCTGATCCAAGTATTTTTCATAAAGTCTAACCTGAAAAATCACAGTGTGTCTTATGCGTCAAGTTGTCTAATGGGTCATGACAAATTATAAATGCTGAGTTTTGTTTAAATGTAATAGTTTAACAATTTAATTATATCAATAATGTGTTTCAACATCTCTCATAGCTTTATTAAGGAATTCTAGTATTCAGATGATAACACAAGCCTTAATTCATTTATTCAAATACATTTACAGTAGCAGATTAATTTATAAAATGCATATTTATTGACTAATGGGAATGCACCAAAATAAGAATTTCTACAACGGAAAAACAGCAAAAAATTTTTATTGCAAAAAATGGCCCTTGATAAATGATGTGCCATTGCCAGTTATTTTTGCTGCGGGTATTTGTTTTTCCTTTCTCTGGCAAAAATAAGTGACTTACAAATTTTATGTTTGCAATGTGTAAAAATCCTCATTAATGCAATTTATTTTAAGGGAGAAAATGAAAATTGATGCAGGTGGTAGTTGCATTTATATATTTTTGTTCACTGAATTACATGCTACCCTTATATAATGTATAGTACTACCTTGATCAAAAAGTTCCCGGAATAACCACCGTGTGGCGCTCCCATCGTTCCGATTTGAGTTCTGTTTTTTTTGTTAAATTGGTACATCTGTTGTTGATATTCCCTTTAAATCTTAGTGTCATAACTTGACATTTGCAAAAGTTACGGTCGGTTTTCGGTATGTCCATCAGTGCTTCCTGCGATTTTTCCATTACTTCCTCTCGGCTGCTAAAACGCGTTCCCCGTAATGGTTTTTTAACTCGATTGAACAGAAAGAAGTCACAGGGAGCCAAATCAGGTGAATTCGGTGGCTGTTGGATGGTATTTGTTGCATTTTTCGTCAAAAAATTACGAATAATGATAGCACTGTGCGACGGTGCGTTATCATGGTGCAAAATCCACGAGTTTTCTGCCCACATTTCTGGTCTCTTTCGGCGAATTGCTTCACGCAAACGTCTCATAACGCCCAAATAATACTCTTTGTTTACTGTCTGGCCTTCTGGCAAAAATTCATGATGCACTACACCGTTGTAATCCATGAAAACCGTCAGCATTGCCTTCTTTTTTGACTGAAAACGACGTGGTTTTTTTGGTCTCGGCTCATTTGGTGAACGCCATTCACTTGCCTGATGTCTGGATTGCGTGTCGTACTCATAAACCCACGTCTCGTCTCCAGTAATGATCCTTTTGATGAATGTGGGATCGGATTCAGCCTCGCAAATCATGTCTTTTGCGACGTCAACACGGTCTCTTTTTTGCATGAAATTGAGGTCTTTTGGAACCAACTTTGCTGCTACACGACGGAAACCCAAATCATTAACCACAATGTCTTGGGCGGATCCATAGGCAATGTTCAAGTCCTCCGCTATTTCTCTGATGGTTAATTTGCGGTTATTGACCAACATTTCTTTTACTTTATCAATTTTTTCACCGGCTTTCGATGTCGATGGTCTGCCACTGCGTTCATCATCTTCGATTGACTCACGACCACTTCTGAACCGCTCGTGCCACTGGTAAACGACCGTTTTTTTTAGAGAATCGTTGCCGAAACACTTTTCCAACATTTCCAACGTCCGTGCGCCACTAAATCCGTTTTTTACGCAAAATTTAATACAAGTTCGTTGTTGCAAATTTAAATCCATTTCTGAAATTGTAAAAAATCGCCAACACACACAGAGATAGATGTACTCTTGGCTACGTAACTTTTGCAAATGTCAAGTTATGACACTAAGATTTAAAGGGAATATCAACAACAGATGTACCAATTTAACAAAAATAACAGAACTCAAATCGGAACGATGGGAGCGCCACACGGTGGTTATTCCGGGAACTTTTTGATCAAGGTAGTATATGACAGTTTTAAAATGTAGGTTTATCCTTGATAGGATGTTATTAATTTGAAATCCAAGATGATGATCCCTGAAATTGGTTTACAAACAGTGGTACCTATTTTTTTTCCATCTGTTTTAAAATAAAATTCCCATACGGTGCCCATGTATAAAAGCTTTAATGACTGGAGACTAAATAATTTAATACCATAATGGTAAACTGAGAAACAAGCTATCAGAACCAGTCATTTCCATGTAGTTATATATTCTCTCTGTGTATATAGATGTGTATCTTGCCATTGGCAAATAACTCTTTTGAATGAGGGACTGCAACAGCTGAAAAATGTTGTGTAACATTTATGCTTAGTTTCCAGTTTTTTTTCTTCCCAGTATGTAAAAGGGAAACATATATTGCATTATATTGTGTGTTTTAATAAGCCCTCAAAAATGGCAAGAAATAATGTAATAATTAAATCTCGAAGACTGCACTAAAATAACATAATATTGATGGTCTGCAGTGGACGAGAATATGAAAAGATCTGTGGTAATCACATATGAATTAATGGCTTCGTTCACCTATTGGTTTTGGTGCCTTTTTATGCCAATATAATAAATGCCTGGTCTTGATCTTAGTATCTTTTTTCACTGTAAGGTTTTTTTGAGTTTGAAGATGTATTTAGTTTGTATGGACAAAATATTCCTACACCTTTAAATTTATGCATGAAAGCTGGTGGTGGCATACTTGATGATATTTCTTTAGGTATAAAGTATCAAGAAAAGCTGAAACTGCCCTTTATGTGTATGTTTATATTGCCAAGCTTCCCAATCACTCCTAATGATCCTGCTTTTTATATCTCTATTTTACATTTGTCAATTTTGACTGATGTTTCTCTCACCAAAGCACCAATGAGATTTGAAGAAACACTGGTGGTCAACGACTTAAAATCTGAAAGTATAAAAAGTATAGTTTTTGGAAAAGTATAAAGTTTTGCATTGTATCCCATTATTAGTACCACACCAGAGAGAAATTGGTGTATAGCCATTAAAGTTTTTGAATTTTTTAATAATAATTGCTTTGCTAAGCAGTATTAATGCATGAATTATTTTTTTGAATGCTCCTTGTAAATATCCGTGGTCCTTCCATTTCAGGATCGGAGCTTAACTGAGATATCTGAATCACCCGCTTTACATCCCTTCCCAGACAGGAGCAGAAAAAATATTGAAAATGGGTAAGCTGGAATAGAATTTTGAGGTTGTTATGATATCATCACTATCTAAGTTAATGTGAATACAGGGTGCATTCCAAAAGTGATGCTTTTATTTTTTTTAAGTAATTCATCAAATAGATTTGCACAAACACTTAAAATTCTCCAAAGTACTGTCCTTGGGCCTCTACACAATTTTTCCAGCGACTCTGCCATGACTGGTACGTGCCCTGGAGGGCATCTTCGGGGACCTCTTGCAAGGTCTTCGTCGCAGCTGATTGGATCTCTTCTATGGACTAAAAATGGGTTCCTTTTAGGGCTGCCTTGATCTGAGGGAACGAAAAGAAGTCTGCTGGGGCAACGACAGGACTATAGGGGGGGTTGGGTAATGTTAGTCCCTGATGTTTTACCAGGTACTCGGGACTCGTAGCGTGCTGTCGTGCTGGAGTTGCCAGGTAGCAGAGATGTCTATTCTCATCCTGAAGACCCTTTTTTGGAGTCTTTCTAGTGCATCCACGTAGTAGGCAGCATTAATTTTCTGTCCTTGAGGATCAAATGCCTTATGGACCACTCCACTGTCGAAAAAGACAATGAGCATTGTTTTCCCTTTTAATTTGCTCATTCTTGCATTTTTGGTCTTGGGGGACTGGTCGGTGTGCCACTGAGAGCTTTGGCATTTTGTTTGTGGGTCGTATTGAAAAACCCAGGTTTCATGACCAGTGATGACCTTGTCCAAATAATCAGGTTCATTTTAATACGTTGCAAAAGTTCACTTGAAATTTCTGCTTGGTTGGTCTTTCGTGACACGGTCGGCATGCAGAGGTTTACAATAACTGACGTCCTGCCAGTTCCACAGCTTGGAGAGCACTGAGACTGAGTCTCCCCTTCACCTACTCTACCTTCACTTAATTAGTTCAATCCCACCCTCTGACCAATAAGAGTGGTGAGGGAGATTCAGTTGCATTACTTTTGGAACGCACACCTTCTACATTCACTGTATGTGTTTATAATTGAAACATGTTAGTGCCTGAATCATAAAATAGCATGGCATATCGGTTTGTACCGATATGTTAAAGGCTCTTGCTAAAAAACTCGGTAACTCACATTTTGCATGGTGAGTATGTCACAGATTTTCTTAAGAATTTTTTTAACAAATTGATTTGATCACAAAAGTTTCACTTTTGGAAAACCATTGGAAATATCAGCAAAACTGTCATCAATTTGTGTGCTGTAAAAATTCGTAAGGGAACCCGTCCATATAATCTCTCTTCATTTTTTTCAGTCAAAGTGCATAAGGAATTTGGTTTAGAGATTTCCTTTTTAACATGTGCACATGCAAGTTCATGTGTGGTTAAACTTCTACATATATTTAATGAGAAAGCCTGCTTGTCTGAAATCTGAAGTCTGAAATGCCTGCTTGGCATCACCAATTATTTTCATGCATTCTTATTTATCCCTGTAGGGCAAATGAAGCATATTATAAGCAATGTAGTCATCAATGTCAGCATTTGGAGGAGATCAACCAGATAAAGGAGCAAGTGTTGGAGAGCTTGGAATTTCTTCAAGTCCCTGCAGATGTTTTCTTGAAACACCGTGAATTGGGCCTATCAGGTAAGTTTAAATGCAGGTTGGGAAGACTTTGTGCTTATAATATGGTTTCTGATCATGAAATAATTCCCTTTTAACAGATAACATACGATACTTGTCATCCCAAGCACACTTGTATAAATGTGCTAGCGAGGAAGCAGTTGCACAACTACAGTCAACCAAAGAGAAGAGTGAATCCATAAAAAGTGAAGTGATAAGCAAAAAGGAAGAAATATGTAAATTAAATGCTCAAATTGAAGATCTTAATTGTGAACTTAAGTTAATGAAGGACAGGTGTAACAAATTACAGCAAGATTCTATTGACAGTACTGGGTTGTCTACGCAGCTTAATGAGCACCAGCCGAAGAGTACACTAGAGAATAAGCACACACAATCAAGCATAGATTTGAATATGATGGATAAACTTATAGAAATTTCAACCAGTGATTCATCAAAGTTAACTGACTTGAAACATATATTATCTGATATGAATTTAATGAGGGATGACGATGAGAAAAATTTTATGGTGCTTGTGAATATGAATTGCTCCTTGTCAAATGAAGATGAGGTGCAAGCTGAGTGTGAAAAAGATGGTGAAATGGAGAATTTGACCCATGGCACCTCTACACATTTGTTGGGGCTTGAAAATAGAGTAATGTCTCCAGACAGTAGCCCCCCCACGTCTTCCTCAAAATTGACAAAGAATGTTTGTAATGAGGTAAAAGTCAATTTGGAAAATCCTGATGCATGTGTTAGCATTACAGAAGACTTGTGTAGGGAAATTGAAAAGAAAAATTCTTCATGTGAACTCAGTGAAATGGGTTTTGGTGCATCTATAATTAATGACTCAAAGGTTGAAGAACTTTTACTTGATTTGGGTGCAAAAGCAAGGGAGGGATCAATTATTAAAAGGCAGCTTAAAATCATGGAGGAAAGGGAAAAGAGTTTGAGGAACCAACTAATTTGTGCAATAGATACTTGTGATAAGGCAGAGAAAAGGTAAAATCTTGAAAATTGAGTTTTAATGATGAGTGGAGAAAATTGAGTTCTATGGATGTAACATGTTTGATTTTTATTGAGATTTTTTTATAGGTGTAAAAATGCAGAGAATCTAGCTATGAATCTACAAAATGATCTTGAAAATTTGCTTTGTGAAAGGAGAGCATTAGAAGTAAATAAAAGTGAATTGACAGTTGGTGGTGTACAAAGTAATGAAAAAGGAATGACGTTCGTCAAATCATCCCATAATATCTCAGTTAATGCTGAGGGTCAGTGGACTGGCTCCTTGAAAGACATTGATGGCAACTCTATGGAAATGGAAGAAGATTTTACTTCAAGTTTTCTTTCAAAGCTCTGGAAAAAAGTGCAGTTAGAATTTGATGATATTGTGAAGATAACTGAAGAGAAGATTGATTCTTTGTTTCTAAAGGTATGTACATTGATGCAGATACATATAAGCTATATTTTGAAAGTGTAAAATTGGAAACTTAATCATGCCAATGAAAAGTAGTTTTAGCCTCTTTTATTGATATAATTTTTGGTTTAATTAAACTAAAAAATTGAAAAGCATGAATAAAAATTCACACCAGCCACTCTGGGCATTTTAAAGGACCCGGGTCAAATTACATTTCTTTTCATAAATGGAAATTCAAAATCTCCTTTTCTACTCTTTCAACTTGCATCTTTAATGCCTTGTCTTAGATTTCCACCTTTGAAAGATATTCAATATCTGTGGGATGATATCATTAAATTTTTGTCAATGTAAGATACTACCATATCATGCACATTTGGTAGCCCTACATTTGGTTTGAATGAATTGCTTATGCCATAGAGTAAATTAAGATAAAAGTTGAACTAAGTCGGAATCTATTCAACTGAATAAAAACTATTGCAATCATTGAAATCAGTTTTTCTGTAATTGTACGGATCCTGCATGAAATGTTTCCAGTGAGTAGTTGTCCACAACATTACAAGTTGTGGGACGGTCTGTTGTGTTTGTAATGTGAGTTGGAATAAGGTATGTTGTGTAGGTATAATATTAGTAGTAGTAGTAGTTTTGAGGGGAGGCGACCGACAGCTAAGGTCATTTGCGCCATAGGGAATGGACAGGAAAGGATGAAGGGTGGAGAGAAACCCGGCGTCGGCATTAGCCTACTCTTTACGAAAGGCGCCAAGGGGTCCGCGGCTTAACGTCCCATCCGACGGACGGCGTACTCACTCAAAGTGCCCTCCACAAAGCACCTCAAGTAGGGATCGAGATACCTCTGAAAAATATTCAACACCGCCGGGATTTGAACCCGCGCCCTCAGGGTGGGAAGCCAGTACGTATGCTGGTACTTAACTGTATTACATTTTTCAGAAAATAGCACGGCTGAGAGCATCCCTAGAAAGTGGTATTTGCCAGCTAGCTCTATATTTGAAAAGAAAGAATGAACTGTTGAACCAGGCAAAGATATCACTCGAGGCCATTTCACATTTTCAAGAACTGAAAATTCAAGTTGCTGAGTCTTTCAGCGTGGTGAGTATAATTTTAATATTTGCCTCAGGTAGTTGACCATGGCATACCTTTTTCTTTCTAAGGTTTTTTGTTTGTCCTCAGAATTCTCTTGGTTCTGTACCATTAATTCAAATGTGGTAGGCCCGAAACGAAAGAAATGTTTCGGCCAAACGTAAATTTATGGAGTAGAAATAGATAATATTCTAATGCTCATGAAAACTGCGATGAAAAATTGACTCATAAGTTGAGATATAATTTTCTTATGAGCCTCATTACTGTATTCTTCTGTTTGTTATTGCTACAAAAACAAGGATTCATAAAAATGGCTTTATTGTTTGCTTTGAAATATTTTTTGATCATATTGAACTGTTGCTTCTCCATATTAAGTACTTGACCTGTACAAAATTAAAGTTATGAAGCCTAATATCATCATTTTAGTTTTAGCTGCTGATGTTTTTCCAAACAACAAGGTTTCACGCTTTAGGTATATGTATTTATTTAATGCAAAATATTGTTGGCATTTTGTTTTCACTTAAGCAGTTACAGTTGTTGTCTATTAGTGACCTTGTATTTTTTTGAAAAATTGGAATTGATACAATTCTTAATTGATGTCATGACAGAAGTTGTGCTTTCATAGTGGCATCAAGAACCTTAACTTGAAAGTCTTTATCTCTATTAAGATATACATTTCCGAGCTCATGGTCAAATCTTTTCTTTATTGCCTAGTCAATGCAATACACACTAATTTCTTCATCAGCATCAAAATCATGCACAACACTTCCTCCACAACTTATTTTCATATCACGAGATAATATGCAGATATAATACTTACATAGTTGTAAGTATCATATCTGCATGTAATTATGTATGGTTTACGTGCATGTATATATGGTTTTTACTATTTCATGGCTTCTGCGTATCTGACTTATTTTTAAACTTTAAAAAAAATTCAAATTTGAGACAAGTTCTCACTTGTCTAGGGCAAATATTCATTTTGGCCCTGTTTTAAATTTTAAGAATTTTAAATATAAATTGTTTGCATTGTACACCTGTTAAATGTAGATTCTTTTTATTAGTCGTATTGGTTGTGGTTTACTAGGAATCAATCAAATGGATATGTGGCTAGATTTCCAGCAGGGCTTAGCAATAAAAAAATTTAAGATAATTGATTTAGTACTGAAATTCTCCGGGAAGTAAGCCAGTAATTTAAATAGTTCAAAGTGAGAGCAGGTGTCTGCACTTGATGCCTACTCCTTTCCTCAGTGAGGGCTTGTAATTTAAATATCTGAAAGAGGGATTGGTAATAGTGCACAGGTATTGAACTCAAGTTGTTCAATGTTTATAAATGCTACATAGGGTTTAGGAAGATATCATATTATGCCCTTGCATTTTATTTCCTAAAAAAAATAGAAATAAGATTTTAGTAATGCTGTCAATGTACGATAGTTTAGGTCAAAAATAAAATTATACATTTCATTATTTAAAAGATGTATGTTTATGAATTATTTTACTATTTATGATAACCCATTGCATTGCACTTATGAATTCTACTGAATGAGAAATCTAGTATCTGCAAATTGAGTAGCTTCAGGCTTGATGTGGTGGAAGTCGAACACAATGAATAACTGATATCTGCAGCCATGAATATCGCAAATGTTTGCAGTGTTCATAATTCTAATTCAAATTCTGAACTAAAAAATTATATAAAGTCTGTAAATGAATGGCTCACTTATTTCAACATTGCGAACTAATATTTTAGCATTATTTTTTTCCAGTGTAATCTAAAAAGTCCTCCATTGCTGGAAGGGCAGGAACATGATACCTGTGGCCTAGAAACCATTGATAATTGTGCTAATGAAGATATTCTGAGCAATGTAAAGCAAGCACATATGGAGATGGAGTCCATCAATTCTAAATTGATCAGGTGTTTGGTACATTGCATGGAACAGGAACATGAAAAACTCACCACTGAACTTAAAGTGAATCATGCAAATGATGTGGCATCTCTGAAGCAGCTTCATGCTTTGCAGGTAAAGTTTCATCTGATGAACCAAATTAAACTTTTAACCCAAGAAACAAATTTAAGCAATGCATGCTAATAATTGTTTGTTATACATGAGTCAACATGATAATTTATTCTGATTCTTAAATTATTTTTTGGTGAAGTGCTGTTCAGAGTTAACAGTAGGGGTGTGCAAAAAATTTTTTCCCAAATAGTTCTCAATCAATGAATAATGAAAGTATTAAATTAGCCCCTTTTTCCATTAATGCACATTCTAATGTGCATTAATGGAAATATATGAGTAAATTATATTGAAAAATTGCACCATGCTACACTTCATCTTATTTCTCCAAAACAAAAATTGTTTGATGAAAAATACAGGCCTTTTGCCATTTTTTGCTGTTCCTATTACTTAAGTTGCACTGGTGCAAGCAATTGCTCTTGGTAGGGTCACTCATGAAAGGTAGTTCAAAAGTTAGGAGCCAGGTGAAAGGTAGTTCTCACAGCATCAGTTCCTCGGTGAGGTGGCTGCTTGGGTGTCTATACTCAGTAGGATGTCCATTTGAATGATGGTGTCACATCAAAAGCACTATTGAGGAACGCAGCAGTAAAAAACCTCAATTATTTATCCCAAGAAATGATGATGGAACCTAATATGATATTGAGTCTTGGGAACTATAGGACTCAGCCTTATGGGCCAAGTGTCATGCCGGATGGCAGAGGAGGCAAGGTGACCTCAGTCATCATCACATTAAATCCTTACATAACTTAGTGAATGGCAGCAAAAAATAAGAGACAGGAGAGGAATGCCAACATGAAAATAGGGACTTGGAATGTTAGGACTATGCTTAAGATAGGGAAGAATGAAATCAACCAGTGAGGGAATTGAGGAAACAGATTTGTTAGGTCTATGCAAGGTGAGATCTATATGGAAAGGTAAATTGGGGCTCTGTTGATTCCACTTGATGTTTTAATCTTAGGACCCAGGTTTCAGTACATTGTATCATATTTAGATGAAGATGATTATACTATTTATTGAAATCCGGGTTGATGATTAAAACATTGGGTGGAATTAACAAATTAGCAATTTATCTTTCTGTTATGGATAAGTTCCTCAAAGTCAAGTCTGATAATACCAATTTTAGTGAAATATGAAGCAGGGCATCTGGGAGTTATAGTCAAAGAGTTATGTATTGTGGAATGTAAATTTTTCAAAAGATATGAGTAGACTGGAGAGATGTTTTATCTAGAACCTATGTCCCAAACTGCACAGGTGTGGATAGCAATTTGGGTTGGAGTGGGCAGTACTAGGCAGGGGATTGAGATGGGGAAATGCATTATGACCTGCTTATTTCAATATATATGTGAAGGAAATGGTAAGGGACGTATGGGAAGGGCGGGAGGCTGGATTGAGAGTAGTTGGGAAGATCTTCAAATTGGTTAAATATGTAGATTGCTATGTGTTAGTTAGCCGGTAAATCCAAGGTTTGTTTATTATTTAATTGTGAAAGATGGTGTGTGCTGGGGGCTTGAGTGGTCTCCCATTCTTTCTACCAATTGTCTTCTTTACGATATGCAGAGGCATTTAGAGCTGCCAAATAAGCTTTTTTCTTTTTAAAGATGTACATAATGTGATTATGTGTTTTAGGGTCGTCCTTGATCATTTGGTTTTTTAATAATTTTAATTAAACAATATCTTAAATAACTATGGACTAATTATTTGATTCAAATCTCTATATAGTGTATTTATTCAGTTTTAGTGAACTTTTTCATTGCATGGAAATCGAGAATTTCGAACTGAATTGAAGTTGGCTTTCAAGAGTAGCTCATGAAAACATCCAATATATTTTTCTTGAAGAGTAATGTAATTGAATATTAAAATACAACGTAACATAGTTTGGTGTTGGGTATGAATTCAACTCCAGTTGGATTTTGACATATCCTCTTGTGTGATTAGAATTGTCAGGGATTTTTTCTGTCAAATTTTATTCTCTTAATAGCCCATCATATATATGTGCTGCAACTTTCAATGATAAACAGTTACATGCCTTCGCAAGATGCTAATTGTTTTTAGAGCAAGTAAATAAGTGATATGTAGTTATTGTCAGAGGGAGCCTTTGATATCAGATGTTCAATAATTGATGCTCAATTGTTACAGTTACCCAGAGCTAGGGTTTTTACCAAAATGTAAGATGAACTCAAAATATTTATATTCATAGATCATTTACTATAATTGTCCTCATCTTCTAGTCATTATAAATTTAATGCTAAAACTCCTCCTTTTTTGTACAGCTTAACAAATTAAAGAAAGAAGTTACTGAAAAAATTGTTGAAACTCAAGGGAAAACTGAAGAAATGATAATGTCTAAGCCTAGTATATGCTGGGAAGTAAAACCAGGGGATATTGAAATTAAGGTAAGTGTATAATTAAAAAAATTTATGATAGCTAAAGTGTAGATATTTTCATTAAGTTTCTTAAAAACAGTGTCACAGGTAGGTTAGAAATTTAGTCTATGAAAATGCATTTATTCTGGCTGCCATAAATAATTGCAGTGAATTAGAACCTCGTATACAAGAATTCTGGGATCTTTCTTGTAGAGCGAAACACTCGTTTAGTTACACAGTTCCTATATAACGTAAAGTAAAATACAGTTATGCATTCCATGCCAAATAAATTATTTACGAGGTTTATTCAAAGAAAGTCTTATGCACATTATATAGGATTGTGGATCATCTTCATCTTTTCTTCTATTGCCGAATGAACCAACATGTTGCAAACTCCCATTTGCAAAAATAAAAAAAATGGAAATAATTAGTTTAATACATGATACTTTCCATATTCTTTTTTAATAGAAAGCTGCCTGGAGACATTTGGTTTTATCAGTGCTCCAAAATTTTATGAAAATGCAACTCAACATTATCATTAAAAAAATTTCTAGCGTGAATAGCCACTGCCTTATTAGGGCAATGCTTCCGACACATGGTAAGATTCAACAGCTTCCCATGACCTCCCTATCACATTTAGTCTGCTCTTCTGGAATTTACACTTCATTGGATGCTCATAGATTGTCTGAATGGTAAGCAAGCAGGGGTGTAATTTTCAAACCACCACTACTTCCATTGGCAGAAAATAGCTGCGTGAGATGGCCTTTCATTGGCTTGTGGCCAGGCAATGCATTATCCTCTGCTGTTACATGTACAATTATAGGTTCTCTTCGGCATCTTCTTCCAGGAGAGACCCATCTCATCACAATTAAAAACCTGTTGTGGCAGGTAACCCTCTGAGTCTACGAGCTTCCTGAACTCACTGATGAAGTTCTCTGATGGATTTGAGTCAGAGCTTGTTGCTTCACCCTGCCACATAGTGCCGTGGGTGCCGGTTCTTCTCTTATACTTCTCAAACCACGCAAAGCCTCCCTTAAATGCTTCTTTAGCTGTTGATGATCCTGGCATCTTCTTAATGAGGTTGGCGAAAATCACTTTTGCCTCTATAAAATATTGTTATCATATATAGTTTCATATTGCAATTGGTTTTCGTTTATCCAAATGAGAAGCAACCTTTCTGCATCATTGAGAATATGTAGCTGCTGTGCAGGTATTCTGGTCACTTCCTTTGAAGCATGTATCTCCTTAGTTTTATACTTGTTCTTGAGGATGGTGCAAATCACTGGTATAGATTGAATTTCTGCACATGCTAGATCAGACATGGTCACACATTGTTCATGCTTTTCAATAATGTTTTTTTTCATTTCCACTGTTATTTATTCTTTTTTGGCTGTCTTATTTCAGCTTTTTCTTTGGAGATATTTTTAAAACAAAGCACAAAATATTATTAAACTTTGTAATAAAAATCAAAAATAACACATCTGAACACGAGTTTGGAAAAATGTGTGATAAGTAATGACCTGAATATGCTAGCCAAACGAGTGCTTAACACAAACTGAAGTAGGAGGCATGCAATTGTTGTCGGAATACCCCTCTCTCCGTCACTTGTTATGCAAAAAGTCAATCGTTAAGTGAGTCATTTTTGGGCACAATATTTTTGTTCATTATATGAATATCTCGCTAAGTCAGGTGCTCGTTAAACGAGGTGTCACTGTATTGGTATTCCCAAGTTTGTCAATAACTAAAAAAGACAGAGGTATGTTGATTACCATTAACTATAAATACCCTTGTCTTATATTTGGAGGTTCTAACTGCATGGATTAACGTCAGTCTGAATGTTATTTTTACCCCAGATGATCAGTAATACCAATTTTGACCTTTACAATCTTAACTTTTTCATATTACTATTTCAAAGGATGATAAAAGTTACTCCAAATTAAACATTTGTTTCTATAGCATGTCTAGAGCATCACACCACCAATTCTTGCTAAGGAGCAGATTAATGAAGAAACTGATATATTGTCCAGTCACTATCTCTGATAAGGAATCCCAATGGAAAAAGGTAGAGCACCTGATCAAAGCACTAGAGCAGCATGACTGCTGATGAAATATGAATCTAAAAGTGACCTTTTTGCAGAGGGCAAGAAGAAAAGTACAGAGGAGAAATCTCCTCTGAGAAAAGCTTGTAGTGCATGTAGCTCTTACTGTATATTGGAGGGACTATGTAGAGAATTGCAAGGATTCCCTGCCTAAGCCTTAGGCCTTGGCTCCCTATTCATCCTACTGTGCATAGGAGTAAGGAGGTTGTGAATTGAAATGCACATTAAAAACCCTATATTTAGCAGATAGGAAGGTCAATCCAATGTGAGATTAATATAAAAATATGAACAAGCTATGAAAAAAAGGTTACTACTCTGCTATCTCAAAGCATGTTAATCGGAAACCCAGCCACAGACTGGATTTTGAGAAAGAAAAGGGGATCTGCCCTGCAAGCTTCCACTACCCCAGTCTCATTTGGGATGCAAATGAGGTACTGGAATGCACAAAAATTTCAGCAAGGTGAATGGATATACTAATATCTAAATCTTATAGTGGATTTTAAGTTGGAGAAGTACATTGCAAGTGTGAACCAATCAGATTCATTGCATAACAATAATGCCTGTTCAACCAATTAGAGCCCTCCAAGGGCTCAACATCATTCTAAATAAAATTGATGGAAAACATACATAGAAATATCACAGAAATCTAAGAATGAAATAAGTTGGTGTGTTAATATTCCAGGATGATTTGTTAGAAAATATTCTAATTCTTAAATGACCATAAAGTAGTTACTTCTTTGAATTCTAAGGTTGGTCAAATAAGTATAAGATGATGGCAAAAGAGTTTGAAAGATTACCGTAGCTTGGAATTATTGTAAAAGAGTAGAAGGGGAGGGGAAGTAGGCGTTGAAGAAAGGAATCATTTTAGGTGAAATAGGTTTGTACCCACTTGATAAGATTGATTTAAAGATGACACTTCTGATCATAAACTTTATATTTCATTGCTTAATTAATTAATTTTAATTATTTAATTAGGCATTAATTTTTTTATGCAGTGATATTTTGTCAATTACATAATCATTGTAATATTTTTTATCTTAGAAAAAGATCTCCCTTCTTGTGATATATAGTAAGGAATGCCCTAATTTTCATTTTTTTCATTTTCATATACATTGGTATTGTATATTATTATATTTTTATCTATATGTTTCAATGGGTGCCTCGCAAATGAAAATATTTACTACTTATAGGACTGCTATAGAGAAGAACTGGAAGCTGTATGGTCTGAGGTGGATGAAAAACATAGAGAAGCCCTAAAGAAAATCTTTCAAAGAATTTTTGCTGAGAGAGTATCTTTAGCTACAAAATTATATAAAGTAAGTACTTACATTACTGGTTTTTGATTCTCTTAGCAATAAAAGTTACAGTTGGTGCACAAGAGCTCATATTTAATTCTTGATTTGGAATTTTAATGCGGTAATGTATCTGTCTATTTCACTGGTTATCATTTTGGAATTAGTCAAGAAATGTTAGGTGTTTCAAATCTAATTAATGATTGGCAGTGAAAAAATACAAAATATATTTTTGTAAGATGTGCAAATTGTGAAATTGAATGGGTAATTTGCATTTCCTTAATACTTTTATGGTAAAAGTAATATTTCTCTTCCTTTGGCAGTATTTTTACTTCCTTCTCGACTTTCTTTTCTTCTAAATGAACCTTTCTTAGTGTGTTAGAGACCAAAATCACTATGGAAAATGCAAAATGACTTTCTTTATCTCTTTCCAGGAAAGTTATGATTTGAAAGTTAGTCAGGAAATTAATTTATTAAAGGTAGTCCATGAACAAGAGATGGAAGATCTGAAGTCTACACTAGAGCACCAGAAACTTTTGGAAGAGTTAAATATCAGACAGGTGAGGAAAAATTGATGTTATTATTTAAGTCACATGGAATATATTGTGGACAGTTCCATGTTCTGTTATATCTGTGAAGTAATATTTTTATCTACTTCCCTATTTTTAGTAAACCAAATAAATTAATACTTTTTCGTTCAATCATAATCTAATTATATTGTGTAATTAATTTCATCAATGTTAAACTTGATAAGGTTTACTTTTGCTTTTCTTTCATTGAATGTAAAACCACCTTCCCTGCCCATAGGACATCCTGATATTTCAAGTTAGAATTAACAAAAAAATACTTGTAATCTAATTGAAAAGAATCAAAGTACTCTGATATTAACACTTAATATGGATCAAATTGAATTGTTACAGTATAAAAATAGCAACTACACATATATCAATATTTATTCATCGCTGAATCCCAGAAATTTGTCATTGCTGCTGTTATTTTTGCAGTTATTTTCATTGGGGTTGTCACTTTCATTTTACAGAATGTTATCTTCAATTTCCATGTATAGCAGTGATAATTTCACATTTTTAAAAATACCTTATTATAGTTTCACTTTAAACTTTTGGCCATGGCTTGTTCAATCACAAACACTAGAAATTGATGGCTGTTTTACTCTTCCCGTAGGTCTGACGTCACGAGTTGTTGCCATGTAACCTTTCTTTCCTATTTGGCAGTTTTAGTTCTATTGTAGATCTGGTATATATGCACCGACCATTTCTCCTCATGAATCTCTAGCGCCATGACATCTCAGAAAAATCTGCAATAGCTTATTTTCTTACTTCAATTAAAATCACTTTTGTTGAAACAGTAATCCTGTTCTTCATTGATTTATTATCCAGTTCTTAAAGTGTTCCTTTAACATTTTGCCATTTTGAGGCACATGAATGTAATTTTTTTCACTGATACTAAATTAACACATTTACTAAATTCACCTTCTGCTCCCACTATTTTTGTACCATCTTCTCAGTTGGAGGTGGGCCAAAATGCCTTTCAGCTGCCTTGTTTCTGTATTCTAAAGTATAATTCACAACATCAAGTTTAAATGCAATAATGTTTGACAGTCTTCTCTTATGAGATACCATGAGGTTATTATCATTTTAACTCTTTATCCGGTGCTTCATTACTGTTATTATTTTGATATTCACTCAACTTGTATTAAAAGCAACCATGTGCTATGTCTTTATGACTGTCTAATACTATATGTAAGATTGAATGCCTATAGACTCCCGAGTTTATTGGAAGTGATACAATTATGTATGCATTAAAAGAGGGGTGACATCCCCTCTTTTTTAGTCCAATGTTAGTCCAATGCTATGAGTTTCTCAGCAGCACCACATGTTAGATGTAACTAAATGCACTACATCGTGTACACTTATGATTTATTTGGGAATTTTTTAAGAAGTACTTCCAACAACATATTAAAACTCTGTTGCTCACTACTGACTCAAAGCAGCAATATTATTGAATTTTGTTACAAAGGAAACCATTTTCTATGCCTGATATGGGAAAATTACTTAATAGTTAGTATTTTACCAGCTAATTGGCTTGTGCTTAAGGTCAAAGTTATACCTGTATACCCCCGACCCATAAAATGCTGGTTGATTTTAGAGCACATTTTGGAGTTAATAAAAGTGCTTTATGGGCCTGGAAGTATGGTACTTCTATTTCAAGTGTAGAAGTACCCTAAAACATTTCACTTTTCTCATTATTTCAAATTCAAACTATATCTCGTTGTACTACATTTTGTTTTCTCTTTGTTGCAGGAGATGAGCAAATGCTCTAAAGAAAATGCCAATGAATTAATTAAAGCCGTGGAATCTGATTTGAAAGGCTTGATTTTCAGATGTTATGACATAGCTCTGCAGGCATCCCTGGTAAATGCATCTGCTTTAGATGATCTCAAGAAAAAAATAATCAGCGAGTTCCAGGTGGCTCTGAAGGTAGGAATTGGTTTTAGTTTTTGAAGGAATTTGATGAATCATTTTTGTTGCATGAATGATATTATTATTATTAGTAGTTGTTGTAGTCTATCATTTAAGGAATGTTTTGGATGGACAAGGACTGATCATCAATACCTTTCTTAGCTTTATCTAACTGGACTCTATTAGTGTCCTCATTATTACTTTGACATCACTCGTGCATCTCCCCTTTCTGAACCCAAACTTTGACTGCTCTTTCTCTCTCACAATGAAGCACACCTTGGCATAAGCTATCCACATCTATGTCATGTTCTCTTTTTTGCCTAAACTTGCTGGCCTTACTAACTATCCTTGCCTATAGATCCTCTTTATGTACTCTTTCCATCTCTCTTGAATTTTTCTTGGTTCATTAAATGATTTGCTTGCTGTGTATGTAATACTGTGAATGGTTTTTCCCTTCTTACTTTTAGATAGGTCTTTAACCATCTTGTATTGCAAACCCATTTCTCCCTTCATTTGTAAGATCTATATCCTTGTGTTGCATATCCCACCTTGCTTCTTTCAACTTATTGGTTTCTTACCTCTGTTTATTTTTTATATCTTTGTACTCCCTTCTTCTTAATTCCGTGCTCACACTTTTCCATTTCCTTCGCCCATCTATCTTCATAATCTTTCATGTGTAATCCATTATTTAATTTTCCTGTCCTTTTCCATTTAACTTTTTCTATAGTTTAATTTGTGGCATAATTTTAGCATGCAGTTGACCGTTAGCAATAGAAATAAAAGAGTTATATCGTATCAAGGATAGCTGAGAGGCTAATTTTATCCACAGCATTGGAAAATGAATAAAGAGTACATAATTATTTTGATTACTGTCAGAAATACATCTTTTATGTGTACCATTATTAAATATTTGGTAAATAACCATGAAATATACCTTGTTTTATATTAAATGAAAACTGACAACAGAAGTAGCCGCTTATTTTATTATGATGGGATCAGTTAAAGAGATTTTAACATATGTAATAATAAGGAAACTCTGTTACACTCATATCAAAGCTGGAACTTTGGTCATAGTATCTGAATATATTCTCAATCACCTGCTAATGTTAACTGAAAGTGTATTAGCTGGGGATACTTTCACATTACTGGGCACATTCAATTTACAATATTTCCGTGGCCACCAATGATGGAAGATGAACCTCATGTTTTGATTAAAATTGGATAATATGCACAATAGATTCAATAGACAACATTTTCCTGTTTTTCCTCCAGGGACTTGGCGAGGCATGGCTGAAAAAATTGCAGGAACAAGCCAATACCACAAAGGAAAATGACGCAGAAGTGCCACCAATGACTGTTGAGAGTGTTGAAGCATGTGATATGAGCAGAGACCAAGATTGCCAGCCTCATCCTCAACACACGTTTGTCAACGTACAAGCCTTGCTAGTCCTAAAATCTGATGGTAATGGTTATTTTGATGAGAGTAGTGAGGTTGATGCAGCAATGCTGATACTCTCACATTTTCAGTAAGCAGTCATAGTTTATGGCATTGGTTTTATTTCCCCAAGTCCAAATATCTTTATAGAATATATCATAAAAGACCATAAACACAGTAGTCTATTTAAAAGTAGGTTTGGTAGGTGATGGTAAAGCTCAACCAATACTAAGCTGGATGGTATGTGAAATTCACACATCAGGGTAGGGGGGCCAGTGCCTTTCTCTGTGCTGATTATGGTTTCCCAGGAAGATCTTGCACCTGAAAAATCACTCACCTTGGGTGGAGCTGAGGGTGCCTGAGAGGCATGCCTGGGAATCGACCTCCGATCAGTAGTCCAATGCTCTACCCTTGGACTACCCCATCCCCATGGTACATGTATTGGGAAATAAGGAAATTGAATATCTAGCAGAAAATGATTCGCAATTACGAGGGTCATCCGGAAAGTAGTACCCGTTCGTGCCGCATGAAGTGCTGACGACGCGAGTAGCCGCTGGACGAGGTCAGATAGCTTCAGTGGCTTGTCTGCCTTCTCTGAGCCAAGTTGCGTGACGCTAGCATTGCCTGTGTTGTTTCTGTGATTGTTTACAATGTTTAAAAAAATTGAGAACGCCGCCAGTTGTGAAGTGAGGGCAGTGATTAAATTCCTCAATGCAAGAAACGTTCGCCCATGTGATATTCATCGCCAATTAAAGGAGGTGTATGGAGACAATGTAATGGACGAGTCGTCTGTTCGGCGGTGGTGTCGCAACTTCAACATGGGGAGGGGGAACACACACGACGATGAGCGTTCGGGGAGACCGTCTGTCATTACAGACCAACTGGTGAGCTCAGTTGACGAATTCGTGAGGAACGATCGGCGCGTCACAATTGATGACATCTGTGAGCATTTTCCCAATGTTTCTCGAACAATTGTTCATGAAATTGTTAAACACCATCTGCATTATGCAAAAATTTGTGCAAGATGGGTCCCTCGCGTATCTCAATGAGCTGGCGGCGAAGGACTATGCAGCAGGAATACAGAAACTTGTCACACGTTATGACAAATGCCTTAATTTGCTTGGAGATTATGTTGAGAAGTAGTTTAAAGTATCCTCTTTCAAATAAAATTTTTTATGTTTGTTAATATTTACTTTTGTGTCTTTATTTCACGAACGGGTACTACATTCCGGATGAACCTCGTAAATACCCAAACAAAGGATGCAAACACCAAGTAATATTCCAAATAGAGTTTCAAAACTGTTAAATTATAAACTTTAGTTATGACTTCAACTGTTTATCTGCTTTGTGTTACCTTTGAAAATTTTGGGACAGAAAAGTTCACCCAAGTCTCAATTAAGAGTCAAAGTTAGGCTTGCACTCAAAAAGTTAGGAAAGTTTATCTCATATGTTCAATTATTCTATGTTGAGGATAGGTTGCATGAAATGTTCAATTGACTGAATATGATCAGAATCCTACATTTGATTTATTCAACAAAATATAATTTAAGTCACAGTTTGAGCTAGTCAAAAGTTTAGACTGTAGTAGATTGTAAGCTACATTATCCAATGTCTAGTGAGTAGGAAAGGTAGGATCTATACTGGAATAATATCTGTAAATGACCATTTTTTCAAATTTAATAGAGACATGAAATTTCCATGGCATTTTGTGGCTGGTATTCATAGCAGGCGGGAGAATGTTGTTGTTCGTAAGACAAATCAACTGAATTCACCCATGTGAAAGTCTTTGCTCAGGTTTAATTTCAATTAAACTCACCATATATTTCATATCAGTGGGCCATCGCAGTATTTGCATTTTTAATTTGGCCCATAAAATGTATGCGCTGAGGTTTTTATGAATGGCAAATCAGAGGATGAGCTTGCTGCTTTGGTGAACTTTGCAGTGTTCTGCCCCACTAGCATTATGGTAGCAATTGTAACACTGGCATTATGGCAAACACTGGTGTCTGCTAGATAAATGTATTCTATCATAAATAATTAATGAGTATTATACAACTTGCAATGTTTTTGGCATATTTGCTATTAATACATGTTCAAACATTGTTTTGGCCTCAGAAGATTTTTTTGGAAGAGCAAATAGAAGTAAACCTTTTAAGCAATGATTTTTGCTGTAAGAAATAAAATATTAAGTCAAGAATGTATTATTTTGTAGAAATTAAAACAACTGGCTTACAGGGATTGTTGGTGGACTACTGTAAATTAATTACACTATTAGACTACTAAAAAGCCTTACTACTAAAAATATTGGGTCCCAGAGGCAGATGCATGATAACAGATTCTTTTTGGTTGAAGGTGCCCATTTTATGAATTCCTACTTGTATATGATATTTTTGTGGCTATTTTCAATCATTGTGGTTACATTTCCCTTCTCAAATTACTTTTAAATTGCTGTTGACCATGTGCGTTCAGTATGGGAGCATTTAGAATTGGTTGAAGTTAAACTTATATTTTTAATATTTTACCTCGGTTTCAGATTTATTTACATTGTATCATTCATTCACCTTGTGAGTAATCATATTTCTTAATTGTGTTTTTTCCTGCTTCCTACGGAAGAATTGAAAAATAATGTAAATATCATTGCATTTGAATGATATTTTTGCTGTGTAAAAAGTAACAGCCATTAAACAAATTAAAATAATTTATTGATTTTACATGTTGTTAGTTTCTTCTTATGGAGATAATGCTTAAGGCTTGAATAGTATGATCATGGAAATATTTGTTGCTGATTGGATATGAAAATTCAAAAGAAGTTGTAGATAAAAAGCATAGGAAATTACACATATTCTTGCTACTATTTTACCTGTAAGATGTTCTTGACGATTTTAATTAATTGTAAGTTATTACTTTCATTGTTATCCTTTCAAGCTAATAAGAATCCAGATTCCTTTGCTAATGTATAAATTTGTTTTCATAGGTCACATTAAAGAAATGGCTCAGTGGCAGTTTAAATGCTTGAAAGAAGTAATGGAAAGACTGCAGTTAGAGCAAACTCAGTTTAAAATGAAACTTATGGAAATGTATTCAAATTATATTTCAAGCATTGTGCCAGCAGAAGCTACTGGCAAGCCAATGGAATACAAGTATGTAATATTTCCTTTTTCTTTAAAGAAGTTGGTGTGTTGTAAAATGAATGAATATGAAATGAACTGTTAAGACGAAATATCTTGCTTTGCTCTAGGGTGATCAACTCGTCCATATTTCCTGTGAACTTCCTTATCAGAGCTAATTTTTTCAATCCTCCCTGTGCTCCCATATTGCCCCTCTGTTTCTCCCATATATTTGTTATTAACAATCAATATTTAAAAATTTAAATTGTATATTAATCCTGCCAAATACATTCAGATGTAAACTACTATTATTATAAATAGCTTAGGCATGAAGGTGCCGCGTGATTGGTAGCAAAAGAAAGGGAGGGCCCAAACCCCTTCTTGGGGAATATTTTTGACTTAAATAAAGTTCACAATTAATAATACTTACCGGCAGTACTTTGCAATGCCTGTTTGTCTCTGAGCATAAAAATATCCACAGTAGAACACATTTTGTTCTCTTAATGAATGATATTAATTTAAAATGTTCACATTTCTTTAGGAAAGATATGAAATTGATTTTGTTCATTTGAATATGGCTCCTCCTTAGAGGTTTTCTAGATAATGAGGTGGCATTGGCTATTTAACCTCTGATTTCTACAAATTTGGATAGACTAATAATAAACCTTCAAATTTGTTGTGAAATATAGCATTGCATTTAAAGCACATTTACTTTACTATCAACTCACTTGAAAATATCACAGAAAAATGTAATAAAGAAACAGCTAAATTTGGTGCATATAAAGTTAGTCACAGGTATGATAATGGTATAGAAAGCTTAAGCATAAAAAAGGCACAATTTAAAAAATGTACTGCGGTGGCTCAACCACTATTTTCAAGAAAATGGAGAAGACTGAGAGTATGGGTGATGGGAAGAAGGTGGAGTGTAGGTGTAGGAGAAGGGGATAGGAGAGAGATGAGAGAAAGGGTGGTTTTGGGAGTGATTGGCTGGAGTTGGTTGGGTCAACAGGAAGGAGGAGGGTACACCCCCTAATGGGCAAGGTTCAGACCTGGGTCCGAGTATGCTCCCAGGATCCAAATTCACACCACCTCTAAGGTTTGTAGCTTTAATGGTGCCTGGGAGGCAATAATCGATAAGATCGCAGAGTTATTAAAAGAAATACTGTGGAGGGAGACATGTTTGGTTGCAGTCTTTGTCCTCCTATTTTAACCCTTTTGCTCCGGTTCAACCATCAGAATCCTACTTCTCAT
The DNA here is from genome assembly GCF_022747635.1 of Hetaerina americana. Lineage (NCBI taxonomy): Eukaryota > Metazoa > Arthropoda > Insecta > Odonata > Calopterygidae > Hetaerina > Hetaerina americana. The sequence goes on along the minus strand of NW_027286292.1, from coordinate 11,339,914 downwards.
TTGGGGTGAAAATGGAGGGTATTGTGTCTCCTTTTATTACTCCCATCTTTTTTACTCCCAAAATAATAGAATAATCTAATAATATAAATAATAAAATCAAGGAAATAATAGCAATAATCGAGATTCACTGTTTATTTAATGGAAAATTTTTATTCATTTATTTTGACAAACATAAAAATTTCTAAGTATGATTGTGCACCACAGAGAGGCTGAAAAGTTAAATTCACATCTGTGAAAGGGTCAACAAGCCTTTCTCTTTCTTAAATATCTCATCCACTTGTATTGCTTACATTGAACCTCATCCCATCTCTTCCTGATGCCTCATCACACTTTTTGTAATGCACCCAGCAATGATATACCTCTAGGCTGACTGGCTAACCAACACTTGATCATTGACAAGCCTAACTGATTATGATTTTCCAACCAACTTTCTCTCATATCTCCAGTTCTTCCCATGCTGCTTTTATCATTTCATCGACATATGCATTTAAAAGCATGGGTGAAAATGGACAATCCTGTTTTACTTCTCTCCCTAACTTAGCTCATCCTGACTCTCTGACATCTGCCACACGCACTTGAGTAGTATGAAACATACATGTGCAGGCTGCAAATAAATCTCCTATTCCTCAAACCTTTTTCTATCTAATGCAATATTTTATTATTTTTACCCAGTTCCCTCAATCAAATTCTTTCAGGAAATTAAAAAAATAAGGTTTCCTGGGCCTAAGCTATCCTCATCTACAATATATTGTCTTTCTTTTTTCTAAGATTTTTTAAGTTATCAAATCCTGTCTAATATCTCCTCTGACTTGCTTTCAGGCATTTATGAACCAAAGCAAAGGAGTGGTTTTTCTTTATTTTTATAGTATATATTTGTATTTTATTTTTATTTTCTTTTGGTTTTAAATGATCTTCTGTGTGAAAAGTTTTTAGCCCAAAAAGTGTAGATATTTGCGTAAAAAAGGAAGGGTTGTGCAAGTTGGGTCAATGATTCAAACAATTTTAGAAACAAGTAAATCTGAGTTTAAATCCTCAAGAAGAGCGTAGGTTTTGTTTCAGGCATCCCAGGATCTTAGGCCTATAAATTTTTTTTTTTTCGTGGAGAAGCAATAAATTGACTGATCAAAGAAATTAAATTAGCGTAGAACTAATTACGTCAAGAATAATGGTAGTGTTCCGTTATGATTATAGACATTAGTGAAGTTTTTACCCTCACAAGAGTAGGTAAAAATATACTTTTCTGTAGCATCAGTGAACAAATATAGGTGATATCTAGAAAATGTGCAAATTTGAATTTTAAAAATTTTACATTTTACATTCCTCAAACATTTTCTGAAGTATTACCACATTGCTGCAAATGTGCAGTGGTCCAAAGTTGGTCACCCTACCTATTCAGTGTAAACTCAAAACTTAAATGCTTGATTTCTTTGCTGCTTTATTTTTTCATCACAGGCCCACTTTTATTCTCTTTTCCTTTAGGTAATATTCTTTGGTTTAAATTATGGATGCTTTTACTGGAAGCATAGTGTTTCCAAAATCAAGAGTTCAAATCAAAAGCAGAGTCACTTTATTTGCCATAAAAATTGTGCTTTAGATACTGTTCTTATGGTGATAATTGGTATTTATGTGCTCCAGGGAATTAATTTCCACAACACTTGATTTGCAATGGACACCTCTCCCTGGAGGGTAAATAGTTTGGGCATTGTGAAACACTTACATGTATTGTTCGTAAATTGGTGCTGAAGTGAGCAGAAATACATCTTAATTTTTTAAAAGACATGCATGAAAATTATGGAAACTCTCACAGTTATTTGCTATTCTCACAGTCTCTGCTATTTGCTCGCCTGAATATTTCTGAGTATTGTTATGCTTTGTTGTGTATATAATTATGATGTTAAGCTCCAAAAATGTAGTTTGCACCCATTCACATAAGTTTGATTCCAATCCTTAGTCACAGAAGCCCATATTTTGATTGAAATTAACAAAGTCTTCCCGCCTTCATAAATAAAACTAAGTTTTTGTTTGTGTTCCCTAATTTAGGGATGTGGACAAAACCCTAAATCAATTTCTATTTTACAGCTGTTGAGTACCCTAAATTTGATCTAATATTTTGCAAAATGTCCATAAAATAATTTTTATTTAGTCACAACAAAAAATGTGTTAAATCAAAGAATTTTTAATTTTATATAGAAGGCATTAGAAAGTATTTTTGTGCAAAATTCACACATCTGGGTAAGGGGGCCAATTCCTTTCCCTGTGCTGCCTTTGGTTTCCAAGGAATACCTGGTGCTCAAAAAATCACAAAGCTTGTGCGTAATGGAGGGTGCTCAGAGGTATTACCCTAAATTGAATCTGGTCGGTAACCCAGAGTTATACCCTCTAGACTGCCTGACTCCATATATTACACAATTAGCTACACATTTGGGGAAATAACATGGTGGTAATTGGTATAATGTGATCTGTATACTTAATGACAATAAAAACATCTCCACATTTTTTGATTGATCTCTGATATCTCCCAATCCCTCATTAGCCAGCATGTTATGTGCACAGCTAGGTGCAGTAAATCCCTCCTCAAAAAATCCCAGTAATTATCTCCACACCATTTTTTACACTGGAAAGCATCTTGCCCATACATCTGCTAAAAAACCCCTCACCTAAAACCATATTGTTCTTCTAATTTTCTTGGATGAAATTTTGGTTAAAAATGAGTAGTAGTAGTTTTGAGGGGAGGCGACCGACAGCTAAGGTCATTTGCGCCATAGGGGAAGGACAGGAAAGGATGAAGGGTGGAGATAAACCCGGCGTCGGCATTAGCCTACTCTTTACGAAAGGCGCCAAGGGGTCCGCGGCTTAACGTCCCATCCGACGGACGGCGTACTCACTCAAAGTGCCCTCCACAAAGCACCTCAAGTAGGGATCGAGATACCTCTGAAAAATATTCAACACCGCCGGGATTTGAACCCGCGCCCTCAGGGTGGGTTAAAAATGATTACCAACTTGAAAATCATGATAAATTCTAATTTTGATTTATTATTAGTCATTTAACTACAATGGAAAAGGCAAGCAACTATAAGCTGCACAATTTTGATTGAATTTTGTGAAGTTGAAGCATATTTTACCCAATGTGTGTAACTCACCTTCCCTATGTAGTCCTCCATTGTCTTCCCCACTTTAGATTAGGTGTTACATTGTCCTGAAAATGCAGGTACTGATAAAATATTCTTTGGGATGTGAGAACTTGAGCAAAAAATGACAAAATATTTACAGCATGGACTAGAAATAAGAGTGACAATGTATAATAACAAAGAGTGATAATGCCTTATACAGAAGTAGAAACCTTTTCATGAGTGTGCTGTCTCAGAATACAAAATATTCAGCGGCTAATATGCCAATATTTGCAATCTTTTTTTCTCTTACTGCTCTTATCCCAACACAAATAACTGATTGAATCTCCCTGGAACCATCTCACAAGTGTCAATGCCTTCAAAAAATTGGGGCTCCATATGATAACACTTTATGGATAATTTAAGTGGAGATTTCCACTGATATATTATTCTTTCCACTGAGATATTAATTCTAACTCATGATTCCTACATAAAACCACACACCAAAATTGCCTTAACCAAATAAAAATTGCTGACTTTAAGTCATATTTTGAATCATAAACCACTGCCACAGTTATCTACCTGAAGGTTTGTTGACAGTTGAGGGTATAATTCATTTAGTACTAAATCCAATGGCATGTTTAAGTCACATATCAGGGTAGTGGGGGACAGTTCCTTTTCCTGTGCTGCCTGTGCTTTCCCAGGAAGATTTTATACCAAAAAAGTCACACAGCTTGTGTGAAGCTAAGGGTTCTCAAAGGCTTTCCCGGAATCAAACTCGGTCCCTCCAGTCAGTAGTACGGAGCTCTACCCGCTGGGCTGCCGCGTCTCCCTTTTATATCATTATCTAATTATAAAAAAATACCTTCATTGTCCTTTAAAAATATATATAAACTCATCTCTTTCTCTTTTTGAATTTTTTTAATTAGCTAACTACTTAGTCCTCAAATTGGCCTGTGAAAAGTTGAGTGCTTTCGAAGTAAAAATGTGTATTAACTATTCACTATTTCCCACTCTGTAAGTAAATCTCTAGGCATCATATCGTGATCGTCTTCATCAACTTCCTTCTAACCATTGCCACTGCAACCAACTCAAATTCTTGAAACTATTTCGTTCTATCCTGTAGTCTGAAATCGGTTCCATCACATAATCATCATTAATCCTCAGTCTTAAAGACTAACCAAGAGCTCAAGACAGTTTTTATAAGCATATTATGTGTCCTTCAACAGTGTGTGATAATTGCACTATTCATCATTTCAGTTAGGTGTAAGATATGATGTATTTAGATAGGCACACTGCATATCATGTGGAGCTGTTTTTCTCGCAGTCACAATTAAAAATGTGGTTGCAAATCTTACAGGGGCTCAGATTTCTCTATTTTTTCAGGCCTTCTTGAGAGGCATCGTGGAAGACAAGCCATTCTTCTGACCCTCCTTCTTCCACCCCTCGGGCCAAGGTTGATATATTACGGGAATATGCATTTTCCTTAGAGTCCATCAAGCACTTGCTTTCAATCTCTGGCACCACCCTTTTCTTAGTATTGCATTGAGCTTGCTTACATTCTTGGCCCAATCTTTTAAGAGTAAATAGTTATGAATGTAGGTTTTCGTAGCATTAATGATTAATATTTTTGGCTTGCGGGAGCTGCTGCATCATCATTATGAATGCTCTTGTCCAAGCTTTTGTGCCCATTGCAAGCCACATCATCAGGAATGTTCTGTTGGCTTGCAGTGGACATGAAATCATTGACAAAATATTTATAATAACAGTGCAGCAGCTCCCAAAATCCAGCAATATCAGACACTAGTTTTCTCTCTGCTTTTGTATTTTGTCTTTCCATAGGAGTGAGAGTAAATGGTTGCGTTAATATTTAGCGGTACCCACCCAGACATATGCCTAGATCCTAAAATATGAGATACAGCAAACACAGATCTTAATGTAAACTTTCTGCTTCAGTGGGGAGAATGATCACTCAAGTGAATAAGATAAAAAGTCACTGAAGGAAATCTTATTTTATTTTAAATTTCCATCTGTGTCTAACTAAAATTTTTTCTTTTTTAATCACACATTATTTCTTATACCTCAGGGTAATTTATAGATACGCAGGAACTTGATAATTATTTTGCTGTTCTTTCACCATTTTCATCAGTCATGTGGTATTGATATATTTTCTCATAAAAAAGTTTAATAATTGTTTAATGTTATCAAAATATCATTTCTGCCAACACACTAACATGAATTAGAGTTTTCCTTGATTTGTGTGCTTAAAAACAGTAGTTGTTTTATTGGGATACACTTAGTACAAGAGACTATTTGATGTATGTATGATATGGATTTCATTAATTATCTTGAGTAATATATACAGAGCCGGTATAATACATGCCTGGAGAGTGGCATGAAACATATAAAACTGATCAGATCATATTTTATGCCCTAAGATATTATTTCAAAAGGATGCATGTAATAATAATTTGAGTTGCCAGTCGTTAAAAGAACCACAGTCTTCTTCACAAAGTACTTAATTAAGTGGATTCGTCATTTGTTGAAATTGTTAAGGAAAGACCCAATATTCATAATGTTACATCCATTGGAATTTCATTATCTTTTGTTTTAATGATTTCAACATTCGTTGGCAAACATTATTTCATTGATTACACATTTTTGCGATATTTCACAGCTTTACTCCATAATGACCATTTGCATGTTGCCTTCAACAGTTTTTCTTTGACCTGAATAAGCAAGCCAACCTGGTTAGTGCAATGCATGATGCACTTGCAGTCTAAACTATTGATCTTGGATTTGAAATCTGTTTTAGGCATGAATTAAGTGTTACGCTACAATGGTTTTTTAATCCATTGATTTTGTATTATTACACAGGCGTAGGTCCTAGAGCACCTAACTCTCCAATTTCCATGAGCTAGTCAATATTTAATCTCCCTTCTAACATCTCATTTTGATCTCGCCATTGCCATGTGCCCAAATTTTAATTTTCCATATTCATTCATCATCACATTCTCCTAAAGGTTGGAGCATCATGTGTTCTCTTCCTTATAAATGTAATAAGACAAAGAAACCAGAATACTCTACATTCTAAATCAGTGATGGGATGGTTTTACCTTTTTTTAGTTCCAGTACCAGTTATGTGCTTAGCTTCAGTTCTGTTTCATTAATAAGTTTTATTTCCAATAGCATGACTGGATAGGTAATTAGCTATTGACAGTACCGATTGTAAACAAAGGCTCTGTCACTATAGCAATTGTCACCTTATTATATGTTATATCTTTACACATTTAGAAATTTTCAACATAAATACCTGCTCTTAATTCCTATTAAGCTATGCCAGAGGTATCACCTGTTCTTACACATAATTTAATGATCATTTTATCTAAAAACCAGAATCCTAGATGAAAGTATGTAAATACATTATGTTTTGCATTATTTGTGGCCACTTTCTCCATTACCAAATGAGCAACATGAAATCTGCGAGATGTTTTTATGCATAAAGCACATGCAATATGCATAGCTTATATACACCTCTATCACACACGGAGTAGATGGAACAATGAGAGTGCAACAGGCTTATATGCATAGTTTTTCATGGACCACCTTCCTGATTGCAAATTATTCAGGCATATTTTATGGCATGTTGTGCGCTAAGTACAGACAATGTGAAACTTAAGAATGTATCTTTATCAAACACACAGGGTAAATGAAATTGTATGTACAATTGGATTTTGTGAATTGTTTTCCAGGGGCCACAATCACTGATTTCAAATTATCATGTTATTTTGCAAAAGTGAGGTTTTTTTGGCAATACCAAATAACACTTTGGTCTAAAGTATTTCATGGGATCTTTGGTACTTCGCAGTGGATATTACCATCTTATATGAAATGCTATGAAACCTTGATTCGTGCATCTTGAATTTAAATTAGGCTCAAATTTTCCCAAATCATACCAATTTATTTGTCATAACTATTGCCAGTCAGGATCATCTTGCCTAATTACAGAAAAGTTATATATTCCATTGTTAAAGCAAAGTTGAAGAATGTTAAAATCTTATTCCTCTTGTTGCTCTTTCCATATTTCATCGATGCAATGCCCATGCAGGTGAACAAACTCTCATGAGTTTGGATGCTGAAAAGCAGTGGAGTTATAATTTCATTGAATGAATAGTAAAAAAAATATGCATAAGTAATCAAAAGTCATGCTACTTGTATAATGTTGTCAGTGATGGATAATGCCCTCAATGTTGGATGGCATTCATGGACATATGTTACTTTATATTTTCTGGAATTAGGAGTTCTAATTATTAATCATTGATTTGTTGTAGTGAATTGTGTATTAATTTTAAAATTATCTCATTGCAAACTGTTTTATCTGGGGTTAATTGTGTTTCATTTAAGTGAAAGGTTATATCATTCACCATTAACTTGTCTGAAGTTATTACATCCTTTAATACTGTTATTTAGGTCAGAATCTTACTCTATGAACAAGAATATATGTTCAATTATGGGCGCAGGAGATGATGCCTGGATAAATGACATTAAAACCCTGAAGAAGGATCTAGAAGCCAAGCATGCAAAGGAGATGGAAAGTCTTAGGTTATACTTTGAAAAGAAGTGTGCTGAAGTAGAAAAGAGGTTGGTCAGTTTAATTAATAGCTTTGAGCAATATTTAAATTTTCAAATCTGAAGGCCATTCCCAGAGAAATGACAGAAACAGTAACATCCATTGGATATATTTGGTAACTGCTTATTAATAAAAGAATCAATTCAAAGTTTCTACTGCAGACATCAAACTGTGCATGTTAGTTTATAGTTTGCCTTTAGCATGCTAAAATAACATATTACATTTCCATTTTCTTTCCGCTGAAAAGAGATATAAATCTTAACCTGTTTATGCCAAAAAGCATGTACTTTTGAATAAATGGCAAATAACTTTGGCTTTAATTTTAGTGGCTGTTATTCTTGAAGGTTCCTTGATGCTTTCAGTATGTTGAGGATAATATAATGATACTGGTTTTACTCTTGAGAATTATCCAAAATGCTTACTAAATCATTTTCTAAATTCTGGGGTAAGTTAAGCTATCAAGGTATCCTCTTCTATTCTGAGATTTTGAGGGCTTGAAAGGCACAAGATATCATGACGAAATACCATGCATACAATGTCACAGGCATTCGTAGTTGCCCATGATGTGGCACAGTTCACAAGGTTAAAGCCAACTTTAAACACTAGGGGTGTTTTACCTTTGACAAATTCAAAGAAACAGTGCTTCGTGCAAGACAAGGAATGCCTGTGACATTGTATGTATGGTATTTGGTCACAACAACTTGTCCCTTAAAGGCCACAAAATCTCGGAATATAAGAGGATGCCTCGATAGCTTAGCTGGCTAAAGCACTCAGCCGGACATCGAGGGATTCAGGTTGGAATCCCAGTCAAGGCAAATGGTTTTTACCCTCTGAAATTGTTGCAATGCACATTTGGTGGATGACTACGTTAAAAGTAACTCTCGTAGTATCTCCTGCAGTTTCTTGGAATTTGGTGCAAGTATTTGGACCAGTAATAAGCATTTTGTACAAAATGTGTGGGCACTGATATATTGTTGTAATGCTGTGAAAGCAATCAAGAAAGTACCGGGATGCAATCAAATGAAACAAGATTCCAGAGCAGGATTCTCTGTAGAATTAATTATTTATAACTGATTCATTTACAGACAAACAGTTGAAGGTAAAAATCAGATCCCTGTAAGCCCCTCCTCCTTCCCCAACAATCACTCCCCAGGGTATATCCTGTCGAGAAACTTTTCAGTCCACTTACAATTGGAAATGAGCTCTGTGCCCCTCACCAAACCCAGCTATATTTCACATTGCCTCATTTGTTGCATGCTTGTAGGTGAGCTTGTGATGATTTTTAGCAGTATATCATGTTGAAATGCCACAAGTGACTCTTTTTGTTTATTAAAAATATTTTCCTTGGGTCCCCTAACCTGTCACAATAGTTTTTACATATGTTAAGAATAATTTGCTTACTCCATGAAATTAAATAACTTAAGCCCAATGAAATCAGATTATTGTTGTCCTCATTTCTTCATTAACATCTAGTGATATTAAGTTTCCTGTGAGTTGGTTCTTTATTTTGTACCACTAAAAGTAATGCATGCTGTGTTGTCTCTCTTAGGGTGAAAGCCTCAAATTTTCAGGGTGGTAAAAATGTAGTGTAAATTATTAAAATTGTTTGATATTTTAGGGATAATAATTAAGTAAAACGATTTATCTGATTACATTTGAATTAATTGGAAGTGGATAGTAATATCCTAAGCAAATATCGTAATGAAATGGACATTTTTAATGTTTGCTTTAACTTGGTATGTTTTCTTACAAAAAATTGGGTTTTGGGTATATTGATAAAAATAATTTTGCAACTTGTTAAATTATCACTGCTATGTATTTCCTTTCACTGGGAGCATTTTTTTCTCCCTTTAGATATGCAGAAGATGTGTTAACTCAGAGAAGCAAGAAATGTTCTCATACTGGCTGTAGTGATAATTCCAGCAATACTAGCATTGTTGGTTCCGAAGCAGAACTAGAATCTGACCATTTCTACTTAAACCCAGAGGATGTTGATCCGTCAAGGTATTACACAAGTGATAATTGCAAAAAAATCTTATAGGAATAAAAAGCAAATAAGTTGCATACATTTGAAATATGCAAGAAAAATTGGTGAATGCATTGCTGCAAAAAGGTTTTTTTACACTTATAAACTCATTCCTACATGTAAGTAGAAATATAATAATAATTCTGCTTTATTCAGGCGAGAACAAGACTGATCCCTTCTTCCATCTAACCCTTCGTCAAATGCATTCAATGAAAGTATAATTGCATCTGAGTGCCAAGTAATATAAAAAAGAACTAGATAATGACACTCGATTTACAATGAATATGCATGACTTCAAAGAGAGTAGAAAGATAAGCAAAATTTTGGGAAAAACGTAAGGGATAAGGTCCTAGACGAAAAAATACAGTGCAGGAAAACCCCCATACATAGAGGGGAGTATGAAAAATCTGTGAAAACCTGTAAATAGATAATGCTAATGTTATAATTTAATAAACAAAAATAATAATAATAAATAAAAATAAATCAATGCATGAAAAATAAGAGAGGAAGCAAAAGGAGAACTGATGTACACATATAAATGTGGAGAAAAATTAATTAAAATAAAATTACTGATTAATAATACATGAGTAAGAAATATTAAAAATATTACTACAGTACGATTAAATGATAATTTTAAAAAAAATTAACCATTAACTATCACCAGAAGTGAGATTTTAACGGAAAGATTAGTATGTGTTGTGGATATATCTGACTAATAGTTATATAAATATGATATAACCATGAGCTCCTGAAGTGTTTTACTTGCAATTCTGCTGTGATTTTAGGAGCGTCTTATGCAAGGTTCTTTTAAATGTTGCAAGTGAAGGAGCTTTCCTCAAGGCAGGACTGAGTTTGTTCTACTCGTCACAAGTAGTAACAGTAAATGATTTATTGTAGATGACCATATATAAATTGATGAACCCAATGGTGTGATCTTGAGGTCATGGTTGACTAAAATTAATGTCAAAATTAAATTTAAAACTTAGTTAATATGTCTATGGTGAAAAATTTTCTTACATATTCATAATGAATGCTCTGTAGTAGGCCAGAAGGACGTCTGTAGCTTACTCCAGCTGCCATTATGATGACATATTGGAGGAAACATCCAAGAGAGTTTTTTTGAATAATTTTGAAATTAAGTTTATTAAGAATGTATACTTTAAATTATAATTCCAAGCTAGTAGTTTTTCAGAGGTATCTCGATCCCTACTTGAGGTGCTTTGTGGAGGGCACTTTGAGGGAGTACGCCGTCCGTCGGATGGGACGTTAAACTGCGGACCCCTTGGCGCCTTTCGTAAAGAGTAGGCTAATGCCGACGCCGGGTTTCTCTCCACCCTTCATCCTTTCCTGTCCATCCCCTATGGCGCAAATGACCTTAGCTGTCGGTCGCCTCCCCTAAAAACTACTACTCCAAGCTAGTAGGTCCCCATTGGTCAACTGCTAGCTTTTTTGATGCTCTTCAGGCCTTGGTCTGCTCACCTACCAAGCATACTTGCATTACATGCTGAGAAAGCCTTCAGCAGTATAGAGTTGTTATTGGAGTAGTAGGCAATATACTCACTGGTCAAATAGTTAGGTGACAAAGTTGAGTCTCATCAGCAATGGCCCTGACTTTAAACATAGCCTGCTTATCATCAATCTATAAATTCCCCTTAGCACTTCTTGTCTGTGAATCTTACAAACCCTGTTTAAGTTCTATTGATTCTATGTGGTTTTTTCCCAGGAACCTTGAAATTGAGTATGAAAGAGTGAGCATGGACATGCAGTTAATGGTAGGCCAGGAGATGTCTTATGATGACAGGAGAGTAAATCACAATGTGGTGAGTAATGAGCAAATTGTCCCTTAGGTGTGTATCACTTATAAATTTCCTCTAATTAGATGTTTATAAATTTGAGATCTTCTAATGAATAGTGTTACTATTTTTTGGGGACAAAAATTAGGGTATAGCAATATTGGCAAATTCCTGAGTCCCTTGAATAAGAGTTTATTTTCCATTAAAAATTCTGCGAATGCAAAGAAATAAGCACACAAGAGAATAATTGCAGCTGAAGGAAAGGATGTTCAGAAGATTGCATATGATATTTTAAGAAGTATTAGGATTAAAACATATTATGAAAGAAAGTAATATAAAAATATGAATAGCAGAAGCAGGAAAAAATTCTGATTTAATATTAGTGAAATAAGAAGCTCTTACGGAGATGGATGAGGAGTGCAAAACAAGGGCGGACAATGCGATGAATGACTTAAACAATAAAATTGTTGATAGTCTTGAATGAATGCAGAGTTAGTGATTGTTGGAAATAATATTTTTTAGATTTGTTCAATGGTTTGGAGTGTACACATGAATTGGATGGTAACATGACATAAGTTACATTTATTACCTTGATATAAGTGAATATGAGATTGTAATAGTTGGGAGAATGTTGGAGCTATGGAAAGGTGCATGCATAGATAATATAATCGTTGAAGTGTGGAATATTTAGTGAAATTCTAACGTGAAAAGCGATTGACAAGTTACTTGTTTGTGCAAATCGTTTAATTTTTAATTGCAAAACTATGTGGTACAAAAGGATAGGAAGAATGCAATTTTCATTACTGTGGCAGAAGAAATTGGAAAAAGATGAGATGATGAGAAAAATGAGCTGTGTGCTATGCTTTTGACGGGAGATGGGCAAATAATAGGAAGTGGTTTTGACATACTGCTGAAAGTGTGGAGCTGCAGCCTGGGGTGAAAATTAAAAGATGGTAAACTCCTGCAGCAATGATGTGTATCCTGATTGGGTGTGCTGGCTGCAGTAACCTAAAACTTTCCAATTGAAAACCAGGCTAAATGGTTTGATAAGATGGGGTTGACTGAAAATGTCATGAGTGTATGTGGTTTAATAAATGACTCAAGATAAAGAATATTGCCTGTCCCAGGAGCAGGAAAGCATATATAAAGCAGTGTTTGAATGTTGCATGGATGAAAGAAGTAGATAAGGACAGAGTTTTATGGAAGAAATTGGTTAGCCCATAGCGCAGAGCCATCAATTTGCTCTTTTATCTCTTTTGACCGTTAGATTTATAGCTAGAAAATTATCAGCCCTGTAATAAACAGTTATTGTCACTGCAGGTGGTGGGTGAAACTAGAATAAAATATTGTAATTGTGTAATTATTGTAATTGGTGCTCTTGGAAGCATAAAAGCAGGAATTTGCTTAAAAAGCAAGTAATTATATTCCATAGTATGTGTTCGTTAGCTACAAATTTGACCTTGCTTTATAATCCAGTATATACCACAATAAATGGGTAACCCATTAGGAGTAGGGTTAGGGGCACCTTGCCCCTCTTTCTGTGGCAACTGTAATGAGTTATCTTCTAACCTCTTTGCAAAAGTTTAAACTTTGACCCTTACCTTATTACCATCCATGTTACTCATCCATAGTTATTTTGAACATCGTTTTTGATGTGTCATGGTAAGTGTAAATTTTGATTTAAGTAACTTATTAATTTTGTATCTGAAGCATCCTTATAGTGCTTCAGATTTTTCAACTGCTCTTCGGAGTGGCATAGTGTGTATATTATCTCAAACACAGCTGCCAAAAATCTCTTTAAGTCATTTGAAATAAATTCATTTTTAATGTGACTGTAAAACATGGTATCACCATGATATTCAAATTTTAGACTGATAAGATTTAGTCTTATAATGCTTAGTTTCAAGTTATAATAATGACTTAATTATTTTTTGCAGATTGAGTTGGAGGCAAAAATTCGTGAGGAATTGCGCCTGCAGTTTGCACAAGATAATGAAAAGAGATTGGCTGAAGTAATCAAAGAATTGGAATCAAAACATGAGAAAGAGTTGAAAGCTCAGATTGATGCCGAAGCCGAGGCATACTCTCGTCATATCGAAGAAGTTACCAGTGCAATTAAGAAATGCAGTGAAGAAGAGCAGGTTAACCAATTATTTTAATCTCTAAAACAAATAGCCTTGTGTGCTGTTTCTTCATGTTAGGGTGGGAAAAATTTATAAAATTTATATGAAAACTTCGCCCCGGCACACTTCCACAAATAAATATAGGTTAATTGACATACTATATGAATACTACCTTTGCAGATCTTGAAAAGACAATTGGAAAATAATGGGGAAATCAGTCCTAACGAAACATGCCTAGGTTTAATTCATTCCATTAGGAAACCATCAAGTCTATGGACAAATTCCATGTCGCCCCAGAAACATTGTTTTTTAAATAACATTTGAAATGAGTTGGTGCACATTATTACTTCCTTTTTAATTGTCCATGTTTGCCTACAAAATATCATTGTAAAATATACTTAATATATTATATAAATAGAGTGAACTCTTTTATCATGAATTTTAAGGAACCTGGAATTCAGAATCCACTAATCAGTAAAACGTGCAAACAAGGGTTGTCCATTTATGGCAAGTTACAGTAATAATTTGGGTAGTACAACAATATGCAAGTAATTTTTGAAATTATTTACATGGTTAGTACACAGGGCCTGAAGGAACAGACTTGCTAGTGAGGGAAATGTGCTACCAAGAAATGTTCTAACCAGAATACATGCACTGTATATGAATCATATGTTTAGGTGCCTACATGTTTACTCCTCAGCAAAGTAATTCTTTTTTGCTTCTTCAGTTCTGTCATCACTTCTCACATGATCCTCATCTCCTTCATGTTCCACATTTCAATCTTTAGACCTGATTTCAGCTTCTTTCGGCATGTTTTCGTCCTCAATTTCATCCAATCCCTGCAAATTTTCATCCATTGACGTAGTTGCACTTGGCTCATTACCCATTGCAGAGAAGATGATTTATTTCTCTATATCAGTTGGTTTTTGTTAGTCAAATGTCCTTACCCTCCTAATTCATGTAGGAGAACCGTGTAAGACAACTTTTTGTCGGCCCTGTTGGTGGTGGGATAACCTCCTTACCTGCCAAACCTGGGATTGCAGGTTCAATTCCTGCCTTGGTGTGTTTTCCCTCACCTTGGGCTTAGGTGTTTGTAATTATCTTCAATATAGTTTACAGGGGTTAGGTGGAAGAAGGGAATGTGAAGTCTCAATCTTGCCTTGGAAAATACGTTACATAAATAAGTATGAATAGTGAAAAAATAAATTTTGAAAATGTTACAATTTAATTCATAGGTATGAGTAAGCAATATGAAATAATGTAACATACTTAGTCACCCTTAGTGTGGCAGGCTCAAGTTGGAGCGACCATACAAAATATATCATCTTTGACTTGAATTCTCAACTGAACTAGCTCATACTCTGAGAAAGAATTGTTGGTGACAATGCAATAGACGTTGCAGAGGTATTGGACCACAGGCCCAAAATATTAAGAGTAATTTACCTTAGAAAGCCAATAGGGCTTGCAGAGGTATTGGACCAGAGGCCCAAAAGATAAGGAGTAATTTACCTAAGAAAGCCAATAGGATTGACTCACGCATGACCAACTAAGAGTTAATTTAGGTGCAACCGGTGGTCCTCAGTTTACAAGAAACTTGGTTTTTACCTAATTAAAATGATGCAATTTAAGTATTCAACGTGATGAAATTTCCAGCTTCTAATTTGCAAAAACACTTTTTTAAAGTGTTATACTCATAGTGTATTCAGCTATAAAAAAATTATATTACTATAATTCTATATTTATCATTTTGATTGTCATTATTAGTCAGCAGCTTTTGAGGTATAGTTGAGGAAGAACCAAGAAAAAGTTGAGAATTGTATTTTTGGGTATAAATTGCCACCTTATTCAGAAAAATGATGTAAAAAATGTATGTTCACTTTTCTCCCCTGTCTGCATGGTTTATACCTTTACAAAGAGATGAGCAATCATGACATTTTTTTTCAAATATAAATTCATAAAAAATATTGATTTCATGAATTATAATTATTTCATGGGTCGTGGTAGTCCAGGGGTAGAGCTTTGACTACTGACCGGAGGGCCCAGGTTCGATTCCCGGGCAAGCCTCTCTAGGCACCTGCAGCTCCTTTCAAGCTATGTAATTTTTCGGGTACCAGATCTTCCTAGGAAACCATAACTGACATGGGAAGGAACTGGTCCCCGTACCCCGTGTGTGAATTTCACACGTCATGGGGCTTAGTACTAGGTGAACTCTACCATCACCTACCAAGCCAACCTTCGGGTTGATTACCGTGTTTGTGGTTTTTCATAATTATTTCAATCCTGAATACTTTAGGTAGGTAGTCCTGTATTTTTCATACATTGACATATTAGAAAAATATAGGACTATCTAAATAAAAAATTATGTAATTAGTAGCCATTTAGCAAGCACATAACTAGCCTCAAAATGAAAGATTATGAGATTATTTATTGAATGTTATCTAACACTCTGATCATGTGGAATCTCATTGAATAAAATTCATTAAACATCGCTAAAAAGGTGCCTTACACTAGACTTAACTTATTGAATGAAAAAAACATAATTTAAATAAAGTTTCTTAGGTAATAGCTTCTTCTCTTTCTAGAGCCTTGGGCACTTTAGTTGGCAATGGCAGTGTATCAATGAGATTTATTTTTTATATCAAACAATTTAGTGTAGGTAAATAGTCATGTAACTTGGAAATGAAATTTATCTGCTTTTTATTTTAGCCTTTACTGCTTTAAGAATAAAAATTGTTTGATAGGTTCAGGAATCATGAAAAAAATGGTCATTTTTAGCAAATATAATCATTCAATGACCATGATTCAATTTGATTTATAATAAAATCAATTTTCAATATCATCAGTAAATAAATCAATAAATGCATCATATTTTATTTGGCATTGCCTAAACTCTTAAAAGTTAGTTATGAAAGCAAATTTGCATTTATTAATTATTTAATTAATTTCAGGAGAAATTCATCATAAGTCATCGAGAAATGATGGATAAATTCTTGGAGCAACATCAGAAGGATTTAATTGATTTAAATGAGCTCCATGATAAGGAGCTACAAGCTTTCCAGCTTAGAGATAATTCCGGTGAAATAGAAGAACTGAAAGCTGAAATTGAAAGAATGCATATTAAGTATAAGGAAGAGCTTCTCCTAGGTAATTATCTCTGATTAAAATTAATTTATCATTTCAATTTACAAGCCCATTGGAACAACTTGTCAATGGGCCCTAATAATATATAATAAAATTATGTTTCAATCCCATTAGATGCAAACAATAAAAAATCTCAAAAAGATTACTTATCTTGGCTTCATTGTTGATTATCAACTGTCTCTTATTCATCTTGCATTATTAATATAAAAGAGTTGGACATATAATTGCATTCTTGGTAAAAACAACAATATTCTTTTTTGTGGGTAGTGTATCAAAGGGTCATCCCCATCTGACAAACAAAGCCTGTTCTTCCTGGTGCTATTTTCATTATTGGTGGTACAGGTATTCCTATCATATCAGCATTTCCAGCGGAAATCATCGGCAAACATCCCTAACATAGTTTTTGTGGAAAAAATATGTAGTACAAAATTCTTCCTCATTATAAAACACAATGTATACACTTCTGTTCCTGAGCAAACCCTAGGCATGCACACGTGTCAGCATCATCATAATGAAACAAGAAGTCATCATAGTCATTTGTTGCTTTAGGAACATAAACCGTTTTCAATACTGTTTGGCATGTGATTATGTCATGGCAATAACTAATCCTCTCTTATATATGAGGTCAGTTGGAGGCTCACTCGAGCCAAAATGAGCAATGAGAGGAAAAGTGTTGCAATCTCACACAGAGAGCAAGATTTGTGTTTGTCAGAGAACCAAACTGCCTCCTCATTATGTATCAGAGGAGGAGGTTGAGCTCAGTGTCTTTGGAGAAACATTTTGAAATACAGCCCTTTAACTCCCAAGTAAGTCGTGATAAAAACCTTCAGTGTCCTCAATTTTGTTAATGGGAGACTACAATTTTGAGAAGAGAAGGAGATAATGATTTTTGTTAGCATGTGAAGGAAAATAATAGTTGGGCTAAAGTGTGAATAATCTCAAGGTGATTTCATTCACTTCTTAAAATTTTATTCGCTGTAGAAATATTTCTTTCGCTTGTCCACTTTCATTCATTAGTCCATCTCAAAGTTCTTTTTAACCGATAGTTTATTAGGATTTTCTATTTCTCATATAGAAAGTGTGATTTTCTTGAAGAAAAATAGCTTCTGATAAAAATTAATAATTTTTATAGTGTGGGACATAATGGTGGTGGACAGGAGTTCATATAACATAGGGTTGCTGTATTTAGAAAGATGCTTAAATGCTTCATTGAATTCATCCTTTGCCATATAGCATGAAGGCAGTACTAAAAATGACTCAAACATTTGTTATTATAAGATAACAAGGAAAATATATGCATTTCATTTGTTGTTATCCATAATTTCACATTTTAGGTGATGGTTTTTGTAATCCATTGATTGACTTCTAATATTCTTTTCTTACGTAGCATCTCAGAGGTTAACACAAGAGCATGCTAATGAAGTCAGTGAGCTGAAGGAAAGTATGAGCATCCAGCACAAAGAAGAAATAGATAGATTAGCACATGAGATTAAGAAGAAGGTAATTATGCATGTTTTTGCTGGTCATGATTTTCCGTGGGTATTATTAGTTAAGCATTGATTGGTACAATTGCATTTATCTTGAACTAAGTTGTGCCATAATGTCATTTTCTTGTCAGTCATTGTTGGCACAATTTGTTCCCTATTTATGCTTGGAACTTTCATCACCCATTTCTATACTATGTAATCATATATGCACAATGGTTATGTGGACAGGGGAAAAGAATGACTTCACCGTATTGATTACTTTGTGCCCTTGTTGTCAGTTTTGTTAATATAGAATTGCACAAAAGCATTTTTTGCAAGAATGGATACTTGTGGCACATTTTCCTGGAGTATTCACAGTCTTGGAGACTAAATTAATTGGTATTTTTCTTCTTTGTTTCATTTTTGTTGCACATCAGTTTAACATACTAGGGTTGAGTATACATTATGTTTTTGTCTTTATTCATGGCCCAATACCTTGAACATGACCCCCACCTTTGGACAGCTCTGGCATGCATTATTTTGGTCTTTTGAGATCTTTTTCCCACCCAGTGCATTTACTGTGCTTTTTGTGGTGACCGTCCAGTTGTTGATACCTGTGCTATCCAGGATAATCACCTCGTATAACATTTCTGATCCAGAAATTTGGCAGAAATGGCTGAATTGTCCTGTGGAATTGAGGAAAGCCAGAAGTTATGATTTGAATGAAATGTTTCGACTGACTGTGAATGGTTCTCGTTCCCTTTATATGTCAGCTGGCACTGCGTGAATTTTGCAGCAACAAAATGCATCACCAGTTTTTTAGTCAAGGTCATGTGACTAGAAACTTTACAGATATCAATTTCTTTTAGAAACTTCATATGTAATTAGGTGACAATTTTCAAGAATCATAGCATACATTTTTTCAATTTTAAAGTCCTCCCTAAGTGTGGAAGTGCACCCAGATTTGAGCTCACTTTTTTAAATATTTGGTCTAATTTGAAATATTGGTGCCATATTTGACCTTTTTTATGACTTAAACAACCCTCTTAATTAGTCTGTTGAAACTTTTGAAAAGTTTCCGCATTATTAGCCATAACAATCAACTAATGTAAATGTGTTGGAAAAGATGTTGCATGAAGAAGAGGTTGATTTACACTTAACAGGATTTGAACCATATAATTATCAGGAACATTGCAGTCTGCTGAAGAAATATTGTTGACTATGAAAATATTGTTGACTATGTTGAGAACTGACTTTAGGTTGATGAGGGTGGTCAGGGTTTGCAAACATTAGCAGAAGAAGCAATAGCTGATATTAGTTCAGCCTGTGAGAAATTTATCTTTGGAATTTGAAGAGGAGCCTGCTGAAAAGTCAGTTAAAATCCCAAAGGTCTGGGTGAGCCTGAATACTATTATATTTTTTATAGATGAAATGTTGGAAACAAACACGTGACAACATTATGAATATCTGAAAACTTGACAGAGATTGTAATTTGTAGGAAACTACCAAGACATAAAATAAGTAGCTTTTTAAAACATTTCCCTCTTCTTCTCATACATCTCCTCTGTTAATCTTATGTCAATGATGGAATGTAGAAGTCCATATGTATGCATGTATTTATACAGAAATCAAATTTTTTTCAATTGTGGTTGTTAATTTTCCTTTTCATTAATTCTTTTATCACTTAAAATCATCCAATTTGTAATTTTAATTGTTAATAATTCTTGAGCTTGATAGAATTCACTTACATCGGTCCATTAGCTTTTGAATTGTGATAAATAATTATCTAGCATAGAGAAATTCATCAAGGAATAAACTAAACATGATTTTAGTGTTAGAATATGTATTAAGCTAAGTCATTATAGTATGAAATTGTCAATAATTAATATCTACAATAATAATAGTGTGAACAAAAATAAGCACACTCACAGTGTTATTCATTTGTCAACCCCTGCTAAATTAGGCAACTTCATTTGTACGCAATCATGCTACCTTCAATAAAGTGTTAAGGAATTCAATTGCCATTAGCTGTATACTGTGATCACATAGAACATTATCAGCTATATAGTGGGCTCTTAAATATTTCCACAGCATAAGTAAGCTATAAAGGCTAGTATATTACTTCTGCAAATGGTGTACTTTAAGCATGACTAAGAACAAAGTTGACTGAGTATTGTGCCAACACTACTCAAGTATCCAAAAAAAATGAGGTCAATTTTCTAAGGCTAAACTTGCATTTATTAACTAAAAATATAATCGAGTCACTTTAATGTATGGAAATAGATCAAATAAAAAGTATAATATTCTTGATTAAGTTGCTAATAACATATTATCATTGCTGATTGAAGCTACTTAAGAATAAGAGAGCTGATTTCTGAGAACAATCTGCAATGTATTTTATTCAAATAGAATTTTTTCAACTACATGTATAATATTTGTACACTTGAGGCATCTTTTTCACCTGGTAAAGTCATTTTAATTTGTCATTGATTAAATTTGCACCAGAATAGTGCCGAAGAATGATGTCTTCTGGAGTTCCATACGTTAAATCCCAGGTAATTCTAGATTTTGCTTAATCTGGGCAACCTCTGGCCCCATATAATCCGGATTAGCAAGGGTTTACTGTTAATAGAATGCTGACGAGAAAGAACAGTATGCGTTCACGTTTTCAAATGTGATAGTTTAAAGATATGATGAAACATTTGTATTAGGCAAGGGTAGGACAGTCAACAAACACATGTTGATTGTATTTTTTCTGGAAGTGAAGCAATGCAGCTCTGTTTGTTTGGCTCACCATCATGGCATGTATCCAATGTGTGTCTTGCCAGAATCTCATTCATTCTTTTTATAGTTTAACAAGGGAAAGTTAACTTATGGCATATTTAGCTCCTTGCCGCAAAGTTACAAGACTCTTTAACTGTAGTGGACATTAAAATCATGTAAAATGGAAATTTAAGGAAATAATGGGGAGCAAAAGCAATGGATTTATGAGTACCTCATTCTTGCTTTCCTGGTTCTCCAAGCCTGCTTGCCCAAATGCCATACCATGCTGCAAAGTGAATGGGACCAAAACAAAAGCATCAATTTTCATAAAAAATGTAGGTTTCTCGCTGTGCATTTTAATGTTTGCCTTCTGCGTGATTCTGCATGCCTATCAGAGTTACTCTGTTACTAGTTGTCCATTTCCCTGAAGCCCCTGATACACAAACAGCTAATAAGCTTGAATTTTTTGATCTAATTGTCAAGTATCAATTAATATTGATTGATTTGTTATGCTTTAATTCCTTCCCTGTGCTAATGTTTCCCTCTCTCCATCCTATTGTGTGCTTGTTACCTGTTGGGAACTCCATCGTACTCTTGGACATATTCCTGCAACATCATTCTCTTGCCAGGAGGAAAACTGTGAGGAGGTGAAACGCCATTTTGAGGCCAAGTTGGAAGAAATCAAAGAGAATTTTGATGCAAAGTTGCAGGAGGGAGTTGAGCAAGCTAGACATACCATAATTAAAAATCTTGATGGGCAAATTCAGGTACATCCACGTAGAGGGAAATTAATAGTTTTAAAATCCATAGTTCTGTTTTATTCCTAAAATTTACTTCAAATAAGCTGCAGCTATAGGAGTATGTTATCTTCACTCTGATACAATTTAATAATCATTGTTCGAACTTCATTTATGTACCTTCTCTAACAGATTCACTCATTTATTTGAAACTGTTCACTCATGCATGATCATTGAATAATGTGGAAAGACTAACTACTGGCATGATTTGGGTTCTTTGTTTCTTGAGGTATTGTGATGTATACTCATTTATGGTCAATTTCATGCAATTAACTTTCATTTGTATTTGCAGGAAATCATGAAGTTTATTATTGTATTAGTGTAGGAATTGCCAGTTATATCTGCTTTGAAAATTTGAATTTTTTTGCATAAATATTTTAATTACTCTAAAAATTAAAATATATTCTGATTGTTTATCAGTTGTATGATAAACGGGAACTCTTAGCTAAAGCTCCCAACCTGTTGGAGCAGCTACACTCAAAGAGTTCCAAATTCTCTTAAATGATCAGTTGTGAAGACACTTTTTATGAATAATAGGGGTGGATTTCTATTTAGTTTCTGGAAAAGCAATAGTTGGAAGACAAGTTTTGGAACCCTTCCCTATGGACCACTGGTTTTACATTATGATAAATTCACTTCACTATGCACTCCAGCCCTCCTCATATACTACAATCCTGGCATGGTGAAAAGGATTGTGTGTTCTTGTGGCCATATGGGCTATGTTGGTGGGCCAATAATAGTCATTTCTGGAAGGACCACCCATGGCAGATAGGTAAAAGTGTAGGACTTAGACAAAAGATACTCCACTAAGCTGTGTCCCTCAGTGAGAGACGCTGCTGAGTGACGTAAAAAGCTGCAAAGGTATTTGACTTGGGTGAGGCAGCCATTTAAATGGGGCTATGTTGAAAAACTTTCGTTTGAGGCAATGGGAAACTATCTCAAATAATGATGGAACCAAACTAGGTAATGAGTTGTGGCAACTACAGGATCCACCCCACTGGGGTGGGTATGTCTGGCAGTAGTAGAGTTGAGGCTCTGTGATTGTCATCAAATAATTCCTTACACAGCCATATTGACAGTAGCAGAAAAGAAAGTACAGAAGAAAATTATGACTGATGGAATAGGGACGTAAAATGTTAAGAGGATTTTAAAGAAAGGGAAGTTAGATAATATCACAGAGGAGATGGATAGAGAAATATAGATGTGTTAGGGCTGTGCAAGGTGGATGGAAGAATAGTGGGGTTTATGGGAGCAATAGTGACCAAATAATGTACACCTGAGTAACAGAGTGTGAGTGAAGGAGGTCGTAGTGTTAGTGGCATTGAACGAAAAGGTAGGAAGAAGAGCAGTAAACATTAAACTGGTGGGTATAAGAAAAAATTGGTCGAAGTAAGACCTGAACCAACAAACCTGTTACTTATTCTGGTTTAGATGCTGACAAGCAACCATAGGGAAGAAGATTTTGTCAGTGTTATGATCAACTAGAGGAAATGATGTTGGTGTACACTGAAGAAAACCCTAGATAGTGATGGGAGATTAGAATGGAGTGGTAGGAAAAAGGCAAGATAGGAGTGAAAAAGGGAGTATGATTTAAGAATAAGGAATTACTACTGACAGAAAATTATAGATTTTTGCAGAAGTAATGGTTTAATACACCACAATGAATGCACTTTTATATGAAAAATCCTGGGAGGTTCAGACATATATCAGTTAGACAACATCATTCATCACCATAGATGTAGGAGCAACTTATTCAGTTAATGGAGGCATGTTATCCAGTTGATAGGGTGCTGCACTCCAGTTGTTTTCTGGATGATGTTTCTTGAAACCGCCAGCCTCTCTCAAGCTGTGTGATTTTTTTGGTGCTAGATTGGGCACAAGGTGAGCTACAGTCACCTTATCCAACCAACATTCAAAATTTTACTCATAACTCAGGTTATTCAATTCACTCATCTCCTTGGCAGCAGTTAGTTCATAATTAGGTATCAATTAAGTGTAATATTTTAAATTCAGGATGCTGAAAAGAAATAGAAAGCACAAAGTATAAGGAAATGGATTGTTGAAGCATTTGTTACCCAGGGTGAAAACGATGGGATACCATGAAGTTCTTGGTGAATTCCTGGATCAAGAGCAATGTATGTGTTCAGTAGAAAAAAGGTGGAAACATTTTTTAAGTGGCTAGTACAACTACAAATGAAAAGCAAGTACATGAAATAGGAATGAGATGAGAAAGCCATGGATTACAGAAGTAACTGTCAGGAGGATGGTTGAGAGAAGGAAACATAGGAGTAGTAACTGAATTATAAAGAAGAAAGTACTAAGAGATAAATAATAAAATAATGTTAGAAAATATGAAGCTGTAAGAAATATTTGAGAAAGAGAATTGAGAGGATATAGAGAATTTATAGAGAGAGGAAAATGGGTGAGTGTATTTTAGAGGATAGTTAATGAACCATCAGGAAGTAAGAAAGAAAAATCTGTTCACATCATATTTGTAAGACCTAAAACTGGAGAAGTGTTCATTGAAGCAGAGCAGCTTCCAGCAAAAGAAATAATAGGTAAATATATGACCGGTGAATATAGACACAGAAGGAGAATATGAAGTTGATGAGAGAACTTATGCCCATGTATAAATAATAGCAAACTAGGGAAAGCATCAAAATCAAAAATGAACAAGGCTCTGGGGGATAGATGACATCCTTGCAGAACTACTGCGGGATTTAGGGAAACATGGAAGGAAGCATTATGGGATAAAATAAGGTAGAATATATGAAGGGGGAATTTGGCCATAAGACTGTTAAATCAGTATTGATTTCATGCCACATTATGAATATTTCAGAATTTTACTTATATATTCACATCTGTGCAGGTCTTTATTTATTGGGAAACTTAAAGCTCAGTTCCACTCTAGCTGTCTTATTTAAAAATATAATGTATTATCTATATTGTTTAATACCATATTTAATTTTTCTTTAAGAATAATTCATAAACTTCTCAATTGGATTTGACTAGCTAAGAATGAACTCGAACTAATATTTTAGATCAAACTATATAATAGATCTAACTAATATTCATCATATTGGATCTTGAAAATATTAGAGCAATGTCCATTTGTCATTCATTGAAAGATGTGACTTCTTTAATATCCATAATTGACACTTCATCTCACAATTATTTCAGGCTCTGCTTGCCGAAGGGAGTGGGAAAGATGCTGCCAACTCAACAGAGATATCCAACTTAAGGGAGCACCTTGCCCTTGAAGATTCAAAGCTGGCTGCAATAAAAGATGGGGTAAAGGATCAAGGGGAGACTAAGGCAGATCGCCGCCTGGCAGAGGCAAAGAAGTTGATGAGTGATCATTCAGAATTATCCAACCCTGTAAGATATTCCTTGACATTTATCTACCTCTGTTAGACCCTTTAGGTGCGAACATATTTTCAGGTATGGCTTTAATGATGCAGTTAATTATAATTATAAGTGTCTAATTAATGCCAGCCTTCGTGACCTCTATTTGGAAAATTATGTATATATTTTTAAAAGTTTTTCATAAAGGAAAGGTAATTGCAAGTCGTATGTGTCATATACAATAGTTTTTAGTCATGGTTTTGCAGTTCTCTTGAATTGTGCTTAGAAAAAATAATCATAAGTTTTCATTTGTTAAGTATTTTGCCAGTTTCATCCAGGTTATATAATTTGCTGATATAGCATGGGCTTTTTTGAGTATTGTTTCGATGTCAGAAGGAAACTTTAGTCCCCTTTACCTTCCTGAATATTCCTGTAGTATTTGTGCAGCTTAGTATAGTTTGGTGGAAAGCTTGTTTCCTATGCAGAAACCAGTTTTTGGTGTGGGCCAGTCTGTGCTAAAGAATTACCAGTGGAGAGGTTTGTGAGTCAAAGTGATCAAAAAATTTGTGGTCGTTACCTACCCACCTTTGCCTGAGGTATTTTGCTGTCCTCTCTGTAAGTTTCCTCTCCCAATGTCACATTCTCCTCCCTTGGGTTCTGCCATGTGTGTGGAGCAGCCATGAGCTTTCAAACAAGCTATAGCTTTGAGACAAGGGGGGGGGCTGAGTTTCATTTTTCATCTTTCACACTTACTTTCTTTTTGTAGCTATTATTAATAAATTTAGTAGAACTTTTTTTAACCCATTGTAATTTTTTTTCAAATTCTTTTTCTAATGCGTCCCAAAACTTTTCACCAATTCACGATGTGGCCGAACTAATGCAAAATGAGCCCTTACCATGAATTTTTTTCATTAAATGTACTCACTACCCTCATAATAGAATAAATATTTTTATCCAGGGTCAGAAATTATTATTAATGTTTTTAATGAAATATTAGAGGCAAAAATGACTCTAATCACTATTGCATCTAATCTTTCATGTGTTCTGCATTATTTACTTCATTAGGGAATATCTTTTTTTTGTATGTGAGATTAGATTTTTCATTTATTTTATTCCAAAATTTATTACCTTTTGTATTTTGATATTCCACCCTGGTTTTTCAATTACCATATTTTGCCATCGATAACGCGTGTGTTACCTATACAAAAATGTTCAGATGATCGAAAAAATGATGATGCACGTTATGTAATGAAAGTTGAAAAAATCTGAACATTTGCATAATTATGTGCACAATAATTTCTTTAGAGTCTTGCAAAAATAAATTGGTCTGGAAGCATGCCTTTCTAATTGCATTCTATTTTATACAGATCTGCTACTTTTACAGTTATTTCATCTTATAAATCCATGAGAAAAAAAGAAACATATAATTTTTATTCTTCATTAATTCTAATAGGCAATACTTCTTTATTTTAATGCATAGTACTTCACGTATACGTAGAGTACGTAGTATTATATACACGTATATTTAAATATATCATAGGATAGGTAGATCACTCGAATCCAAGAAATTCGTCACCTGAATCACAATGAAATGAATTAAGTGCATTTATTTTCTCTTCAGGCACATTACAGAGTTCACTCTCCAAAGTTAACTCTTCCTAATCTTCTAGCTCTGGCATTGAAATATTGCCTAAAGCTTTTTCAAATCCATTTTTTACACAAGCCACTCTGACACCTTGCCAACTTGCCAGGATCCACTGGCTTATTTCTTCATACGACACTCTTTTAATCCTTCCCGATTCTGTGTGGTCTTTCTAAATCCTGGCAGCCTCGTGATTTGCTTTTTCTTTCAAGAAATTAATGACTTCTAACTTAAAGATCGCTGTATACAATTTTCTTCTCATTGGGTAATTTTATTGGGAAAGTTACAAAATCTTTACTCAATTCAGGTTTGAAACCATCACCATGTAGGTGGCACTTTCATAGAACTTGGAGGGTGTCTAGAACAGCTGAAAGCCAATACTAGCAAAGCGAGGCAAAGAAAACAAAACTAGAAAATTCAATTTCATTCATTCTCTTATTTTTTTAAATATAAACTTGAAGTTTCACTATAGGCATAATATGATTCCAGTGAGCACTTAGACCACCAGTGAAGTATGTCCTGACCTTACCATGTAGGGTGTATTCTGTTTTTAAACCATTTTTATTTACTTGTTGCAATTTGTTATATAGATGCCCTCTTTCTGAATTAGGTAACCCAAAATTGTCTGGAACAATGCTAGCTTTTTCTTGAACCAAAAATGACAATTATCACATTACATTGAAAGACTGAAAATTTCAGTGTGTAGTCTGACCCATGTTAAATAGTTCATTCATGCACAATTTGAAATGCATTGGGGCAGTGAAGCCTACTAAGTTGTAATTTTAAATAATAATGATAACGAGATTTACATATTCAATCTCAAATGACTCCCTGATATTAGAAACTCTAGAATTGAGGTAATAAATTTGCTAATAAAATCAGTAAATAAATAAGGCAGTGCATTAAATAAATTCCTTAACTTATATGGAACTATAAAATGTATGTTATATTGAGGCGTAATATTGTATGCTCCATTTTATTCTGATGGAATTAATTTTGTTCACAATCTGCATTGATAAAAATTATAGTGGAAAAGGGAATGGAAGTCTCTGTACTAATCAAAAGAATCAATATAGAAATTAAATTAGCATTTGATAGATTTTTCAAACTTTCTTTTTCTCAGATATCCATTTCAGGAAGGTTATTTCTTTTTGTCCATATACATGTACCTTTTAAAATGTAACAAAGCATACGATCAAGTGTATGAAAAAAGTTACAATAACTCAGATACCGAATTAACTCAGTGAGACTTGCTAGCCTGGAAGCAAATGAAAACTAGCTCATCATACATGGCAGTTGCATTATTTCTCACTTATTAAGAAAAGTAAAAATGTAAATGATCTTATTGAGAGAAAGAAATGAACAAGTTAGGCATGCAAAACATTTTCTGGAGGACCATCTTTTATTTTAAAATTACTTCTCTATTCAGTGTAAGTATTTTGCTGTTGTAACAAATATCTAATTAGAGTTTGATTCAAATGGAAGTGAAATATGTACCACAACCACAGTTGTCAACCCAAAGGTTGATTTGATAGATGAGGTTAGAGCTCACCTAGTACTAGCCCAATGACATGTCAATTTCACATATCGGGGTTGGGAGGGCAGTTCCTTTCCCTGTGCGACCTATGATTTCCCAAAAATATCTGGCTCCCGAAAAATCATACAGCTTGGTTGAAGTTGAGGTTACTCAGAGGCATTACTCTAAATAAAACTCGGGTTTAACCCAAAAATGTTATGCTTTGTAGGTTTCCTAATTATAAATAACAAAATTATCTACATTAAGTTCAGCTGGATTTCACGCTGATAAATGTACAAAGTGTGTAACAGTATGGCGCCAGAAAATAGATGATCACTCCTTAGCATATTTTCATGTTCACTCTAACTTTAGGAACTTCAGGAGGCTTGTCTAAATAGAATGTGAAATGTTTTTTTTTCTTTTGTTATAGTGTATCATATGCACAAAATATTGCAGATAAATATTAATGAAAAAGTTGATGTGAGTGACTTAGGGTTTGATACTCTATTATACTATTATACTCATTAAAATATTGTGTTATTCATGTACTGAAGTACGAGTAAGATTCACAAACATTTTGTATACATGTTGGTGTTTCTGAATTTGCTCTAAATGTGTCAATTAGGAAGGGATATATGTGGAAAAGGCTACTCAGGTCTTCCACCAGGTCAGTTCCTTCATCGATGACGCCAACGTTTCAGAAGACGAGTCATTTTGCAAAACTTTGGTATCATTGATGGAGGAACTGACCTGGTGGAAGACCCAAGTTGGCGTTTCCACAGGGTGTCATGATTTTCAGTTGTAAATAATGTTTTGTTGATAGCAGCTGAGAGTTAAACATAATATACTTAATGATAATTTTCTTGAATATCCATTTTGTCTCCATGGATATTTTTCAACCCTCTCATAATTCTATCTTAAAGTTCTTTGGTTCTTTTCTTATTAGGTTTTGCTGGAACAGCGGGTGGATTTGCTCAAACATGGGATTGAATCAGATTTTAATGATAGATTTACAAGGAGTGAATGTATGGGACGTGATTTATTAACTCTAAAATTGCAAGTGAATCAGGTTTGTGCTTAGAGCTACTAAGTAATTCAATAATAACCAAAGCTTTCGTGCTTAGATAGAAATTGTGCATGCTGGAAATGAATTATGTAAGCTGCTTGACTATGAACTTATACCTGTGTCTTTGTATTATTACATTCAAATGTCTGCTAATGAAGCATGCACAGGCAACATTTAAGGATCAAAAGGGTTTTGTGATTGCTCATTTTCCCCTTATTTAATTCATTCAGTGCCATACTTACTCATGGAAGGGAGTAACCTCATTAAATTTCAATTCATATACTTTATCAATACAGGAAAATCTATAAATTATCTTAATGTATTCCTCTTCTTCTTCTATACCCTCTTTAATTTCTCATCTTTCATACCCTACTTCATGTTTGTCTAAATGTATGGTCTCTTCCTTTTTCCATTCTAATAGCATTCTCCCTTCAGTAATTTTCTGTAAAAAACTTACCAAATACTTTCATGCATTAGACTTCACTGCAAGTAGTGATTGACTGTGACGGTTTAGTAGGAGTTATAATGTTTCCAATAAAAGTTCATCATGAGTGTTGATAAAGATACCATTGAGCCATTTATGGAAAAATTTGCAAATTCTGATGACTGAATATGTTTAGAGTTCTCTTTGACACATAAAGTATATGAAATCGGGCTATGCTGATGAGCTTTGATGGAAAATATGGAAGCTTAATAAAGTAAATCCAAGGTTCCCAGATGAAAAATCAGTAAAGAGAGGCTGTCAATACTTCTATGTGCTAAGGCTTATTGTAGCCAAAGTGTTACCGTTGGAAAATATTGATAGCCTAAAACTCTTGAGGAGGATAATGAATGACCTCTGCTCACATAAAAATAGTTCAGTAAATTAATGGTTTATCATAGTTATTGAAACAGATGATTCCATATTCATATCATCCCCCCAAGTTACATAACACCAAATTGATATCCTGGGAATTCCTAAGGTAGAAGTGAATTTACGTTTATTAGTACTAGAGGCAAAAAGAAAATTCCAAATGATGTATTTTTGTCAAAATTATCTATTACAAAAAATTCAAACAAATGCTTTCATAGAGATATCGATTTTTCAACAGTTGATTAACTCTGTTAACTACATTCTTCTCTAGAAAGTTGATTAAAACCTAATTGAATTCAAATGGCATTAACCAAATTGTATTACTAAATCAAGCAATATCAGCTGTAATACTCTTTAATATAGAAACATTAAAAAATATTTAAATATATTTTGACGAAAGAAGGTAAAATTTAATTGTACCAGAAAACAGTAGTGCCTGTGTTGGATCATTGAAATTTTTAGAAAACGAATGCCATTTTTCTTAAGTTGGTCACTTATTTATTTAAATAAAACTTGATTGGTAGTTATGTTGATAATGGAAATAGGGAATGTAAAAATTCAAATGTTGCAATATTCTGTTGACTAGAATTTTGTGAGAAACTGAATGGTAGCACAGGAAATGCAACTCCCAATCCTGTGTGAATTTCATGTCCATTCATTAAGGCTTAATTCATGGTGAGATCTACCCTCACCTGTAAAACCCCAATTTAGGTTTGATTACTGTGGGTGGAATTATTCAAAATACTTCTAGTGTAACTGTACATTAGTTAATGGATACATTTTATGGTCTGAAAGATTGCCCATTGTGGAGTCTACTTATTATCATTGTAGGTAGTCTTTCCAATTAGAGGTTGGCTTTTAATGGTCTATTAACAACTACTACTTGATGTTTTCTCTGCACTTTGTACAAGCCTAAACTGTAGGTTATTTAAAATAATTTCCTTCCTGTCTTATTCCTTTCTATTGCTTCATGCTATCCAAAGTGCCTATTCCCTTTCTTTTTCTTTCCAGTGTATCCAACAGTCTTCCTTCAGTCAGAACTTTTTGCATTACTATTACTCTTAATTTCCCCGTCATCTACATTGACTTCCTTTATCAAATTTTTTATTCTATTAGAGTTAGTCTATGTTAAGTGAAATCCAGACAATATACTGTAAAGTAGAATTTTATATGGATTTGACTGTATTTTAGAAATCATTAGGGCTGTAAAAATGTTTTGTTTGGTTGACGGTAGTCTTTCTGGACATCATGGACGTACAATTCTACCATGAGATTAGAAGTAGCACATAATAAATTTTGGCTTTATTCATCAATGTATTTAAAGCTAAAGGATAAAATCTAGTGTGAATTACAGAACTGGATTGGTTCACTGACAAAAAAAGAATAACTGATCTTTCTTTGGTGGCCTAATTTGAATCAGAGAAATGTCTCAAATTCCTCTGGAATGGGTTTTTCTTTTTCTTTGTATTACTTTGTTCTGGTTGCTTAAATTTTTGTCACGATCAGTTGGCCTTGTTTCTGATCCATAATATGCCAAATGTTTTTCTACCATTTTATTCGCCTGAAATCCTTTAGTTTTTTGCTTTAATCCTATTCAGAGCATGATTTAGGCCATAACAACTTGCATTCTCTCATTTGAATTCTGATTCTTTGATGCAAAGAAAGTCATTAATCTCTAATGTCATTCCTTTTGTCAATTACATGTTTGTGCATCATCAGCTGGAGCAGTCAAAGAATATTCTTCTGTCTAGATTTGGAGAGGCTGAAATGGAAATGGATGATGCCACTTCTATAACTATTCTGCACACTGATTTGGATAAGCTTTTGAAAGATAGGTAGGCAATAAATGTTGGAAAAACATTGTATATGTTTCTCACATCTTATATCACATTTGCAAAATTTTTTCTTGATACTATAATAAGTTATAGATTAAATTTAATATGTGAGGGTAGAGCTCATTCCATTATTATTATTGGTAATCTACTGTTAAGGTTGGTTCTGTTTGGACCCAGACTATGCAGCAGTAGAGGGATACATTTCTTTGCCTATTCTAACAAAAAACAACCTGACATCAGTCACTGCAATACTTCTTCAATTCCAAGTTCTTCTTCATCCATTCAGTCCATTTAACATACCTATCTTATTCTTACCCCTTTCTAGCTTGCCTTATGTTCCACCCTCTTATCACATTCTTCTGCAACCCATGGCAAATCAAAATATCGTGTATTATGTATTCCAATTTCCCACTTCCTTTGGATTTATACCAATAATCCCATCTCCTCCCAAACTATGCCCAGGACTTCCAAGCTTTTTGCTTTCCATTCTGTCCAAATCACATTTACCATTCTTATCCACACCCACATTTCAGAAGACTTCAATCCATGCTTATCGTATTACTTTAGTGACCAAGTCTCTGCATCATACAAAACTATGCTCCTTAACTAAGTTTTGACAGACCTTTTCTTAACATCCTTACTCAATGCCACCGTTGTCAATGCCCTCCTCCTTGTGGAAGCTTCTTTGAATACAAAAATTCTTCTCATGCCCATACTAATTTGACCATGTCAAAACTACATTGAATTAAAAATAATTTCATTGTTTTTATTCAAAAATATTGATGTTGGGTGACTGTTTGCATTAACTGAATGGTAAGGTAGCTCAGTTTCTCAGGTGTTAAGTTGTCCTCAATCACTGGGGACTGTAAATATTATCCTTCTTGAAAATGGAAAGACAAGGTAAAAAAAGAAAATTTTCAATTGAAAATTCTCCTATTCTGACTATTTGTATTTTTCTGTAGTTTATACATTTGTCTTATGTTCCTAGAAAAGTGCAAACAAGGGGTTTTTCTGTACTGCTCTGCTTTTTTTTTACTCTGTCATGCCTCTATGCTACAGTAACCATTACTTTTACTCCTTGTCCAGGACTTCATATTCACCACAAACTAAGGAATTTAATCTTTAAAATTGTTGATCTACTGCATTTGCATATCATTAGCATATAATTTCTTATGTGCTGGAGGGATTTCAACTTTATTTAAGACAATTCTTCCATGGCTTACTCATTTGTAGTCCTTAAGAATTTGAAAATGACATGAACATATTTTTTCTTGTCATGAATTTAAGATGTTATTGTGCAGCAATTAAAAATTTAGTACAATTAATTAAAACTTTAAAATTTTCAGGGACAAGTGGAAAAAGTTTACACAGATATTGGGACTGCTTCTTAAAGACTTATTTGACTACACCCAAAGTTGTGAAGATGAACTTAATGACTCTATTGTTCAGAGTGTATTGAGACTTAGTGGCATCAGTGAAACTAATGGTTCATTGGATGAGAGTGTAAATGGAGTGTGCCAGCCAAGGAGGGTGCATATTGCACCAGAGAGATTGCCAAATATACTTAATATTGATGAGATAGAAAATGGAAACCAAGGGGAAAGTGTTATCTCACAATTAGAAGAATCAGGAGAGGAAATAAGGGTTGAATTAAGACAATGCCTTGCAAGATTACGAGCTGAGGCAAGTGCTTTGCTTGGTCTTTCCACCTGTTTCAGACCTGCAGATGAAAACATGACGTTTAACAACAACATCGAATCTCAACAGGGTTTGATTGATAAGGTTAGTATTACTTACCCTTAGCACTAGACTGATGAAATTGTTGTTTGAAACTGAAGTATATTGAAGGTTAACTCTTGAGTACTGAATTGAACAGGGTAGTATGGTTTGCCTTATCAAATGCTTATAGGAAAGGATCTTTCTCTAAGGGATCTGTCTGGTAATGGTGAACATGAACACATTAATGCAACAATTTCAGAGTGTAAAAATCATTCGCCTTGACTGGGATCCCGGTCAAGGGAATGATTTTTACACTCTGAAATTGTTGCATTGAAATGCATACTAGCGGATGAATCCATTAAAAGTTACTGTTGCAGCATCTCCCGCAGTTTCTTGGAATTTATCAACAAATTAGTTCCAGTGGAAATGCACTGTATGGAGCCATGTTGCTCACATATCAATACATTTTCAAGCAGTGCTGCTAGTTAGTCAATTACTACACTTTCCAATAATTTGGTTGTCACAGTTGAATTATTATTGGATGGTAGTTGGAAATATCACATTTGCCATTTTATTTATAAAAGTAGAACTGTCATAACTAGTTTTAAGAAATTCAAGGAAAGAACTCTCACTGAAAGACATATTAAAGAAAATAAAAAGAGGGTAAGAATGACTGTTTTAGTGAAGAAGCAGAAAAAAAGTAGTTAAAACTTATTAAAACTAGTTATAACATTACTACATTTATAAATCAAATAACAAATATGATATTTCCAACTGCCATCCAATAATAATTCAATCTGTGATAGCCAAATTATTGGAAAGTGATGTAATTGATAACCTAGCAGCACTGCTTAAAAATGTATTGTAATGTGAGCAACATGGCTCCATACAGGGTATTTCCACTGGAACTAACGTGTTGATGTTCAACATTACCTAATAAATGCCTTGGAGAAAGGTCCTAAAATAGTTCTTCGGAAAAGAGGGGTTACCAAAATTCAAATTGGGTGTAAACTGACCAATAGCACTGTTCACAGTTGAGTAAAATGCAGTGTCTCATTAAAAGGCTTATTACACCATTGAACTGGTCTATTTACGTCTTCGAGGTATTCACTAATAGAGGCATGATCACATTTGGAGAAATCTAAATCAGAGTTGCACTTCTCCTCATGACACAAATTGAAATCAAGAGGGATATTATAATTGATGCCAGAATGTTAACAATAGCTGGCACAAGAGGGACAATATCAGTAGAAGAGGCTACTCAGGATTTATTACAAAAAGTTAAATCAAGTCTTCTGTTATAAGAGTTGAAGGAATTATTAACTTAAAATAGGCACTGGTAATATGTTGTTTCAAGCAGCATTTTCTCTTGCAATGACTGTGATTGGTGTGTACAGTCAGTGTCTAAATCATCACAGTTAAAATTTATAATATTGTAATCACCAAGTAAAATAATGTTAGTGAATTGATTTGAAGTAATTAATTTTTCAATCATGTTGCAATATTTTGTAAAAATTCAGGACTTAAATATGTGGGTAGATTTGTGGTACCAATAAAAATTGCCTTTGTTTCAAAATAAATATGTACAAATAGGGGTTTAATGGATTGTGAATAATTATCTGATTAAATGAAAGAGGAGAATGAATGGCCATCATTACTCGGCCACCCCTCATTTTGTTGCTGGTTAAGTTACTTCTGCCTTTATGTGGAAGAATATAAACCATTAAAACCCAACTCCAAGGATTCAATATTTGGTGAAAGCAAAGCCATGTTTCAATTAACACAATTATATCATATAAAAGAGAGGTAGAACCCATAATTTGACTTTGTCCTCACACCTCCTTACATTGTGGTAATGTGCTCTATGACCAGAGGATGAAGTTGTTAGTTTTTTACTGAACTGATGATTTAGGGGTTAGAGTATAGAGTACCTTTAACAAAATCAGAGTCACCATTACTTTTCCTTTCATTTAGCTGAACCAAGGGTCGTTAATGGTATTGACATTCACAGATTGTTCCATCATTCCTAGACATTAGACATTACTAAACTTATTGTAATTCTTTAAGAGCAACACAGCACCACAAGGACTCATAAGAATAAATTGTGCACAAATACCTTATTTGGAAACTGAAATAACTTAATCTATCACTTCCATTACTTGCCTATAATCAGAATTGCTTTCCTTCTCACTATTGTCACAAATAACTTCAGAAATATTAAACGTTAATACATTGTGCAACTTCATTTGCCTCTTGAAATAACTGTGGAAGATGATAAACTAGTTACTTTAGTGGAGTCACCTGATGATAATCATTGAAATGCGTACATTTCACAATATAAATATCATTTGCCTTCAGCAGAAAGCAATGGGCAGGAAATTGGAGGGATCTTAGTTTGTTCTTGGCCAAGGTGAATGCTTTTTTTTCATTTCCCTTTCATGGAATTCACAAAAAGTGACTCAAATACGAAGTCAGAAATTTAATTCTGTTGCCTGAAGCAATTCCTGTTGGTGTGTATATGCATATGTGTGTATACACACACACACACTCTTACATGAATGAAACCCAGATATACATGCATTCAGTAAAGCATTAAGGCTCCCTATACAAGTGGCCTCAGGCTAGAACAGAATTATAAATTAAGATTATGAAATGGTAGCATTGAACCTAGGACTTCTACAGGTCTAGTCATTAATTTTATGAGGTATCTATTATTCTGCATACAACTTCACATGAACTGCAAATTTCTCTCCACTTTTCCCAGCCATTTTACCTACGTATTCAGTGTAAGTATGCTTTTAACCATTCTGTCTGCTCCCATTTATTTTGTTATATGTATGCTTCTCTACATGTAATAATATTAATAGGAATCTTAGTATTTTTCTCTTAAATTGTTCAAAATCTTTCTGTGATTTTAATTTTCACATAAAACTTTCATAAAATTTGTTGTCTCAGGCGTAACTTTGTGGAATTTGCATAACATATTGAAATGTAATGAAATAATTGACTTTGTAATTCCACACACTTTATTTAAAAACACACGACCCAGGTTTCGACGTTGAACGTCATCATCAGGTCGACGTTGAACGTCAT
Source organism: Hetaerina americana (assembly GCF_022747635.1). NCBI lineage: Eukaryota > Metazoa > Arthropoda > Insecta > Odonata > Calopterygidae > Hetaerina > Hetaerina americana. Next base: position 11,302,999 of record NW_027286292.1, on the reverse strand, counting down.
CACCTGATGATGACGTTCAACGTCGAAACCTGGGTCGTGTGTTTTTAAATAAAGTGTGTGGAATTACAAAGTCAATTATTTCATTACATTTCAATATAAAACTTTCATGTTGATATTTCATGAACTTATAATTGAAGATTTTCATGTTGAGTGATATCAGATGATTTATTTTGAATTAAGGTAATTAATTATTATCATGGTGAGGCCATGTAGTAATTATTCCAATTTCTGGAGAGAAAGTTTACGGTAGGGCGGGAAACAGGTGCAACATGCCATGGTCAGTGGCTAAACTGACAAGCAGCATCTGTCCACAGCTGCAATGGATGATCACTGTACAGCCCACAGCCTTGGTCTCCAGATAGCTTCTAGTGTGTGCAAGACCCATCTAGACAATGTGCAAGCAGATTGTCTAGATTTGTCAGGGTTTTATTTTCCTTCAGTTGCACCCACTACCACAGGGATGTAGTTGTGTTGGAGACCTTATTCTTCTGGGTCATTTTGGAAACCTGTCAGTTGCAAACTTCTGCCAAAATTCTTTTGTAGCTTATATTAAATAGTTTAATTCCAATGAATAACTGATCGAAGCACTATTCCACTTGATAAAATTTTTTTTATTTAATGACCAGGTTTCGATGTATTACATCATCATCAGGTAACAAACTGAAGTTGTCTGCAGGCTTAGATACATTTCAGAAGGGGGGAAGAGGATGTGGTAGGAAATGAGGGGGGGGAGGAGAATGGGGAAAAGGGTAAGGGGGGGACATGGGAGACCTTTACAAGAAATAGCGGAAACAGCATTTTGACCTTGTTAAAAAACACAGTACATATAGTCTTAGGGTGCGAAGTGGTCCTCTTGGGTGGATGGACCACTTCGCACCCTAAGACTATATGTACTGTGTTTTTTAACAAGGTCAAAATGCTGTTTCCGCTATTTCTTGTAAAGGTCTCCCATGTCCCCCCCTTACCCTTTTCCCCCATTCTCCTCCCCCCCCCCCTCGTTTCCTACCACATCCTCTTCCCCCCTTCTGAAATGTATGTAAGCCTGCTGACAACTTCAGTTTGTTACCTGATGATGATGTAATACATCGAAACCTGGTCGTAAAATGAAAAATTTTTATCAAGTGGAGAAGTGCTTCGATCAGTTATTCATTATGTTTGACTTCCACCACATCACGCCTGAAGCTACTCAATTTGAGTTTAATTCCAATTGGAAAAATATCCAAAGCAGTGGCTTTGGAATAGTTAAGTCCTGTATTACACCATGCAGCTTCCAGTACTCCTGCTATTTATGCTGACTCTTCTCTCCTATAATACATTTTTTGAGATGTGTACAACTTTTTTTTGCCTTCATTTAGATATCCCTCCTGGAGAATCACTTAAAAATGGAGACCAGCGAGAAAGATAGACTGAAGGTTGAGTTGCACACTGCCAAAGGGTTGTGTGAGGGGCACGCATCAACCATTGCTTCCCTCCATGCTAGAGTCGCACAGGCTGAGGCCCAAATGACTGCAATGTTGATGAAGAAGGCAGAGGCCCAGAGAAGGCTTGAGACAGTGGCTGAAGGCTTTGGGGAGGCCAATGACGTGACTCATTTCAGTGGGCAGCTTCAGAGAATTGCAAAGCTCGGGGAAAAAGGTAAATACCAGTAGCATAATAGTCCACTTGCATCTCATGTGGGACAATTTATAACTATTGATATTAATGTACAATAGTTTGAAATGCCCCATGGATGGAAATTGCTGAGTACATCTAGCATATATTTTTATGAGACTCAATAAAAGGAAATGTCTGTATGGTATTGCCTCACTAAAGAAAAGAGTTTCAGGCTCTGTATTGTCTTGTATGCTTGAATATTATTTTTCTCTATTTGTTACATCAAAAGAGAGGTTGCTTGAATTTCTTCTGCAGTTGTATGGAACCATTATATTGTTAAACACCTGCTGTGTGCAGTATATTCATTCATAAATCATACCTTAAACCAGTCTCAGTTTCCTTACAGGTCGGTTCCCAAAAATCATGTTTTTGAAGATGCAAAAAACTGTTACTTTGCATCATTGCCCAAATTTCTAAGCACTCACAGATTTATCCTTGGTATTTCCAAAAAATCAAACATTTTTCACTTTTACACTCCTGTTACACCACTTCCAGCTTCCCACTCTTTTCATTCCTGAAACAGCTGCTAATTGACTTCATCTTCGCGAGTATTTTGGGTACCACTTCCATGGCAAATTTCATCAACAGTTTCCTCTATCTAATCTTTATCTTAACTTCTGCCCAAATTTATTAATGTCCACTGTGTTTATAAAATATCTCCTCACTTTCGAGGCAACTGCATCCTGATGACTGGTTGAAATAGTGGATCTTTGTCTTAATGGAGAATAATGGTTTCTTACCCTTCGGAGTCATTTCATCAGAGCCAATGAATGACCAACATTTTATAATACACATGCATTGTTTCATGCATGTTTTTGTGCTCCTATCACTTCTGGAATATCTTTCCGTGACCTTTTGAACTGGTCACCCATGAGTCTTTTGGTCTACCTCTTCCTGTATACTGTTTAATTTTCTCTGGTTGGTGACACAACTTAATTACATATAATGTATCTCCTTTATAAGAGTTGATAGCTTATGTATCCATTCTAAAATCTCATATCACCTTCCCGTTACTCAAATTGCCTATAAATTTTTTACTGAAAAGACGTCCCGTTCTCCACACTTCATTTAGTTGACATTAATGCTCCTTCCGACATACTCAGGTTTCACTTTCAATAATATGGGGAGGAGTACAATTTTTTATTCTGCCCTTGGTGCTAATTTAGACTTACATTAATTTTTTATAACCTCCAGACACAATCCACAAATTTTCTCTTGGTTTTTGCACCCCTTATAATATAGACATCTGACATACATGCATGCATTCTGCCAAGCTTGCAAAATAAAATGAGTAAAATTATAAAATGTCACAGTTTAGCATACTATAATTATCATTGCAGACAGATAAAGGAGCATTGATGTCACCCTGAAAAATATTGGATTCAGACTGATGATAGAGTGAAATGGCTAGGCCATGCCGTATGGCAGGTGGCCACATGAACCATTAGGGGAATGTATTGGGTTCCAGTCCTTGTCTCCCAATGGAACATTATTCCACAATTAATCCATTCATCTTCAGAAAATTGTTAATTCTAAATGCTCAACTCTGTTTTAAAACATTACTTTTAGCTCGTATGGTGCTGAAGGAGTACCAGCACCAAGGAGACAATGCTTCAACTGGTCAAGCAGGAATATCAGGCACACTGATTGCTCAACTGGTAGAAGAGCTTTGCGTTGAAGGAGATAGACTTTCAGAGGAGGCTCGTAAGGAGCGAGAGGACCTTCAGTTACAGGTAGGTTTGAAATTTATAATTTGAAAATTGATGAAGCTCATAATGTCACTACCATAGCAGCATGCTCTATGAAATAATGGCATAAATTAAAATATGATCAATCTCCTGTCCTATTTAGTGGTCCTAGCAATTTAGATTTTGCTTCATAATGATCAGAGCAATCAACTTGTTATTGCATGGAAAGGTTAGTGCTTTATCTACCACCGTTTGCTGAAAATCTTGCTCTTTGACAATTTAGGGTGTTCAATTACCATATTTCTTGATTTATAACACACCTTTTTGCTCCAAAGAGTGCTGTACAATTAGCCTGTGTATAATGGGCTGGGGGTACACGGGTATAAGTTCTAACTATAAGCGCAAACCTCTTCACTGGAAAAATACTTAATATTAAGTATTTTTTCCCACACCAGGCATGGAAAATGGCTGTCTTTATTACAAATTTTGATAATGTCACTAATTTGATTCTGTGGTGAGTGATAGAGTTTAAATATTTTGTTGGAAGAATTTCCTAAAAAAATTTCCTCATAAAATCGTAAATTTATGCAATGCAGCGCGTTTAGTTTCGTCTCACATGTTGTGTTGCCACGAAACCCAGTATGAATTGTGGATGTCGCTCCTCTGTTAATACATACATACATTGTATCTCTCGTGATAAACTGGAAGTTACAGGCATTCAATTACATCAGCTGTATTAAGTAGTATGGGTATCGTAAAGGCATAGAAAACTGTTTTTTTTAAATACAAATTTCGATAATATCAAAGTAATAGCTGAAACTAAGCGTTATGTAAAAAGTTATGATGAAAATAACCTCATGGGATTATAAGAGAGAAGATTTTTGTACAGTATTGCATTTAAACTTGAATTTGTGAATCATGCTTCTGAACATGGAAACAAGGCAGCTGAAAGACATTTTGGGCCACCTCCAACTGAAAAGATGCTACTAGAATAGAGGGAGTAGAAGGTGGATTTAGTAAATACAGATATGAGTAAAACAATTTATGTTCATGTGCTCCAAAATAGGTAAAGTTTCCATTGAAACTTGAATACGTGAAAGAAAGGTTATGAGGCACCTACTCATGACATTTTGTTAATGGGAAGAATAAAACATTCCTCTATTCCTAGTGTTTGTGATTGAAAAAGTCCCAGCAGAAAGTTAAAATTAGACATCATAATGTCTTTTTAACAATATGAAATGGGCAACGTTCTACATCGAAGTAAAGATGACATTGCATTTGAGGAACATGACAACTCTGGTGAAAATAATTGGGAAACAATGGCGCCATGATGAGTTACCATTGTTGCCCGATTGTTTTCTGTTACCAATAAAACAGATGCATAATAAATAGTTGTCCTTATAATAGCATGGCTTATTCCCATGACCTTCATTTGGATGCACACGAGCTCACAGTGGATGTTTCTAAAGTAGTAGCTTTTTCCTCTCTTTATCACTTCCGTGTTCATTTTCAGTTTGTTTGAGAAACATTTATAATTGCATGTAATAATTAAGGAATACATTTTAAACCTGTGCAAATGATGTACACATGGGATATGAATTAAATACACCTTATTTAAGACATAGGATTAAAGTGCTTGCTACTGAAAGTATATATACTTGGATGAAATTCAATATTCCATTCATTTATATCAAATGTCATTATTTTCCAGTAGCATATTTGATTTATTTATTTCCAGGAAGAATTTGTTTAACCTTGTGGTAAAGAAAGTGTTGCAAAGCTGAATAATCATGATTTGGAAATGCCATCCTCACACATTGGGTATTTTCCAGGTGTAACATTATATTTTGTATTGACTTAATACATTCAATCTAAATTAGGTGAAATTACTGTAATTTCAGGTATGATGATGTCCTTGTCCTTTTTATTTATTTATTATGCACCCTGCAAGCCACCGATAGGGTGTTTGGCAGGGGGTGAATACACACCAGACTAATTTTTACCTGAACATGACCCTACCACGGTTGGACAATGTTATTTTGATCCCCTATCTTTTGTGGAAAAAATGGCAGCTTAAATCTATCTGTTAAACATAATCTCTCTAATTTCATTGACATGATCTCTCCTATCGTAGTGCAATGGGGGTAATAATACATTTTCAGTATCACTTCTAAAGAGTGTGGGTCGCTGTAGCCCAGGGGGTAGAGCATTGGACTGCTGGCCGGACCTGGGTTCGATTCCCGGGCAAGGCACTCTGGGCTCCTGCTGCTTCACTCGAGCTATGTGATTTTTCGGGTGCCAGATCTTCCTGGGAAACCATAACTGGAACAGGTAAAGGAGCTGCCCCTTCTACCCTAATGTGTGAATTTCACATGCCGTCAGGCTTAGTACTGGGTGAACTCTGCCATCACCTACCAAACCAACCTTCGGGTTGATTACTGTGTTTATGGTTTTCTAAAGAGACTCCCTTCCAAGTCATGCAAGAGCTTCAATCTATAATATAACCTTCGCCCTGTGAGTGAATCCCAGCCTAGCGGCTCTAATATTTTGGATACACTACTAAGTTTATCATAGCAACGTTTTAAAAATCTAGCTCCTCCATGCTACAAGCAATCCAATTTGGCAATTAGTCCAACTTTGTGAGGATCCCATATACTTGCACCATATTCTAAATGAGGCCTTACCAGTGACAGATAACATTTCTCTTTGACTTTTTCATCACATTTACCTAGTGCTTTTCTAATAAATCCTAATTTATTGTTAGCTTGTTCGCATATTCCCCACATGTGTTTAACCCAGGGGAGATCGTGAGTGAGGGTAACGTCTAGGTATTTAATTGAGTCTGCACATTCCATTTCGATGTTCCCAATGCACTTTCCAGGAAAAATTTGCAGCATAATGGAGAAGAAGAGGTGGTCAAGTGCAATGTCATTTAATGCTAGAAAGGACTCTGCTCTAGTTTGGCTGAGAATGATGATGGGAGTAAAAGGGTTTTTAACGGCCAAAAACAGCTTGCTATCAATATTCAGTGTGAAGAGTTGAAACTGTCTATTCACTTCCTTGTCCTTTAATCTTGACATTTTATTCATGCATAAGGTTGAAGCTGCAGATAAACAGCTTCGATCAACTCGTGCCTTCCTGGAGGAGCAGGCAGTGGAGAGGGAGCAAGAGAGGGAGGAGTTTCAGCGAGAACTGCATTGTCTTCAGGAAGCTTTGGAGGGTAGGGAGCGGGAGAAGATGGACCGTGAGAGGATTGTCAAAGAGGTACATGCTTCTCATCCCTTGCTCTTTTGAAATTGCTCACAGCAAGTGCTAATATGAAGGATTTCAGACTCTAAACAATTTCTATCTCTCAATTTCTTGCCTTGTTTAAGATCTCTATTTATTTTAGTTGTTTAACAGATTACTAAGGGAGGTTATTTTGAGGGGGTTTAGTAAAAAAGTTTCAAAGCACTGAACTCTTAACACTCCAATTTGAGGACAAAATTCTGGGCCACTTTACAAAAAACGAGTGGTAAAAAGATGTTCAGGTTTTTTTAAGGGGTAACAACTCTAATTGGTATAAGTCATTTAAGGAGTGGTTTTTACTGACATAAAAAATTGATTTAATGCATTTATATTTATGTTTGTCATTTCATGTAATTTTCAAATTTTGGAACATAAGCATTAATCTATCAGAGGAATTCTGTTTGTTTAATACAAAGTCTTTAAATAGCAAGCTCCCTATTTCTGAGGCATGGACAGTTGTGAATAATATTGAGGGAATTCAATCAGCTGTCTCAATTGAGGTAGGAGCATTCAAGAAAATCTTTTTCTTGTATTGTAACCTACAAATATTCGTGAGGGTCAGCCATCCTTGAGTGTGGACTTGCGGAGAGTTACTATGCATTTATTTTTAGATAGTAAAATCTTAAATCAAAAGTACTAAGCTAAAGTAATTTATCATATAATTCCAAGCAAAAATTTTATTAAAAAATAATCGAATTATTCCATTGGAACAAAAGTGGACCCGTTTTAAAAGAATTTTAGGAAAAATCCTTTCATGTATACATAGGAGCTTAAAAAAATATTCCAAATCTGATACCAAACTCTTCCCTAGACTTTTTATTCAAGTTTGGCATAGGTATAAGTTTTTTGGTTCTCAAATAATTACAAGAATTTCTATAAATAGTAATCTTCGAAATTAATTGGTTACATAATATGAGTCATGAAGTGAACAAGTGTTTACTAATTCCTAAAAGGTGTAGTGCATGAAGTTTAGATGTTGATTATGGTGTTTTCTTAAGTTATTTTTTGGCTTATAGTTCCACTCATGAGTAAATCTTTAAAAGGTTATATAGTCATTGAAATCTTTTTGAGCTCCATATTTTATGAAGGTTAGATGCGTTTTTATGTATGAAACATCATTCACCATTTTTCTTGTTGGTTTTTGAAAAAACAAACTTCCTTTTGATTAAAACATTATGCTTGAAAGTGCATTCCAGTTTCTAAGTATAGGGAATTTCCTGAGTGAATCTTGGTTGTGTTACCAGAATTAAGTGGTAAAATTAATACATGTTAATGAAATTAAATAATGCTGTCTGGTGCCTGCTGTTATATTAAGTGATTGAGTTCACTTAGTATGGTCCCTTTTCTGTGATGATCAGTTTCTATCCCACTGCCCATTGCATTAGCAATGAGTTCTTTTTTAGTGGTTACAAAGCTTGTAGAAGTGGGAAAAAACTTGCTGATCTGTATATAAAACTAATCTGTGATAGACTTGTTTTTTTGTATTGATGCCCTATGTACTTATTTTAAAGTATATTACTTTTTTCATATGGTTTTAACTAATTATTTATTTTTATGAATTTTAGTGTCCAGTATTCGTCGCAGTATTTTTGTGATAAAGGAAGTTGTTTTTTATATGTGATTTAATATTTGCACTCAAATTGGGTGTTGGGTTGTGACTGGTATTTTTTCACTTCAGTTCTTATACAGTATTGGCACAAATTTTGGTTTTGCAATTGCTTTTTGCTTTCACATTGGTTGGTAGTTCAGAAATGTTTTGGTGTAGTTAGAATTTTTGATGAATTTCTGTGCCTTTTTGAATTTTTCTTTTTTGTGAAGGAGTGATTTTATTATGCTCAGGTTTTTCACACACATGCAGTATTTTATAATGTAATTTTAAATGTCAATGTTAGTAGTATTTTCCAGTTATCAAAAGTTTAACATGTATGTGTTACTCCAGTTAATACAGTTATTGTGAACTACAGGGATCGCCTATGGATTCTATTTGTGCTATCCACATTTTAAAGAAACCTTCCCTGGATGAGTAAAATTGATAAACACTCATCCAGCATCCTTTTTTCTTTCTCAAAATAAATGGCACTGAGCAAATAAATTAATCCCCTGGAATTGGGAGTGGCCAACCCAAGGATAGGAGCCTGGCAAAATGACTAAAAGGTCATTTTTCCCGTTAAAGCTATTTCAGAAGAAGAAATCCTGGCAGCCTTTTATATCAAAACCAATTAACCCCAAAAAGGAAATTTAATTGTCAAAAATCATAATTTGGCAGAAATAATGAATTGGCAACAGTTAATGAGATATTTTGAGAAAACTTTTTTGTATTGGAGTATACGTGTATGTCACCAGTAGTAACATAATTTATAAATTAATGGTGAGTTACGCCAGCAGTAACTTGAATGTATATTATGTATAAAATCCATTGCCTTAAGATGTCTAAGAACTGGTGTATTTTGAATTTTAAAGATAGACCTTGTATATTGCACATAAACTTTAAATTGTGCATATTTTGCAGTAGCTGTTTGACTGGAGACTTGGTAAATGACATTTTTATATAAATATGTCTATCATTGAAATCAAGTCTGAAGGATAATTACTCAAATGAGTTTTCATATTTTTCTCTTTTCTTACTCTGAAAAATCTCTTCTTTTTCGTAACATTTCCTCATGGTTTGCTCACATTAACTCTCATCAACTTTTCCCCTTCTTTTTTTTATCTCCTCCTATTTTTCGATGAATTTCCAATAATCTTTCCAATTGGGGATGCAAAACATTATAATCCATTAATTGTATGTTATTGCACACTCTCTCTGGCTTTCTTTTCCTGCTCTCCTGAACACTTCCTTTTAAGGAAAAACAACGGCAGCACCAGAAAGAAGGTCAAGATACAGACCCTTCATCGAGGGCCACAGTGAGTTTTCTCTTGTTTTTGAAGAATGCTACGTTCTTACTCCCTGAAAAATACTGCTATCATATCTGTTTGCTTAATTTTATTGATAATGATGTAATTGAAGGATGTCCTTTTTTAGATTCAAATCAATCGGGATCACAAATCGATTATTTTGCAACAGTTTTGAGTCTGTGTACAAAATATTTTTGGCATTTGAACATGCTTACTCATTCTTACTTTTTTGTTTTTCATTTAATAACTTTAATTTACCCAGTACTTTTTGTTGTGCACTTTTATAGACAAAATAACACTGAATAACTCTAGTTGTTCATACTGTTTTGCATTTTGTGTTATCCATTGTTTTCATGCAGCTTTTATTGCGTAGTAATTTGTTGAATATATGTGAATTTAATGGTAATAATATTGTTGGCCTTTGTAGTCTGTATGTAAAAAGCAGTAATAAATGCATGAAGCTACTATTTGGAGCACAAATCAATTTCATTGTTGATAGTACATTGGAGTAATACAATGGGAACCCATTCTAATGTGGTCTACTATTCAACAGCTGTGAGATCAACAACTTATATCATGGCATATCATATATGAGAATATTTGAAGATAAAATATTTTACCAGTTATGAAATTATAGCAGACAGCATGTGGCCATTCATTCCCTTATTAACTTGAAAAAATAAATTAAAAATAGAGAGGTGGATGGGGAAGAGAAATTTCAAAAAGTGCAGTATTTTATTCTAATATTTATTTGTGTGGTACAGTGTTCAATATAAAAAAGCAGCAGATTAGTATTTATGGTAGAGATAATAGGTGATATTAGAGATGAGAGTAATCATAGTTTTTCGGAGTTAGAGAAGGGAATGCATTGTGAGAATGTAGCACATTTTGCATATCACATGGCAACAATGTGAACTTGTTAAGTATCGGAGAGAAATCAAGAGGGTTATGCGTATTAACTTTTTTGAGGCTCTTGACAGTAATAGATGAGTATTTGGGCAGTAGGTTGGCTTTATGATGTTTGATGTGATAGGAAAAAGAGCTTTTGGGGTGGTTTTAAGAAATGGTATGCCAAGGAAGTAGGTAGTACAGTACAAGTACAGTACAGTTGGAGATATTGTTGAGATTGTTATTGCCAATAAGATTTGTCTTAACCCTAAACAATTTTAATAGTTGTGTCAATATATTCTCAATAATTAACAGTATATCTTCAAGATGATAGAGTCACTATTACTTTTATGACATTTAATTTTTAAATAAATCTGCTTATGTTTCTGTCTATGACTCACTAGCCAAATGATCTCCTGTAACCAAGTTATAATGGTATCCCATTGTATTTTTCCATGGAAAATCTTAAAGCACCTGTGTATATAAAATATTTTCAGCACTAAACACTTATCAACTGTGAATTTTGGTGATGGATGTAGCCCCTTTTCTGTATCTTGCAAGGTGAATTTCTTGTGGATCTCTCTTACTTTGAATGTTTTTGTATGTATTTTTTTAAATGACATATTTGATCACTATGGTTATTTGAAGTGAAATTTACTCTACTCAGGTTCACTTTCCATGACAGTTGTTCAATAAAGAGTGAATATATATATTTTTTATTTTCTTAATTCATTGTGCAAAAAAATTAATTTATTATTGTTAGCTTAATGTATAATATTTTTGTGGTAAAAATATCATTGATTTGACCAGTATTGCATCAGCAACCATGGCAAGTTGAAACATGTTTAGTTCTCAAACACCTGCTTCTGATGATGGAAAACTCTTTCCATAAAGGCGTTTCTTCACAATGGGGAACAGACAAAAGTCACATAGGGGTCGAATTGTCACAATCTGTCTGAGTGGTAGGAAGGGTAAGGAACACGTATTACATTGATTTGATTTTCCAGAGATAATTGTAATGTTACAGGAGGATTTATGGAACCCACCCCATAAAAAAATGCCTCAACCTGCATCTTTTCTGTTATCAACTGATGCTCTGATTCTGATGTCAATGTGGATGGCACCCAATGAAATTTTCATAATTTTTTATTTTACATTTAAGGTAACTGGATGATCTTCTCTCACAATGACAACGGCTGTGTGTATGTATTTACATGAGAGTGACTGGAGTTCTAGGTTTACTTTTAAGAAATTGCTACCCCACTTTAAATTATTTAAATCATCTTGTAGATGTTCAATGAGGAAGAGCAGACTCTTTGTAACCCTCCTGTAGTATTAATTAGCCCTTAGCTGATGATTGATTTAGGTAAAAGCAATAGAGTAAAACCCCTTATTTCCACTTTCCTAGGGATCCCAGAGAAAGAATAAAATGTGGGAAAATTCAAATTGCAGGAAAAGAAAAATTTCTCTTTTTATATGCTTAATTACTGAGTTTTTGTCTGTAGTATCATTGTCATTATGAATAACTTCAACTGAAATTTCTTCATCACAATTAACCTAAAATCCTGCCTTCCTAAAGCAATTATATATTGTAGACTCCTTAAATTGCTTCCAAGCCTTGGTGATATGCAGTATGAAGCATCCAGTACATTCAATTTGATTGTCTTTATATTCCTACCACAGCAATGTGGAGGAATAAGATTCTGTACAATTATTATTCGATAATCCACCTTAAATGAGTGTATTATACTTAAATCCAGTGGTAAGAGCTGACTTTGTAGGAATAAAGTGTAGCTGTACATTTCTCAAGTGTACATCCAGTGGATGGATAGGCTGGACACTGATCAATAGACAGCAGAATTTTCATGTTCTGAGACCCCACTTTACCATCCAATGCATAAAGCTCATCCTCAGATATCTCTAAGGTTACTCATGATTTGGAATTTGCTGTATATTTAGTGGGCAACGTTTTCACATATTTAGGCTCAGATGAACCTAGGACTCTTTGTGTTATCAGCCACTAGTGGCTAAAGCTTTTCACTTTCATTTGCATTTGTGACTGATAAAACATACTTTCTTTTAATAGTCTCAGCTTCCCTTCATGACATTGTAGCACGGTATATTTGCTAGCAGCACATTAAAACATAACCCTGTCTCGTCGGCATTGAAACATCTCTTGGGCTATAGCCTTCAAGAAGTTTATTCAATTCTTACAACTTTCTCTGAGCTGCACTCTTGACGTCAAACCACTATCTTTTATAATTCTTCATGCTTGGAATTTTTGACATATTTTCTAATTTTAAACAAATGTCTGCACCGGTATTTCATCTTTCAGAATCAAATCACAATTTTTCTCTATTTTATTCAGTGTAGAGGTCTGCAATTGTAGATTTTTTGCTAGATCAATGAAAATTCCATTATGAGAATCAACTTGCTCCAGAATTTTCAACTTGTCTTTTAAAGAAAATGTTGTTTTTCTCCTCGTCTTTCCATTGTCAAGCAGGATAAAATCAGCACTCTTGTGTGGTCGAGAAAAAGTTAACACACGAGATTCTCAGGTACCTTGCCATCCGACTGGTGCAAACAGTTGTCCTACATCAAAATAGTATGAAGAAAATAAAATTATATTTGATTCAGTGTAGGTTTAAAGCCATAAAGCTAAAATAAAGTTTTAATTCTTTTTAATATCCAGGAACCCATGACTGTTATATCTGTTGCATCGAGGCAGTATAAATGATCCCAGTTTTCAGTCACCAGTTCTTGTGTTTTTCAAGGTTAATCATGTCTGGGTCAAAGTTATTCCTCACATTTTCAATTTATGTGTGATATGATTAGCCTTCCTCAGGTTTTATTACCATGCATAAATTATGTAGCTAATTCCTGGTCATACAATGTACTCATTTCATTGCACAAATCTTTTCCTGGCTGACTGAGATTACTAGTTCAACTAATGCACATTTCCATCATTAGTGTCCATTATATTTAAATTCTTTGCTAAAACTGTACACATTGCTCCCCTAATCCATCTCATTTAGGTGTATGTATATGAAACAAAGTCAATAAATTGCTTTTATAAAAGCTGATGTACATGAGTAACTGTTTAAAATGTGATTTTTTTAATCTAGCGCATAGCAATGCAAATAGTGGGAAACTTACAATGAAATTGTGTAAATAGGGGGTAAACCACATGCGTACGAGTAGGAATATTAGGAAATTGAGCAGGACTTGATAAAAATGTTGTAAGCTGCGGGAAAACATAATTCTGATAGTGAAAATATGTAGTTTCACTGTATGTCAATGGATCACTGTGTGTTACCTTAATAACAAAGGTGAATGAACATGTTTCAACTTGCAACCGTTTATGCTGTTACGATTTTGTGGTGAACCAAATGAAACTTACGCCACATACATATTTAGCTAACAATATAACATAAAATACAATTTTTGCATGATAAATTATGAGTGTAGAAACTTTATAATCTTTCTTTATTGAAAAATTTTCACATCTGATTAATGGGAGTCCTTATAATAATGGAAGGCTTTGCCATTTGACTTATAACCAACCACCTACTTTCCTTTTCTGTAAACTATACATCTCTGACCAAACTTGGGAACTTCCCCCTTGAATTTTTCATAAATTGTTTTTTTCTGAGGCTGAAAGTATGACTATATTTCTTGTAAAGGATGCATGCTTTTGTTGTAGAAAGATCAAAGAGATGAGAAAGTATTTCCTTGATTCCTGTATCGAGGAATTATGTCACCTATGGCCATATTTCAGAAATCTACATAGATCTCTGTTTAGGTTTTACATTAAATTACAAAATAAAATAATCAAAAACTGATAAATAAACACATTTTAAACAAAAAAATTTTCTGTTTTAGAAAATTATTTATTGCGTAAAATATTAAAATAATGCATAGAGATGTGCATTGCTTCTTAAGTAATATCAAAATTACTAAGAATTAATGTAACTTTCTTTGTTTTCTATGGTTCTAAGGCATTAATTGCTAATGCAACTGAAACCTATGTCTTAGCAGCTAATCTAGGCATTGGATAGAAATTCAATGGACCACACTGCATTTTTCTGCACCATTGATCATAAATGGCTCATTATAACTAAATGTGATTAGACCTTTCACCACTAGTACCCTTTCTATAAAATTTGCTTTTCTATATACCCACAAATTTAGATTAGATTCACTTCCAGTTAAAAAAGTTTGAGAGCTATAACTGTCTTTAAAATTTTTAAGAATAAATGCAGCCTTAAATTTAACATTTTCTCTTTCATTTTATATGTGGTTATGATCTAAGTCTTGGTATCCTACGTAAGTATTATCTGCTTTTTGTACTACCTAAGTCAATTTTTTACTAAATTTGTCCTCATAACCAGTTTCATTTATTTTCTTTGCATTTTTTCTAAAATACATTTGTGTTATTTTGTATCTGCTATCTCTCAAGCAGTGGTTCAGTGGTGCACCCTGTGCTTTATGTATGTCAGAACTGTGCAGTATGAATTATGTTCACTTAAAATATTAATTTTTAATAAAATACTCCAAAGTTCAATAAACCGATTCCTGATTATGTGTTGCCGTAAATTTTGCAAATATTTTGGAAATGGCCAATGTATATAGCGTGCACCTCCAAATTTTATGTATATTACAAACAATAAATATATTTTGTGTACATACAATAAAGTCCTGAAAAAAACTCCATTCTTGCTTGAATGTACTTGGCTTTTACTAGAGTGGTCATCATCAAATGGTTGTGTCTATATTTTATGAATGGCCATTATGTTAAAATGTTATATCCTGACGCTGACTTTTGGTGGCAGGCTTGTGCATGTGCTGATAGAAATTTTTTTCTTTTGTTTGTAGTAACCAAAATTTATTTGAGTGCATAAATTCTTGTGATTGCAGAATTAATTCAAATTGTCTAAATTTGTTTTAATTTATAATTAAATACATATTAATGTATGAATTATGTAAAAATTTCTTTTAAAAATGTAGGTGGAAAGTTTAGAGCAGCATTCCAAGGATTTAACTCAATTACTGCAAGAGACTTCCACAAAGAAAGCAGAACTGGAAGTTGAATTGAAAGCTGCTGTGGATAAGGTAATTATACCTTATATATGTATATGGCTTAATCTCTTATTTTTGTCCTTAATTCCCCCTCATTGGGCTGGCTTGTTTGATTTCATAGCATGAAATATTTGCAAAAGTTAAGCTATCTCATCCTGAGTAATTGGTATTTACCATGTATTTAATTTTAACATTTATTTAATTACATTCTCAGAAATTTTGGCCTAACATACAATTTAATTTATGCTTATTTGTCTTATTCACGGTGTTTACAGATATGGGACTTGCGCGAGATAATCCGAGAGTTGGAAGGGCAAGTGGAAGGCAGTTTGCTGCTGGAAAAGGATCTTCGAGCAAAGAATGAGATGCTTGCTTCTGACATGGCTCTTCAGAGCAAAAAATTGAATGACCTGATAGAAGAAGTAAGAAAATTTTTCATGCTTTTTTTGTGAAAATCCTAAAAAATAGCTCACCATTTCAATCCATTTACGTCCCCAAATGAAAGTACTACATATTTAAAATTTAGTGGTAACAGTAATGAAGCCTCTTGAAACTCTGCTTAACCTTGATTCATTTCTATTTTATTCAAAATCAATTAGATTATCATATCCCGCTTTTCCTACATCCACTCCAAGGGACTTTGCTCCCAGAGCAATAAAAATTGTTTATTGTTACATCCCTTCTTGCTTCCTATTTCTTCATTTTTTCCATTGTATTCTCATCTTTTGTTTGAATATATGTGAGTATACCATTCTGGATTTAAATAGATTCATCACTTTTTTCCAATCACGAACAAAGAGTAATGCCTTCTTTGAGTGTGGGGTAAATAAACAAACAAATATTGGATGAATTCCGTCAATGGATTAACAAAATTTGTATCATTATTTAAGCTTTGTAAGCTTTTATTGGGACAAAATAAAATGTCTAACTCACAGATAATGTTTTTAAAAATGTCTTTCTTACTTTTGCAGACAATTACCGTATTTTTTCTTGTTTATCATAAACTCATGCTTTTTCATTCCCCCTCCATACCTGCCAGCATCCCTGTCAGGGCATCTTTATCTTCTGCTGTTAACTCTCTGTGATGCTCTATGTATGGACCATAAGACTACATTTTTAAAAGCTTTCAAATTATTCAGCACTTCTAGCTTAGAAGAGGGATTGTTAAATTCTTCTTAAAACCTTTCGGTGTTTTTTTTCTTATGTAAATCTCAAATAATCAGTTACAGGGCGTTATTTTATGAAAGTTTTACCAGTAATCTTACCTTTTTTCTTACCCCGCTTTCCCCAATTGTATTGTGTTTGGCCCTGAGAATTTAGTCTCCACAATATTCATCATCAACAACAATATCTTCTTCTATGCATATTGTGGTGTATATTTCAGTTCAATCAATTATGCTTGAAGTACTCCGACCTTTTCACTGTACATTGTTTTCATTATAAATTTCACCTTTGCCATTCAGAATGGTGTTTACAATTGGTATGCATTCATCAAAGTTGTGTATTATAGTTAGTTGTGTATGTTATTTCAAATTTTTTTTGGTCAATGTTATGCTTCACCTCTTTCATACAGATTCCTTGTCCATTCATGTATCTTTTTCCCTTTCAAATGTTTTTATTTCTCTATATTTTGTAGTGGTTTTTCCATCCTTCAGTTCTTGAATTTTGTTCCTTTGTCTCTCTTCTATCAAGGCAAATCACTTAATCTATGTTTTAAATATTGTGAATTCTAAAAAGTTCTTTAATTTTCATTAAGAGACAATATAATATATTAAAATAATACTTGTGCATAGGAATCTGAATGAACCAAATCATCAATTTTTGCTCATTGGTCTATGTAAAAAAATTGGTATTTTGGACCCTCCATTAAACAAAACTCTAACCAGACTTATTCATTATTGAAAATATCATTACTATTTTAGATAGCCCATTCATATCATAGTAGGTTCATCCAAGTTTGGAAAGTATGGGGTGGTATATCCTGTGGAGTAATGGATTCTATGACTGCCAAAATTTGAGACTTTGAAACTCTGTTGATAAATACGAGTTGCCATATCAAAGCTTCTACGCCTCAATTTTGATCTGCCATCATGTCATCCAAACTGTAATATCATCCTCTTCCACTTCTTGTGTTTTCAGAGTTCTCCCTTCCTTGCCTATATTTGCTTTCTTTTTGGGTATATTCAAGTCCCAGTGACAACGCTTTGAATGGCCTCTACTCTGTGCTCTAAATTTTGTTCTCAAAGACAGTTTCAAAGGCATACTGGGTTCTACTGCATTGCATATTATTTTTGAAAATATATGTAGAATTAAAAAAACGATTTTAGATGTGATAGCAAAATACATTCCAATATCCTTCAGGTATGGGTAAGTAATGTCTCTCCCATTAATCAAGTTACAGAAATTATTTCAATATTTGTTTAAGCATCTTTAAATATTATGTTCATATGCTTTAACCCCCTATCATTGCACATACAAAAGGTATATAACATAAACTCTGTATTTACAGTTGGAGTCACTGAGAAGTAGCCTTGGATATAATATCCCAGGAGAATTGGAAACTGAAGGTCATACAGCTCTCTTGGAAAAAGCACTGAGAAAGCATTGCCTCCAGGTGGAGCAAGCCAAGTCTCTCGGACCATCTCTGAAAGATTTAACCTACAAGGTTGGATTTATCACTTAATTTCATGTTTTATGTCAGTTACAATGAAGTAAACTCTTAATTGCTCATGCTAATGGATGAACGATAAAGCACAGATAATAAAAAAACATGGATTACCAAAGTTGCAGAAAATATGGTCGTAATATAAAAAAATATAAATGGGGACTCTCCTTTTTCAGTGTGATTAATTCAAATATTTTTAGAAATGGAGAGTACGTTTTTCCAGTTTTCAGCCATTTTATGAGGGTGGAATTACAGAATTACCAGAACACAGAACTATCATCAAGTTAATAGCAGAATGTATTTTCTTCAGAAAGCTAAACCAATCATGTAGCCAGGAAAAAACAAGTTCTGGTCCACGTATGGATTTTGATAAATTATCAATGACATAGATTCATATTTGTCATATGATACTGATGAAAATAATGCTGTGTAAATAATTAATGACCTTATAATGTGCATAATAAAGCTATGTATTTGCTTGCCTTATAGAATATGGACCACTCAGGGCCAACAAGTGCAAAAAAAGCAATAATGATAGAGTACAGATATTACAGAAATGTTCAAATTAAAACATTACATACTATTGACAACTTTAGGTATTGTGAAATTAAAAACTTTTAAAATGCAGATGTATTTCAAGCTTAAATTTTTTAAAAAGTGCATAGAATTTTCAAAGAATTTAATTATCTTTACAATTGTAATTTTATTTAAATTTAGAGGAGTTGGGAAGGGTTAGCATGAAAAATCAGCAAAATGGATAATTGAGAGTTTACTCTGTATTGACAAGATCTAGGTGTATTATAATTTTTAGACTAACATCAAATGCAAATATCTGAGAAATATTAGCACATGGAGTAAACCTGTTACTGGTAGTATGTACATTTATGTAATTTAATGAATATTTTATTTTGAAAATTAGTATAGACAGTGTTATGAGGAGGCAAGACCCAATACCATAGCTTTCAAGTTATGAGACAAAGTAACAGTGTGTATATTACTGCACCATCAACAGTCCGGAGTAAAAATGAAAACATTTTTCTCTTGGCCTGATCTGCCATGAGCAATTTTAATGTGTTGTAGCATTCTGCTCACATTTATTGTGGCTAGTTAATTTTCTTTTTACTTCTACAAAAAAGGGAGGATTAAAACTTTTGATAATGATTTTTTTGTACTTACATTGCTATGTTCTTTGTGTACTTTACAAATATATTCCTTGACTGTGGTTAGTATATGCTTACATTCTTCTTTAAAATTGATCTCTAATCTGTTTCAATAATCACATAGCTATATTGGACATTAAAAATTTACTTGAATTCTTTAAAATTATTACAAGATTTTCAGCTATTAGTTTTGATGTCCACCCTGCATTGAAGTGACTCATAGGCTTACTTTAACTTTCAGCTATTAGGTATGGGACAATTGATTGACAAAAAGACCAAGGAAATAGAGGCATTGCAAGTAACTCCTGCAGATTGTGGTAATTGCAGCTCACCTTCAGAGGATGTTTCTATAAGGTACAGCATACATTTAATTTTTCTGGCATAAAATGGCCCTCTAGTAGAATTAGCCTATCCTATGTCAGTTGTATTATTTTGATTGCATATGTTTTAGTATAATTATACACATGTAAGTTATTGCATAATATTTTTATAACATATTTCCTTATATTTTTGTAACATATTTGCAATTCCAGATCAGTAGAGCTGGATTTTCTAATTTTGTAGAACTGGATTTTATATAGCAATAACTTTAATGCAGCAGGTGCAATGATCTGTGATAAATAATTTAAAACACCGGCCTTAACATTAGCAAAGATTGGCCATTGGCCTACAAGTATATTTTTCGGCAATGACCTCTAAATGCCACTGCATTTTAGCCACACCAGCAAAAAATGGTACATTCAGGAAATAAATTATCCTGGATTTAATCATATAGATATCTATGAGAAATTTGTTTTATTTTACACACAAATTATTTCAAATTTGTTTTATGAAATTATGAAACAACAAATGCAGCCAAAATGCTGTTACTGCAATATAAATTTACTGAACAACTTGGTATTTTAAGATATTATCACTGTGGCAAAAAAATAATATAAATTTAGCAAATGCCTGTATAAATGTTATGTTAGTATAACACTATTATCCTGGAAGAAATCCAGAAAAAATCATGAATGAACATATAAAAGTGGGAAAAGATATATAGCTTTTTGTTAATCCCTATGTATAATCTTTTTGCACAGAAACTTGAAATTCCAAATGATTTTAAAGAGTAACTGTTCATTTAACACATGTTGTGTCAGACATAAGCCATGCATGCCTTTTTCGCACTTATTTGTGCCATTTGGAACCTAGAGCTCTTTTGCTCTTGTTTTCCATTACAAAAAATGCAGTTCTTTTCTTTTCTGCCTGGAAGTTGCTCTAGTGTTCTCTCACTAACGGTTCTGCTGGAACTTGCTGAAGCTCCACTCTCTCTCTTCCATGACCATTCTGATTCTAGAGCCTCTATGATGGTAGATATTTATTGAAGCCTTGTCAAGATTTTAATTGGATTGTGCTCATAGTATTAGAATTGAACATGTGGGCAATAATACAAAAATTTTACAGTACACCCTTCAACCAAGTAAGCCACCATCATCATACTCGATGTATCAATTTCACCCGCTTAATTATGATACTGGCCTATCATTTGTTGGCTATTTCCCTCATTTTACTGTGCTTTTTGTTACTCAAGGAAGTATTTTTTTTTGTTTTTGCTTTTGTGAAATGGAGGAGAGATAGTGATTTTTTTCTATATATTCTAGCATTAAGATATCATTGTCTCAAGGATAACCCAAAAGACATTTAATAAACAAGTGAAAAATCAGTAGGTTTCAATTGCTGAGTGGCAATTAATGCTTGCCACTTATACTGCCAATTATACTGCCTTCGCAGTTATCAACCTGAAGGTTGGTTTTATTGTTGAGGGTAAAGATTAACTAGTACTAAGCCCAACAGCCTATGAAATTCACATGTCAGTACCTTTCCCTGTACCTCCTGTAATTTCCGAAAAAGATCTTGTGCCCGAAAAATCACAGTGCTAGGGTGACAGTTGCTGAGGGTGCCCAGAATTGCCCCTGGAAATCAAACCTAGGCCCTTCGGCAGTGGCTCAGCCCTATGAAATGCCCAATTAAATAATTGCAGAAGTTAATTGAAAGGCTTTTAATTCAGGTAAACTCATGATTCACATTTTATTTGTTTTTCAAATATTTATTTTGATTTCATAAGACTGACTTCAAAGAATGTAACTTTAGATCTATGTAGGCATTTCTTTGTGATGTTAGTGGTCAGAGTGATACTAAAATTGAGAGGAAATTTGGTCCTCTACTTATGCCCTAGGTAATTCGAAACTCTCTGTCATGTAGAGAGGAGCTTAAGCAATACACTGTGATTGCTCAATTCAAAGTCTGGAAGTTAGATAGTTATTCATCATACCATCCACTTGCCTACCAAGTTTCTGTTCTATGCAATAGACAATA
The DNA here is from genome assembly GCF_022747635.1 of Hetaerina americana. Lineage (NCBI taxonomy): Eukaryota > Metazoa > Arthropoda > Insecta > Odonata > Calopterygidae > Hetaerina > Hetaerina americana. Next base: position 11,281,325 of record NW_027286292.1, on the reverse strand, counting down.
GCTAAGAATGAAAATTATACAGGGTCAGCAAAATAATCATTCATACTAATCATAAGTAGTACTTTATGATAAAAATAGTCATGGTTACAAAATATGGATTCTAAGCACCGTGCGTTGAGTGTATTTTTAGTGAGTAGAGAGTCCCAGTCTGAATGATGCCCCTTAGCATCTTCGACTAAAATTAAACCCTTAAGATTTTCCTATAGAAAAACTTTCTGGGGAGTCACTGGCACTACAGATCAAGGAATTTGTGCCATATCCTAAATATATGTGAACGTTACACCCTTAAGGGCTTAGTGCCAAGTGAACCTCCCTTGTCTCTCAAATGGGTCATCAGGTTAACCTTCCACTGATGTGAATGTACCTTGTACATTTACATGGTAGGCTGCTGTGAACCTACCTTTTCTTTCTCCCTGCAGTGTGATATGGATGATCTTTTCCCTTTTCCACTCACTCACACCTTTTTTCTGTGGGAAGTATTATATTCCCTCTCCACAAGTAAGTCATACTTTTTACGCTTGCTTTCATGAGTTAAGACGCTCACTGTCTTAGGTATCACAAAGTTTATAGTAGCTCACACTAAGCCTACTCTGCTTGAATCTTTTTTAAGGGCCATAACCTACTTTATGTGGGCTCAAAGGTTTCATAGAAAACTGAAAATCTAGAAAATCTCATATTCTTAAACTTGCAGCTATAGCAGCAGATATGTTATTTGCATTAAAAAAGTGTGTGGGTAACAGTTTTTCTAGTTCTTCGTAAGCAAGTGTTAGCAATGAAATTTATTCTGACAATGAGAGCCCCTTAGTTACACTCATCTTCCAGTACTTGGTCCAACAGAAAGGTGTTTACTCTGCACATTTTCTATTTTGACGGAGACCAATAATTGCCATGAGATTAATATGAATGAGTCTCTTCAAAATCCAAAATTATTGTAATCAAAGATTACCACACTTAGAAATTTTATTAAAAATTAAGTTAGTCTAAATTTAATTAATAAAACTTTTCTGTGAATTGAAACAGTGGATCTAGAATAATTTATTATTACTTATATAAATTTTAAATAAGGAAAGATAAAAGTTATGGGGGGACAGCACCCTTACTTTTCACTGCATGTGACACGTAAATTTCCAGAGAGTAAAAAGCAGGAAAAGGGACAAAGACAATGGAAAAATAACTATCCATTAATTGTAAAATGAGCTCTCAAATGCAAAATATTTCAAATTGATTTGTGAAATTTACTAAAAGTATTACGGTAAATTTGCATAGGTTGTTCATTTTGTACCAAAATAAGTACAAAACAATGAATTAGGTGATATGATGTTTCATGAGATTTGATAATTTTTTAATGCATATAAATAATTATTCCCACAGGGAGCAGTTAGAGCAAGCGACTTGGAGGTCTGAGTCTCCTCTGGAAGATGAAGTGTCTGAACAAGGAGGAGTGAGTGAAGAAGCACTTGGATCTAGCAAAGATGCTTCGTCACACCCTATCCCTCGGGTCCCACTGGCAGAGTTCACCTCACTCCAAGAAAAATTCTCACGCCACTGTCAAGCACAAGAGCCTATGCTCAAAAAAATACATGATCTGGAAATGCAGCTTCATTCTTTGAGGAGAAATGAGGAAGTAAGGTCATTGTGTCTAGCCATTACATGTAGAATTGCCCCAGGGTCAGAAAGTAATGTGAATGGAAACATGCCTATAAAATAGTCCTCCAAGCATCATTGAGCAGCAATATCAGAACTAAACACTTATGAAAATGCATGAATGCAATGACATTGTTTTCAATCCAGCAAGAAAGTAAATAATATTTACTCTCCTTATGTATAGAATTCATTGGGATCATTTTGGGAATATCTCTTGGTTTGGGGTCATCTGCATGTCTTGGTTGAACAAAAAAATTGAACAAACCTAAGTCAACATAATTGCTAACTAAGGTTTGTTCAAATAAATATGCTTGTTTCTTAGTTAAAAGAAAACCTTTTACAAATTGCCTACTTTATTTGTAACAGGTTATATAATTAAGAATATAATTTAATTCATGCCACATTGATTTGAGATTTCTTCAGTGTTCAATGTTATAATTCTTAATTTCAAATGGAAACATTTCTCTTTCAACCCAGCACCTTTTTAGAATGCTTGTTACACCTTCGTTTTGGCTAATGGGTCCAATGCACACTATTTATTAACCATTGGTGTATAATTATTCCCTCTTTTGGAATTCATTCGGAAAATTTTTCAATAATTTTGGTCATATTAGTAATATCAGACATTTATTATTAATTTGACCATCTTTTTATATTTGGATTGGGTTAGGTCAGTTAATAATGTATAAAAACTACATTTTAAGTGTGGGCTGTACGATTGGAGGTGTTTTGGTTAATTACAGTGGCAATAACGTTGCTAAACCATGGTGCTCTGTTTTAAAAATCATGGTGTTCTGTTTTACTGTGTGAATATGCACATTGCAGTATTGGTTGAGGTCATTGGTAATACTCAAGTTCTGACACAGATTTCTAGTATCACAAATCAATGCTATGAGCAGAGTAAAACAGGATTCAAAATTTTTTAAACGATGTTGCGTCCTATATTTTATAAATGTATTCATATTTCTAATCCTACGCTCACGTTAATATAGCCCCATGGATTTTGGTCAAATAATATGATCTTTTTGGCAGGAATTGATTACTGAGCGAGAAGTGCTGCAGTCGCAAGTGGAGCAACAGCTCTTGCACACATCAGAGCTGCAGGCTCGTTTGGATGAAGCCCGTCGGAGAGGTGGACGTCAAGTGCATTGCATGACAGTGACACCCCTCCCCTCATCACCCTTGACACGCTCACCCATTGGGTCCCCTTCTGCCACCCCTGACCAGCCTTTCTTTTGCTGTGCTGCCCTTGCTGACGCACGTCATGAAATTGAAAAAATTAATGAATGCCTTGAAAAGAAGGAGCTGGAAGTGAGTACCTCTTTGTTTTGTTTCTATGTGAAATGTGTTTAATCCATTAATTTACAATGTTTATTGGCAAATCCTTATTTGTTATAAGAGTATGATTCATCATTATAATAGCCTGAATAGGCAGTTTCTTTAGTTTTGTTCCTTTTTATTCAATAGTATGATGATATATGGGATTAATGGCTTGAATCAGGATCAGGTCATAGGGCATGGTAAAGTTACATCACAGTCATTTATTTAAGAATGTCATTTTACTACCCCTTTCACTATGAATATGAAATTCTTCTAAAATAAAATAGTTTTATGGTGCAAGATGCTAAGATGTCCAGGGGATAGAATAGTTTACTTTAATTCTCACACCGAGGTAATTAAAATCCCGAACTCCATAATGCATTAAAGTTAACTGGGTAAAATAAAGGAAGGTGTAAAAAGTTTGTTTATAGCTTCCTTTGTTTACCATGAGATTTTTGTCAGATTGATAGTTTCTAGAGTTTCCTATATAGGCAGTTCAAAAGTTTCATTCCTACATAGATTGGGTTCTTCTATAATGGCTGAAATTATGAGTGTCAATCATCTCTGCTAACAAATAAAAGCAATTGTGAGAAAAAGATACAGATATGGCAAAGTAAGAATCCAAAAAGATTTGAATGAACAGATGTTTTTTCCGTGGATATTACCCAGAATCCTAGTAGCCCGTTTTTGGAGCCTAAAGAGTCTAACGTAATGGTGTAGATGACCTTATACTATAATTTCATATGTCAGCTGACTGTTAGACAAAGTGTAGTGCTAGTATCAGTGAGTGTTTATTATCCTTCTCAGGCAAAGTAAGAATCCAAAAAGATTTGAATGAACAGATGTTTTTTCCGTGGATATTACCCAGAATCCTAGTAGCCCGTTTTTGGAGCCTAAAGAGTCTAACGTAATGGTGTAGATGACCTTATACTATAATTTCATATGTCAGCTGACTGTTAGACAAAGTGTAGTGCTAGTATCAGTGAGTGTTTATTATCCTTCTCAGGAGGTAGCATCAGGGGCATAGTTTGTCAATATGAGTTTCTTTGGACAGAGATTCATGCAATCCCAAGAATTTGATTTCAGAGAAGGAACACAATGTTGAAAAATTCAATCTAAGAAGAGAAGTGGGAAATATTTTTCTTGATTGGTCTGCAACTCTACAAAAGTTGTTTCATTACTGTTATTGAGCACTAGCTTATCATTGTGCTGTTTATTCATTGAGTCAATATCTCCGTGAAAGTCATCATGTTTGAAATATTTTTTGGCAGAAAGGTTGTTTTGTTGTCTGCATACATGAGTAGAGTACTACTACTGACAAGGTACAGAGTACCACTATTAAGAGGGGTTGTATGTATGCAATAAAAAGAAGGGGACCCAGAATAGGTCCTTCAAATTCAATAGATTGCTCATCTAGAAGTATCCCCTGTTATAGATAATTATAGTAACAGTTAAAGTGGTAGATGCAACATAGGAGCATATGATAGCAAGGAGAAGATGTTCACAGCTTAAGATAAGATCATAAAAAAATCCTGTGATATATTTGTGATTATCAAGTTCACCATTGCAGCTATTTCTATGCGCATCACTTTTGGCCACAGATATGATAGTTGATGCCAGATCAATCGATATTTAATCTGAACCACCAATAAGTGCATTCTGATCAAACCACTGCTACTCACCAGTTGTGAGGCAGGGTTTTTTAGATTCCAATTTCATCATTGCATTATTCTGAAAATAAAGAGCATGATTTTTTCTGATGCAGAAAAGTTTTGTTATCACCAGAAAATGTATTGCATCATATAGTTTTTTGATGAATCTACAATAAAAGAATGATGAATTCATGAATCTTGAACGTACAAATTAAAAATAGGTGGATGTCATAATTTTTCTGATCAAATTTTTATGGATTTAATCCACAGTGTCACAATGAAGGTAATTGATATAGTACCGCTTAATAGGTTGGCCTCTTTGAACAAGAAATATAGATATTTATTTAACGCTTATAGTTCATAAATGTGTCCATACATATGGATTTCACATCCATACAACCATTGTCAGTGAGGTATGTAGATTAATTTATGAATTTTGAAATGATCATGAAATGAGATGATGTGAGAGACCATAATTACCAGTCCCGCTGTATTAGAGAATTCCACTGTACTTTCTAGAGTATAAGTGCACTTTTTGAAAACTGGAAATTTAAAATAAATATTATGTACATTAAATTTTGTATGATTGTTCATTTTTTTCCTAAATCACCTGTATAAAGTCAAATGAAAAAAGTATTGCTGCTTATTATGTAATGACCAATTTGCATTTTAGAACTAGACCCTTAAAGGTTTTTACATTCTCTTTTTTTAGGTGACACAATTAAAAGGTGCTCTTGAGAATTCTAAGAAGGTGGTGGCCTCACAAGAAAAGGAATTAATTAGAAAAGCCCAGGAAGAAGCACAAACATTGAAAACCCTTAGAGAATTGGAAAATCTGAAGTGTGAAAAGGATGCCCTACAGGTAAATGACATAGATTTCGGTATTTGTGATGTTTTAAACCATTTGGCAGTATAGCCATGCCCAAATTATTTCATTAACCCCTGATATTATGTCCCACTTCATAGTGAATAATACCAGCACAATTAAGGGCAGTTTCTATGACATCAGTTCTGTATAAAAGAAAGATAATCCCTCAGGTTATGTAACAATTCAAGTGTTATAATTACATCCATTGTGCCCTTAATCAATTTTTCTGACAAAATAAAACCTGTTACCTAAAGTGAGAGGTTAATGAAATCGGTATGAATATTTAAATGTGCATCACAAAATGATGATTTTCATATTTTCAGCAGATCCATTTCTTGTGTTCTTTCGTTCTAGTTGGAGAAATGTGTCCGATTTTTCCAATTTAGAAGCATTCATTAACAGTCATCATATTTGAATTCATAAATGCCATGTTTTAGGTTAAAATCAATGATTCCTTAAACCATTTTAGTAAATTATACAACCACCCTTCAAAAAATGACCACTAATGAATGGGATTTTGGAACTACTATGATTCAGACATTATATTGATGAGTTACTGTCATTGCTATGATGGTCATAGTTGTCCCAAATACCTGTATAATAATTCCCTTTTAGTAGTAATTTTTGCAGGGTACTTTGTTGAAAGTGGGTAAGTTGGGTTATAATTTGGTGTTTCATTTTTTTTGCTGTGATCTTATTATTTATGTAATCATTTTAGTTATTATTAATAACCATTCATTGGAAGTTAGGAAGTTAAATTTTGCTTTGGAAAGTACTGAAAGTTTCTAAATGCAATAGGTATGTTTATTGAAATATTTGTCCAAAATCTAGGGTCATAATTAAAAATGATCACATGACTATATAATTATTGCAGAGTAAAAGGATGTAGTTTAATGTAAGTATAATAGTTAGTTATAATCTTACATTTTATTGCATGTAATTTAGAAATTTTTGCTAAAAATGAAGGTAATATGTACTACTTTCAAAATTAAATTTTGTAATTTCCATCCAATTTAATCATATATATTACCCTCTATTTCTACAGTCAGTATTTAGCAAATTATTACATTTTGTTTTGCACAAATTAATTGGACAATATTTCCAATTAAAGTCTAAGCCATGATCTGGTGTTTTGATTCAAATGCATATTATTTACCTCAAAATCATTTAAAATAAATTGTGTATTAGGAACTATTGGTACACTCTTTTCTGTCTTCTTGATTTCTGACCATTGGAATTCATCCATCCAGCTGTGGTGAGTGAGGATCGCCGACTTAGGGGAAACGGAATTCACAACTAAATCGTATTATGTTACAATTCAAGGGCCCAAAGAATATTGGACTTCAAAGTGTCAGGGTTTGAAACAAGTGAACTTAATAGAATTAGGGTTCTGAATTTTGCCAGTAAAATCAGGATGCCATGTAAATTCCCCATTCATTTCCATGAAAATACCCCAAAAATTGATTTTCCAAGTTTGTAATTTTTTGGTGCTATTTTTACGAAGGAAGCACTTGCTGCTATATCAATGTTAAGTGAAAAACTATTGAAATTCATTCCTATCCACAAATATAAATTAGTAGATTTTGGACTAAGGGCCACAGATCTAAGTCTACCAGATCTATTTAGTAATACTTTGGGTGAGATATAAAATATGTGGAGCTGATAAGTGAATAATGACTGTGACCATAGTGTTGAAAAACAAATGCTTATGTGATCAGGAGTCACAAAAATCTATGGCAATACTTTCATCTGTGTGGGTAGGTTAATTGTAAATAGAAGCCTAGTGCTTGTTTGAATTGGTATCTTAAAATCTGTGAATTATGTGGATCCTGCTATTTGTATTGCTAAAAATCTTATTGTAGTCTTCCATAGAAACAGTAATGGGCATTACTAATTAACTATATTGATCAAGTTTATTATTTCCAATTGATAACTTTCACCAGGATAAAAACTGATTTTCCCCATATTTTCTTGTTTGTTAGATAAAACTATCTCACAGAATCAAAATTGATGGTGAAAAAGTTCCATTTTCAACGCTTTTGGATGCCCTGTTGGCTGAGAAAAATGAAGAAATCGACTTCTTGAGCTTGCAGTTAAGAAACGTAAAGGAACAATTGGTAAAGGCTAATGAAGAACATAGTGTTTTGTCTCAAAAGGTGGTAAGTTGGAGCATATAAGATGGAATAAAACCTAACCTTAACAAATCTCTCCATTGTAAGAGTTGATAACAATTCTTACATTTATGAAATTTTCACCTTTTTCTCTACTAGTCATATTTTCTCAAATGAGTATGAGAGAAAATTACCATTTGTTAAATTTTATTTTATGAAGAGTTAGAATGATAATTGATCCTTTCCATAGATATTGCATGAACCCAAAATTTGCATGTCATTAGTATCTCTTTTGGATTGAAATATCATAGCCATTATAAGTAAATGTCTCACTATGTCAAATATTCTCAGGGAAAGCTGATCTCAGTTGTTTTTCAGTAGCTTATTTCGATCATCTTTTCAAAGTCTATATGAATTCCATTTTGAATTTTTTATGTTTAGATATTTTGCATTGATTTTGAAAATCTTCAGTATAATTTTCCAAATCTAGTTTTTAAATTATTCATCACAAAAATTTACCAATTAACAACCATGTGCACATCAGTTGTCAGTCCTCATTTTTAAAATGTCAATGAATTTTTCAATGTGAGTGATTACAATATATTGGAACAGGTGCAACTTTCGAAGAAACCTGTTGAGGATAATGAACCAAATCTTCAGAACTTAAATACCAATGACTCATCCCTTGGTCCAGAAATTGAGGCTCTGCGAGAATGTGCCGTAGCCGAGATGTCCATCGGGGGAGCTAGTGTGATTCATCCTGAGGAGCTTCATAAGGTATGAACATAATTCTTTGTATTGCAGAAAATAATTGAAATTCTTATTTGAATAAGTAAGTGAATTGATGAAAGTTTACATTAATACTTCATATTTCTTTTTGCACAGTGGTTTCATAGCACAAAACTTGAGATCCAGAATTTGACTGATTCTCCTGGATTGACTGCATCACCAGTTACTCCATATATTAGGGAAGCTCATACTGTGGTGAATACACCTATTTTGGAAGGGGAAAGTCAGAAGAAACTTGATTCTCTTCCACTCTCCAGCACGGGGTATTCTAAAAGCAAAGCAGAAGGTACTCTATCTTCCTTAGTGCAAGATGCTGAAGTGCAAACATCCGGCCATATGGAAATTGATGAATTAAAAGTTGTCCTCTCAGACAAGGAAAAAGAAATCAAAGAACTCACAATCAAGGTAAAAAATGTTATTTGATTTAGTGTGATAGTTAATTTTGTTCCACTATTTTCGTGGTTGAATTACAAGGTTTTATACTTTTACCGTGAGATGTGTTGTTTGATTTATCTGTATTTTACAATTTGTTTGTCAAGGTGGATGAGCTCTTAGGGGAGAAAAATGATTTATCATCTCTCATTGAGGAGCTACGAGAGAAAATCACTTGGCACAGTCACCATTTGGAGGTACTTGAAAAAGAGAGTTTGGGCTGGGAATCTCTAATTAATGGCATGAAAGCTGAAAAGGAATCCCTTCAAACAATTCTACTGAAATCTGAAGAAGAGGTAGGATACATTTAAAATGCACGTGCTGCATTGAACATTAACTGGAGAGAAACCTGCACTATTTTTGTAATACATATTAAGGTAGAATGTAACAAACTCTCATTTCCTACAGGTGGAAAAATTAAAAACATCAAATTCTAAGTTGCAAGAAGAGATTATAAAACAAGAGGAGCACATCAAGCTTCTTAATGGAAGGATAGATAAGTATGGTTGGGCAAACAAAGACCAGCACATGCTTTTGAAAGCTGCACAGCAGGAAAGGATGGAAGTCATTTCTGTGATTGAAACATTGAGGTTATTATTCGATCTTGAGGTCATATACTACTTTTTTCCTAGTTATTTTACTGTTATAGAGTTCTTCTTTTACGAATATATAACATTGAGACAATTGCAATAAGGGCTTCAATGCCAAAAAGTTTTAATGTCATGAAGATTGTTGAAGTATATTCGCTAAGAAAATATATTCTTATTTCATTATTTTTTTGGATAAGTGATAAATAATAACTCATGAACATTACATCAATGTTCATCACTTTAGAATAGAATGGAATTTTTTTTTCCACCCTTGCTAAAAATCTTGCTTAATCTTCCATGAATAGGCAACCTTTATGTAGTTAATATTTAAAAAATCTTGCTATGCCTTAATGCTAAAGTTCTTAGTAGTCTCAAGTGATTTTTTGGCAAAGTGGATGTGGACAAGGAAAATGTGGGCATATTCAATTTATTCATTCTGTATCAGTTTTCTCTTATTGTGGGTTGTATATTTTGGGTAACTCTTTTATTTCTGTATGCAAATCATAGTTTTGATCTTTCAGTATTGAATGTCAACATCAAACTGACCATCATGAAACTTCGCCTGCTTCAAATTCCTCTGAAAAGTATAACTCCAGTGATGGTAAAGATAGTGATGCTAGTCAAAGGAAGTTACACAGTCCAGTTGGAGAGAATACTTCTTTAAGGGACAGAGTCATAATATTGGTTGAAGAAATCAAGTACCTGAGAACAGAGATAAATAATCTTACTAGTCAGAGAGATAAAATAAATCTAGAACTCACAAAGGCTCTGGAAGTCCAAGGTAAGATTATACTATACAGTGGGAACCCTCTCTGGGTGATTTGGCATAATGATAAATTCACTTCACTTTGTACTCTGTCCCCCCCCCCCCCCCCCCCCCCCCCCCCCCCCCCCCGTGGACTACAGCTTTGACTAAGTGGCAGGGCTTTAAAAAGGGGCATGTACTGATGCCCCTTTTTACTTTACTGGTGAGGATATCAATAATATCTCCTGGTAGGGCTACCTGCTGGGACCCATTCTAGATAGATAGAGGGGAAGGAATGAGGCGAAAGAGAGTCCACTCAATGTATGTTCCTTGGTGAGGCAGTCCTTATAGCGATGGTGTCATTTAAAAAATATTACTGAGGAAGGCAGTTAGAAAACATAGACAGCTGGGGAGGCAAGGCTTTAGAGGTCATCATGGCATGAAATCCTTGATCCAAAAAGGAAAATCAATTCAAATTATCAAAGATGCAATTGGAAAATTATTAAATGGCCCAGAAAAGATTCAAGAAAGATCAGAAAGATGCTTAGAGAAGCCACAAGGTATATTCAAAGAATAAAGACCATTTGCTCATTGAAAGAATATATTTATTAGGAAAAGTCTTTATTGGTGATTTAAGTTTCCTGTAAACCTACTTCATTCACTTTTATAAATAATTACCTTTTACTTCTAATAAGCCATAGCACTAATCGTCCATCATTGATCAAGTTGCAGTTCTTGGTCTACTAGTTGAATGATTTCATCAGTTTGGGTGCAGGATCTGTCACCCCGTTCTTCAACATGCATGGTTATGTGGCCATTTTTGAAGCCTTGACATAATTATATAACATTTCCTTCACTCATTACTACTGGTCCATTAATTGGGTAGAACTCCCAATGAGTTTGGGCAGCTTCTGATCCTTTTGCGCAAAAAAATTGAATCAGCATACAATTCGCAACTAGCAGGAGTGACAATTTTCATGGAAATTGTTATCTACATTCACTGATCAGAAAATTACAATTGAAATAAAATGATAACTTCAGTGGCTTCGGAAAAAATCAGCGGCTAGTACTGCATGGGGAAAACTTAGTTCTGACCCACCAGCATTTAAACACAAAAAATGGCTCATACTTTTCAAATGTGACTTTTATTAGGCCAGCAAGTTTAGATGTACAGGGTGTGGCAACGAAATAAGCAGACTGATGCTACTACTGTCAAACTGAGTGTACCCCAACTGGTTTGAACATGTCTGTGCCTGTTATGCTTCCCCACGCTGGCCTCGATGGGCATGGTCATATATTGCTCAGTCTCGCGGTAGCAATCGACTGTTGAAAGTCCTTGCAGTTGTGTCTTGTCAAAAAATCCAAAGTATTCAAATGGAGAATTGAGTTAACGTCAAGTTTCTAGTGAAACATGGGAAAACTACTACGGAAGCTCATGCCATGTTAAAGGAAATGTACGGAAGTGAATTTTAGGCGCACAAGTTTTTGAGTGGTTTAAAAAGTTTAAGGAGGGACAGGAAATGACCGAAGAAAATCTGCACCCTGGATGATCTTCAACATCATAAATAGATGACAGCATCCATAAAATTGGTAAATTGATCCACACAAATCATCATCTGAGTGTCCGAGCTCTAGCTGAAATCTCAGGTATTAACATAGAATGTGCAAATGTCACGCATTCAACATGGGTGACATTTGCAAAAAAATGGTGCCAAAACTTCACACTCTAGAGCAAAAGGAATCGAAAATAAACATTAGTGAGATTTTTTCGTACAACATTGGTAATCAGCCAGAATTGTCAGATAGAGTGATTACTTGCGATGAATCATGGGTTTTTTACATATGATCCTGAAACAAGGTGCCAGTCGATGCATTAGAACAGCCCAAACTCACCATGGCAAAAAAAGTGAAAATGAGCTAATCAAAATTCAAAGCCATGATGATTGTTCCTTTTTTGATAAGCGTGGAATTGTCTACATTCACTGGGTTCCTGAAGAGCAGGCAGTCAATCAAGATTTTTACATTGAGGTTCTGAGTGCCCTTGTGAACTAGTGAGGAGACAAAGACCTGATTTGTGGAAGAGCAATTCCTGGATGCTTCACCAAGGCAATGTGCTAGCCCATTCCAGCTTGTCTGTTAAGGCATTCTTTGCATAATACAGCAGCACCATGTTGGACCCCCCACTGCCCCCCCCCCCTTCCCCACCTGGCCCCCTCTGACTTTTTTATTTCCTAAGGTAAAATCAGAGCTCAGGAGACAAGATTTGACAATGTAGAAGCAGTGAAAGTAAAATCAATGTAGGTTCTCAACAAGTTGACAGAGGTGGACTTCCAGCACTGCTTTGAACAAAGGAAAATTTGTATGGAGCTTTGTAGGGTTCCACAAGGAGAGTACAATGGAGGCAATAAACTTTCTATTGTAATTGGATATCAATACAATGTTTTGTAGTATCAGTCCAGTTATTAATTGCCACATCTTGGAGGACAAATAATATGATATCGATGAGGTTAGCTTATATCCAGGCATATTTGGTTGTGAAAATGAAAAGGCATTAAAGAAAATGAAATAAAACAAGGCTGTGAATTTCCCTGAATGGGGAGGGCACAATACCAATCTTCTCATGACAAGCATTTAGCCATGGAGCAGTTACATACAATTCTGAGACAATTTAATGATCTATTAACTCATTTACATTATGTTCAGATACATTTTTCATTCTAACAGAAACTTTTTATGTAAAGCCAATTCTAGGTGCTTGATTGACCAGGCTTTGATTTTATCAACATAATGCATCAATTTGTTTGAAAATTATCTTTGGTGCTCTTGATATAAATTTATAGCAAATTGCTTTCAATGTGCATTTAGGCAATTTAAGAGATATACGTATTATTATGGTGTCATTATGATGAAATAAGGTACTAAAAAGAATATCGCAGTTGGTTATAATGAATTGATGTAAAGTATATTGGCATTTTCTCAGGTTAACCTATACTCTAAGGGTGATTATAATATAGACTCTGCCAGGAAATTACAGCTACAGTTAGGTGAAACAAAATTTTGTAGCATGTTTTCTCAGTACCATATGTTTTAAGCTTTCATCTGGCTGAAAAAGATTATGTTAAAGAGAGTACTGTATATTTTGATTGTTGTGCATAAATGGTACCATTTAAAATTGTCATTGATTTTCCAGAGTCTCTCAAGAGCAAGATCAGTGTCAATTCAAATATTGAAGCATTGGAACCATTTTCTGATGCTGATGAGAGAGGATCTTCTCCCTTAGAGCATGAATCTTTGGAAAAGATGATAGAAAAAGTTCAGCAGGAAGGCATTGAGGTGAGTTCTATCATAATGGCTCACCTTGGAACGTATGAAAAAATTTAGGTTCCTAATTCCTTAAAATATTTCTTATAGTTATGCTTTGCATAGGTGCTTCAAAATCTAGCAAAAAATAGTAATAGTTAATAAATTGGAAGAGAAAAAGGTCTTTGAATTATGTCACCGTTGAATGAAGACCATTGGTAATCTGCTTATTCTGATTGAGACAGTTCATGAAGCAAGGATGTGGTTGTAAAATTTCAGATATCTATAATCTGTAGAAAATGTACGAACAATAGGAACACTACTTGTTTGTTCACGCTGCATGCGCTGAAGGCTTTTATGGCTGCTTCATTGATTTTCCATCGTTTTTGAAGTATTATTAAAATTATTCAGCTCCTATGTAATAAAATTACGTAGTAGTTGTTACTGTAGTGGTAATTACACAATACAACTTCTGCAACAGAATCGGGATGACTCCCTAACCCCCTTACAGTCTCGCCTTGGCACCTGCAGACTATGTCCTATTCCCAAAAGTGAAATCCTCCCTCAAAGGATACCTCCATGAGACCCTAAGCACCATCAAAGAAGCTTGCACACGTACCATTAAGGAGCTTCAGGAATCCGCTAACCCGTTAGCCTTCAAGTCATGGGAAATGCCCTGACAAAAGTGTATTGTCACTCAAGGGATGTACTCTGAAGAATTATGAGGCATTGTAGCAATATCTGAAATAAATCTATTTTGCAGAAACCTTTTATATAAATCATTTATAAATAACCATTTGCTATTTAGACATTTTAAAATTACCAATGGCAGAAAAATCCCTGATCACTCATTTCCACCAAAGTAATATTTCACAAAAAATGGTAACACATGCTCTTGTGATGATATTCATCAATTAACAGCTGATCAACTCTGTTGACTTCAGTCTTGAATAGAAGTTGATGTTTCATTAAAGCTTCAATTGAATCCGATGGAATTAAAGTGCCATTAGCCAAATTTGGTTGCAATACTGATAAACATCAGTTGTTCATCACATCATTGATGGTAATTTGTAAAATTGAAGTATTTTGACTATTTTTTTATGTTTCAGAAATATTTTCTTTTAAATGTAAGAGTTAGTCTGTTTTAGTTTCAAGAGATTAAGTTAATGATATGAATATTTAGCATATTGTCATCATAAATATTTTGTCACGCCATCATCTCTGGATGAATTAACAAACTGTTTGTTATATATTTGGCTGCCATTACTATTGGAAACTTGATGCATTTCATCACAATGCTCAATCAATACAAATCTTATCTTCTCACTTTCCATTTAGGATGAAGCTAGTGTAGACTCCTTTAAAAATAACTATGTTTTGTCTTTCTCTTCTATGAAATGTGAAAAATGAATGTTTTTTCTCTCTACGTTAGGTATTGTCTTTAAGTGAGATTGCTGCCAGTCGAAAGAGTACTTCCGGTAATGGGACACCCACATCCACAGCAACACCACTAGGGTCACCGATTTGTGTAGATGAGGATGATCAAAGAGACAGTAGCATGTCGAATACTCCACAAAAGAAAAAACAAGAACTCTTAGCTGAAGAAGAGCGAGCAAGGCTCCTACAGATAATTCAAAGTCTTCAGCATGAACTGGCTTCCAAAGAGAGAGAGGAAACCAGGAATAGTATGGGCATTGTTTTTCCTTATTTATAGAAATAGCTGAACCCAACATTCCTTTTATTAATATGGCTTTATGCCTGTATAGTATGCCTCAGAGTAAAAAGTGGAGAAAGTTTAAATGTTCTGAAATCTGGTAAAACCAGCATATTGAATAATTGAATACATTTTCTTACCTATTAAATAGGATGTTGTTTGTATTAAGCTGTTTGGAGGGTAAACTCATGAAAATGATAAGGAAATGTCAGCATGTTTAAAGTTAATTAAATACGAGGGTCATCCGGAAAGTAGTACCCGTTCATGAAATAAAGACACAAAAGTAAATATTAACAAACATAAAAAATTTTATTTGAAAGAGGATACTTTAAACTACTTCTCAACATAATCTCCAAGCAAATTAAGGCATTTGTCATAACGTGTGACAAGTTTCTGTATTCCTGCTGCATAGTCCTTCGCCGCCAGCTCATTGAGATACGCGAGGGACCCATCTTGCACAAATTTTTGCATAATGCAGATGGTGTTTAACAATTTCATGAACAATTGTTCGAGAAACATTGGGAAAATGCTCACAGATGTCATCAATTGTGACGCGCCGATCGTTCCTCACGAATTCGTCAACTGAGCTCACCAGTTGGTCTGTAATGACAGACGGTCTCTCCGAACGCTCATCGTCGTGTGTGTTCCCCCTCCCCATGTTGAAGTTGCGACACCACCGCCGAACAGACGACTCGTCCATTACATTGTCTCCATACACCTCCTTTAATTGGCGATGAATATCACATGGGCGAACGTTTCTTGCATTGAGGAATTTAATCACTGCCCTCACTTCACAACTGGCGGCGTTCTCAATTTTTTTAAACATTGTAAACAATCACAGAAACAACACAGGCAATGCTAGCGTCACGCAACTTGGCTCAGAGAAGGCAGACAAGCCACTGAAGCTATCTGACCTCGTCCAGCGGCTACTCGCGTCGTCAGCACTTCATGCGGCACGAACGGGTACTACTTTCCGGATGACCCTCGTACGTCTGTACACTTTTCTTGTAAAGACATAAAAAACTTTGTTTAATTTAATTAACTCATTATTAGCATCCCAATTACAATGCAATAATTTCATTGGAATTTTTGTGATGAACTGAATAGGAATTATAGTTTCAAGTGTATTGCAAAGCATGATTTCTTGCAGTTTTTCAATTTTAATTTTAAGCTGGTCTATGTTTTTAATTTCATTGTCTTATTTTCCTTTTAAATCATCACAAATCATTGACTGATCAGATAATTGTTCTCAATACTCCATTCAAATGTTTAAAACTAATTATTTATCTATATTTTAGTACATCTAAAGGTTAACTAAACAAACTGCACTTATATTAGCAAGCAATATTAATTATGTCATAATTGATAATCATCATCTTGGGTGGCTCTGCTGATTGGCAGTTTCACTCAAGGATGGCAACCATGTCTGTCTTCCCTGAGCCAGTTTCTTTGTTTCTTCATACTTTATTCCCAGCTTAAATATGTTGAACTTTGTATACCTCTTTCTTCATCATCCTTTCCACTTCTGCAAGCAATAATTCCCCTTACGACGTCCTAACTGATTCATCTTTCTTTTCTTGATTTTCTCTACCAATTATCTCTTTTATCCAATTCTTCATAGCTCCTCCTCATTCTTCACTCTAACCTTTGATCTAATTCCTTCCACCCTTCTCCAAATTCATGTTTCGAAGGCCTCTATTCTTTTACTTCATCTTTCCGTGAAGTGTATGTCTCTGATATAATTGATAAAAAGGAATAAAAATTCGGAGCACACATTCTACTTAAATACTAAGGAATCAATTATGAAGTGTCCACACCTTAGTGTCCATTTCTAAATTCCAGGCATACATTGTGAAAGCCATATATTTGCTTAAGAAATCATTGCATATTAACCTGTGGTATTACAACCATTGTACGTGGTTTCATTAATTTCTCACAATTTAACTGAGTGATGATGTCTTTCCTTCAGGGGATTGGATGGAATTCCAAGAGAAGGAAGGTCATGCCGGATGGGCTGGTGTGGTTGATGTTGTTGGACAAAAGCAGCGCCATGAGCTGGAGATTCTTGGGCGCCTTGGTGAGCAAAGAAATGAAAGAGCAAGACTGGAAGCAGAAGTGTCTGAGCTAAAGCAGTTGGTTAATCAATCTCAGGCTGAGACACAGAAAACTATGTGAGTAATTTTATGGTCCTCATATTTTTTTAAGATCAGGCTTACTACAACTTAGAAATTGGTTTTTTCCAGGGAGTTCATTTGACCGGAAAATGTCATGTAATTGGCTTTGTTATTATGATTTATTAAGTAATTTATCAGAAAGAAATGGTTTTATGTTGCATGTGAATTTTTGCATTCTAGTAAAATAATATAATATCGATAATGTATAAAGAGTGTAGTATTCCTGGTGTTTGCATCAAAATTGCCGTTAAATGTGATGTTTTGTATATTTTTAGTGTCACCTTTGATAAAATGAGTCTCAAAAGTTAATATGAGGGTTATCTGAAAGTTTCTGACCTCAACATGACCATTGTAGCACTCTTTAACAAAAGCTAGGCTGTTTGCTCTTGTGTTGAAAGATACTTATCAAACTTTCAGCCATTTTGAGCCCTCATTTGTAATTTGATAATCGTTTGAGTGAGACAATGTGAGGGTTTTTGTGAAAATGGAATAAATTGAGTATCAAGCTATAACATGTGGAGTATAAGCTAATTAAATGTTTGTTTTTGAAAGGCTATATGCCTACGAGAGACAATATTAGATTCTGTGTACAGGGACTAAGCAGCATCATTTTTGACTGTGAAATTTTGCGTTGTTGAATATAAACGTGGCAGATCATGATGAGCATTCGGGATGGCCCAAAACTTTAACTACCATCAAAAACATTGTAAAAGTTCACCAAATAGTAATGGACAACCATCAAATTAAGGTTGGATATAAAGGAGAGGCTGTAGGAATATCAGAAGAATGCATTTGTTGTGTATTGACTGAAGAATTGGACCTATGTAAGCTATCCGCCAGGTGTTGCATTTTCTCACAATGGATCAAAAATGCATTAGAATGAATGAACATTTATATGGTCCTGTTGGAGCAGTTTAAGTGAAGCGAGTCATATTTTTTGCATTGATACGTAACTGTAGATGAAACTTGGACCAACCACTACACTCCTGAGATGAAAAAACATTCAAAACAGAGAGCTGCAAAGGGCAAACATGCTTCAAACAAGTTGAAGACAGTTCCATCGGCCATGTAAGTGATGACAGCTATTTTTTGAGATAGTCACAGAGTTGCGTCAATCAATTGTCTGCAAAAAGGTAACGCAGTTAAGGGAGAGTGCCATGCATCATTACTTGACAAGCTGAAGGCAGATATTGCCAAAAAATACCACATTTGAAGAAGAAGAAAGTGTTTTTCCATCAGGGCAACACACCTGGTCTCACTTTGGCAGTTGCCTTGGCTTAAATTCATGAATGGAACTTCAAATTGGTTGACTACTCACTGTATTCACCAAATCTGAAACCCGGTGACATTTTTCCTGTTTCCCAAACTTTTTCGCCTCTAAGAGAGAGATTATAATTGCATGAGAAGGTTATTGCATATGCAAATGCCTATTTTGCAGAGAAAGATGTCAACTATTAATTGGAAGGGTTAAAAAAGTTAGAGCATTGCTGGAAAAATTGAATCAACATAAAAGACTAAGTTGAAAAATAAATTTGAAGAAAAAAATATCCCGCTCATTTGTTTGGTCAAAAATTTTTCACATTACCCTAATATATGTCTGATGGAGTAAAACATTGTAGACTATTAATCAGAACATGCATAATGTAGATTTCATTAGGACTGGGAAATCATAAGATAAAATTTGGAAAAAGCAGAAACATAATATTTTCATGAGTTAAAATCTGAGAACAAAACATTCTTGGGGCTTACATTTATTTATGTATATAGTTATTATTACTGGCAAGGGAAAGGAACTGCACCCCTGCCCTGATGTGTGAATTTCACATGCCTTCAGGCTTAGGGTGAGTACTGGGGGGGTGAGTTCTGAGTAGGGTGGTACTGGGTGAAATCTACCATCACCTACAAAACTGCCCTTAGGGTTGATTACTGTGTTTATGGTTTTATAGTTATTATTGTATGTATTCAGTAGCCCTTGAAAAAACTAGGGTATGACTTTAGCCCTGTTTCTCAAAGTTGGAAGTTAGTTTACATCTCTTTGTGATTTACTCATATGGAGTCTCCTTAGAGTAACAATTGGTTTAGCACTTGTAAGTTGTCTATATTACACATGTAAATTTTAAAGTTTTGTATTACTTAAGAATAGTAGACTTGTGGGCTTATAAATGAACCTGTTGCTTTGAGAAATATGCCCTCTAATCAATTACATGTATATGGTTTGTTTATATTGGTATAAACTCATTTGAATGCTAGTCTTGTTTTTGAAATTATAATTAATCTGCCTTCCTCCTTTAACATTCTTTTCGCTTGAGAATAGCATTTAGTGTTTTCAATAATCTTGTATTAAGCATTAATGCTTTTTATGAATACATTCACATTTGGCAGAAATGTTTTTGTTTTATTCAGTTCTCATTCTTTCATAAGTATAAGCGTAAGACTTCATTTAGAATTCATGGATACATTCAACTACTCATACCTGGAAGGTTTTTTTTACTCATTACAATTAGCTGCTATGCTCATATGAAAAAGGTTCCTCCTTATGTAGTTACATGAATGGTCTGCCCCAAAAAGAAGTGGAATAAATCCAGAGAAAAAAAATTTTATTGTAGATCAAAATGCAGGTTACTAAAATTCTTCAAAATAGCCCGTTTGTTTATTGACACACTGATACCAGTGCCTCTCCCAGTCATGGTACACTTCCTTGAAGGTGTTGATGGGCAACTTGTTCAGGCATCTTATATCGGCCTTTTTAATGTTATCAAGGATTTCAAAATTGTTGCCTTTCAAGCTCCTTTTTACTCTTCAGAAAAAAGAGGTCTAGCGGTGTCACATCGGGGTGGTAGAGCAATTGAGGCAGCATTGCCACAGTGTGCTTGACCAGGAAGGTTTGAGAAATTCGGTCTTGAGAAAGGCGATGTGGGAAGGTATATTGTCATGGTGCAGCCTCCATTTGGTAAAGATCTCCTTCTTAATGCATTGCACTCTTCAGACTTTTAAGGACTCCACGTAAAATTTACCATTCACTGTGTCCCTGAGGCGCAAACTGTTTGTGGATAATGCCTTTTGAGTTGAAAAAGATGAAGAGATAAGGACTACTTATTTTTGGGGACAGACCCTATGTGAAAAGCATTGACTTTATTGTTGTTATTTTAAGGAGTCATATTTTTTTCAGATATCGACTTGGAATAGAGAGATCACATGTTATTAGGTTACAATCCGTCCTGCAGCAAGAAAAATCGAACTTCTCTCAACTACAATTATCTTTGGAAATTGAAAGGAAGAGGTCCAGCATGACAAAAGAGATGAATGCTAGAGTAACTAAGGTAAAAACTTAGATATTGTTCTCTGCATGCATAAGATTGTGCATGATCATTCATAAAATTAGTAAATCAAACTGATATTTCTCTCGATCAACTGATAATATATATTTTATTCAGTAAAATGTGGTCTAAAACAATAAATGTCTCATTCATGTTCAAGAGGGGAATAATTTGCAGCTTTTGTGAAATGGTTTGTGGGAATATTGATCCAGTCTCACAGATCAACCCAATGGAAGATAAAGTTTATACACAAACGCACAGTCAGAACCTTCCGTTCCATTGCAAATCACTCATAAATATGCTGAAGACAGCCACCTTGTGGTTGAAATATGTTTATTAATTTTCAAATTTTGTGTAGGGCGGCCAGCCATTGTTGAATCCTTGAAAACCTGGAATGGGGAAACCTTGAATAAATCCTACAAAAAACCTGCAACTTTGGAGACCAAATGTTATTTTTATCAGAAAAGATATATCGGAAGGTGGAAATAAAAATTGTATTTAATATGAATAAATACTTAAGTAATTGGTTGAATCCTTAAATGACTTAGTTGAGTGTGACCTGCTATTGTTGCTCTCTTACAAAATTTCTCAGTAGGGAACCACTTGGAGGAAGAAGGATTGCATCCTGTGGTTATCCCTAATGTGAAATAGATTTTTTGTGCAAAGAACCACAGGGAATGTGTGTGCCAGTTCATGAATCTCACATTGCTGATGCTGTCGCAAGATTGTTTCCCTGCAGATTACTCCACAAATTTCCTTGTTATGCCCCCCTTTGATATGAAATGGCTACTATAGTTTCCCATATTATCATAAGTTAGCCAGCTCTAACAGCTCCTCATTTTGAATTTAAACTACCTGAGTAAATGTTTTTAGTATTTATATGTGACTGATATGAAAAATAAAGCAAAAAAGTTAACTCATAGAGTTAAATCATATTTATGTGCTCTAATGAATGTGCGCACTAGGAGAATGAACCTCCATTTTTCTATTCTTTTTAATCCCAGAGTTCAGATGCATAACTGATGATGACTAAATCCTCACTTTGTTCTTTGCAATTCTAATTAAATGCATTTCTATATATAAAAACTTTTTGATATACATGTATTCCTGAGCATATGCTAATTATTACATCGTAATTCTACTTTTATTTCCTTAAATGTTCATTTTGTTGCATTTATTTCTAGGCACTTGAAGGTGAACTAACACAGTACCATGCTAAGTTTCTGCAACTTCAAGAATCTCTTAAAGAAGAGCATGATATGAAAAGCAAATTGGAAGCACGGTTGAATCAATTGAAGATGGAGCTGGTAAAATTTAATTTACATGCAAATCTTAAGAAATCTTTTCCATTGAAACATTCAGAGGGCTTTTTTGCCCGAGTTTTTATTACAGTGATTGCTAATCAAGGAGCTGGGTGATATTAGGCTTAATAGAACCCACCAATAGGAAGGATCAATTCCTTGTTCCAGGTGTTAGAGATTTGAATGTGACAGGACTTGGTTCTAATGAATCCCTGATATGTTGTATAATGGAAGCCTCTTTAACCAAACCACTCTAAATTCTTCACTACCCTCAATTCCATGCCAGTTTCATGTGATTGAGTCAGATGTAAAACTTGTCAAACCTTTACCACTCATTCCCTCTCATAATAACGCTCACGTGTTCCATATGCTTTCATGTCTCCACTTTACCTGATGTCATTAACCTCTTTAAAAGTAAACTTGCACATCATCTATGTTGAACAATTAACCACATCCCTCAATACAGGTTTTCTCTTTTCTCCTCTTAAATAGAATAGAAACATGATATATATTAATCTCCAAAGAGTAGCATGGCATATCCCACCTGGCTTCTTTGATCGTGGCAGTTGGGATTTATAAATGATCAGCCTTTCTCTTTATTTTTGCATAAACAGGTTCATGACATTTTTATTTTGATGCCATTATTATTGTTTCAAGAATTTCTTTTGTAAATTAAACTCTCATTTTTTCTATTTAGTCCAAATTCCGTTAATTTGTCAGCTATTATATAAAAAATATCACTTGTTTGCATCAAAACTTGGCATCTCAAAAAAGTAGCATATTTCATTCAGTTTCCATGTGACCATCATTTTAATTTGTTGGTGACTTGTTAACAGCTCAAAAATGGCATCCACCTTATGTATTTGGCATTTATGCTTATTTAAACATAAGTTTCATACTCATGCAATAATATGAGATAGAGTACACTTAAATGTACAGCTATTTTTGATACCAGGGAAAAATATTTTTTTATGTACTACAAATACACCAACAACTTTGTTGAGGGCATTCACACTCCTTTTTTTTCTCCTCTTCTAGCCTACCTTTCATAAATATTATGCTGAGGGGTACAAAATCATCCACTTCTTCAACAATTTCTCTGTTTTCACTACACCTTGGGATCATTCTTGCCCTTTCCCATATCAAACAGAACTGTATATTTCAATTCATTAAGAGCTTTATCTCAATTTCATTCTCTCCGTTCATTCTCTCACAACTTAAATTTATAAGCATGAATAACATGCAGAAATGAATCATCAGTATTTGGCACCCTCATTTTAAAAATCTACATAATATTTATTTACAGCTTTCCATTGTTCAAAATCCTTACTATTGCTATAAACAGAAATTAAGTTTTATCAACTTCTCCAAAATCATTCCCACCCTTTCACGCAAACCTGTTAAATGCAAATCATGTTGTCCCCCTCTCTTTGTTGGACATTATTTGCTAAGAAGGTAAATAGCGAAGAGTTCATTTTTTGTACAACATATTAGCTTGATTAGAATCAAGTGAAACTTCAGTGTTGTACTTTTGAATATATTTATCCTAATTTATTCCACATATTTTTTTGTGGCTAATCTCCTATGAAAAATTTTCTAACACTATTTTCATAATAAAATGTTATTTATAATTTGAATTCTCCCTTATGGAATAATTATTTTTTCTATTTGATTTTCAGTTTACAATTTTCTATTTTGTTGATTAAAAACACTAACTTTGACTTGTTATGTATATTAAAAAGTAGAATAACCTCTAAATTTAGTAGTTTGACAAGGGCATATGTTACATTTAAGAGATCCATTATTTTTAAAGGAGTGTGATTTAACTATCCATGCTTTCACAAAAACATTTCCTTT
Organism: Hetaerina americana; assembly: GCF_022747635.1. Lineage (NCBI taxonomy): Eukaryota > Metazoa > Arthropoda > Insecta > Odonata > Calopterygidae > Hetaerina > Hetaerina americana. Next base: position 11,257,511 of record NW_027286292.1, on the reverse strand, counting down.
AAAAATGTGGGTCACCATGGTTTTCTATAGGGGTATGCTGTGGGATCAAATGAAGAGCAGAGAATGAAACTTGAAATGATGATGAGTGGTGAGCACCTGAAGCTGAAGGAAATAGAGGCAAACTGTGAGAGGAAGGCTTTGGAGCAGGAGCTTGAAGCAGAGAAGCAGAGAAGAGTGAGTGTTCATTTGAAATTCTCATCTTGATTGGTCAAGTTGATTTGCTGTCCCCTAAGAACCTTCCAAATATTTTACTGAGCATCACACATGTTATCAAGTATCAGTCAGCCTGTGCCGTTCTGCCGAAAACACATTGAATTTGTGTTCTCCTTACGGTAACAAATGTAATATGGGTATATTCACCGAGAAGAATAACAGAATATCCTTGGTGCAAGCAATCAAGTAAATACAAATGTGCATTTTACTACACATTTAGCAAAATATCAAGCAATATGTTAGAAGTTAGGGTAAAAATTAGGAGTGAGATTCACCTAGTTATATTTAAATGTTTCATGCTGAGCTTAATAAATATTTGAATGGGTAAAATAAAATGTAGCACACATTTAACTTTCTTTTCCCTGAATAAAGTGCCTAAATGGGAAATATTATAAGGAAGCTGTAGTCCAACCGGGGGAAAGTGGGCTGGAGGTAGGGTGATCGCTTAATTTCACATATGTAAGTCATAGGTGACTTACTTATTTTCACTATAATTTCAATTAAATTGTGGGTCGCAGTAGTCCAGGGGGTAGAGCGTTGGACTGCTGACCGGAGGGGCCCGGGTTCCATTCCCGGGCAAGGCACTCTGGGCACCTGCAGCTCCACCCAAGCTGTGTGATTTTTCGGGTACCAGATCTTCTTGGGAAGCCATAACCGGCACAGAGAGAGGAGCTGGCCCCCCTGCCCTAATGTGTGTATCTTACACACCGTCAGGCTTAGTACTGGGTGAACTCTACTATCACCTACCAAACCAACCTTCAGGTTGATTACTGTGTTTATGGTTTTATGGTTTTCAATTAAATTATGAAATCTTTCGTAATTCTTTCATTTTTTTAATATCTCTGGTATCATAAGATTGTCAGTAAATATGTTAGAGCCAAATTTCATTGTAGTTGCTCTATGAAAAAAAACCCCATAGATCTTGCTGGCAATGGGTTTTGTTTAAGTTTCTTGAAGATGAGATGGCAGCGCGAGAATAAAAACGAAAAGTTAATGACAAGTATTATACCTCTGACCTTTCCTAATGACAGTATAACATAATTTAATAAAATTCTGTGATATTTAAAAAAAAGAATATCAAAATTATGATTTTTATCTTTTATTTTACTGCAATTATTTTTGGCATTGGTAGTTCTCACAATGGCCCATGAAAACCTTCGGCAATCAACCTAATTGAAGGCTTTTACTTTTGTTCATGAGCATTGGTATCTTATCTGCAGTTATAGTCCAAAACAGTAATAAAAAAATCCTTGCAGTATCCATCTTCTTCTGTAAGTTTGTCAATGGACCCACTTGATGTGTCTTGCACATTCAGGATATCTCACATTTTGAGTGAGCAATGATTTTAACTCATTAGCTGAAGGCAAGGGCCCACTTTTGAGCAGTGTAAGACATGTATAGGTTATGCATAAGACACCTGGCACACATTTAACTGTCTCCTATCTTTGGTCAATCAATTTTACCCAAGTCACTGCTTCTCTGACCCAGCAGAGGAGTAGTAAATTCAGACTGTTATGAATTTAGCACCATACATTCCCATATTTACTTAAGCCCTTCCATTTGCATCTGTTGCTGATATTAATACCCAAAATCTGTTTTATTTACTAGTTTTTTCAACCAAAACTGATTATTCTTCAAAAATGGGAACTTTCTGGGTTGCTTTCTTGGTGTTTTTTTGATATCTTAGTGCAGCAGTCTGATAGACTCCAACCATTGACAATGCTGGAGTTCCAAAAAAATGAGAACTTGCGGAATGGATGTTCCATAATAAATTACCAAAATTTTGATTTAATTTGCACACTACTCCAATAGAAGTGTTGATTTACATCAGCAGATAAAAACAAATGCATATGAATATTATATGAAATTTTGCACCATAGAGTGAATTTGGTATAATATGGGAGATGATAGACAATTTGCTAACAAACAGCAGTGTTTTGAGTAACAAAAAATTCAACCATGAGTGATCAGCAAAATTTAAGTAGTTGTGTGGAAGGATGATCAATGATCTTCATTCGAAATAATATGGTAACCAGAAGTTAGTAATGTAGAAAACCATTTTAAGGAGTGACCCCCATGAGTACAAAGTATCATTATTCATCACCTAATTACAGTGGAACCTCTTAACGAGCATAACTTGTCCATTATCTTTCTCATGAAGGGAAAAACTTATTAAACCAGAAGAATATTCCCACATAAATTAATGTAAAATAAGATAATTCTGAAAATAGTAAATTATGGACAATGTTTATTCAAAGAAAATTACATCACCTTTATATTTTCTTCTATCATGGGACAAACCAGCTTGGAATGGGAATTCGATTTGTAGAAAACAAATTAGAATCAAAATTATTTATTTATTGTTTATGATGCATCACTTTTTCTTTTTGACTAGGAAGCTGTCTAGAGACATTTGTTTTTGCTGGCAAGGCAATATTAAATGTTATCATTAAATAAATTTGTGATGTGCATAGCCACTGCCTTATTAGGGTGATGTCTCTCAATGTATGTAAATGTTAAATTGCTAAAATATTATTAACCAAAATTGAAATATAGTTTTTACTGTGTGAATATACTAAATGTGAGATTTAAATTTGCTGCTGCCAAGGGATAGTAAGACAGGTCTAGTGTTCCTAGTGGTAATTAATAGAGAAAGGACATGGTTTATTGTTATTGCATTTCATAATTGTTTTATATTGTATCACAAATGCATAAATTATGTCCTTTTAAGAATTTTACTCTTGCATGTTTCATGGAAAGTAGAATGTGTTTGTAAATATTATATTCAGATTACTGAATGAGGATTAATCCTTATATCTTCCAGTTTGTATTAATTTGCTAATATTTCACTCACCATAGATAAAGTTCCAGCAAGAAGTGGCACATCTCCGAAGCATTTTAGAAGCAAGGCCCAATCAAGACTTTAATATATCTGTTGAGTGCTCCAGGTGGAATAGTGCATCCTTACCATCAACACCAAATGTCAGTGACAACTCATTTAATGCTGAAGAGGTGCTTCAGAACCTGCAGGTATATCATTTTAATTTTGTAACACCCAAGTATGTCCATGAATTGTTTCATCTCTTAGTTGGCTTTTATTTCTTCCATAGGAGCTGCTAATTCATCCTCAGCAATGTTTAACTTTCTAACTCCCAAACTTAATATCCATCCATCCAACTAACAATGGCTCGAACTCTTCTTCCCTTCAGTATAAATTCTTCTAGATTTCAAAATCCTTAAATTATTATATTGCTCTGGTACCTGGGCTACCTTTCTGTCATCTGTATTAACAACCAAAAAAAACTTGAGGTTTCTTAAATTCCCCTCTTCATTGATTTTTAATATTGACACTATATCCTTCTGAAACTCATTGTTAACACCTCTTCTTAATTTCCTCTCTCTTTCTCTTCCAGTCACATGTGGTTTCTCCTCCAACTCCTAAATCACGTTAACTTTTTTAATTCTCCCTTACCTATTGCTTAATCCCATCCCACTAAATCTCTAAAGGAACAAAAACATCCTTTAAATTCTCACTCAGAAAATGCTAACTTGGCACACGTAATGGCTTTAAAACTTGAATGAAATACAAAATCACAAAAAATATGTAAAACAATAAACAACAATCAAATTCTGACATTTTCTTGCCTAGTTAAACTGGGTTGGTGCTGCTACCTCAGCCAAAGTAGTGGATATGTTATTTAATGGGTATGCTTGCATGCATGGGTGATTAGGTAACTTGAATAATGTGAAGCCTTGGAAACTTGGGACTCAGAAAATCAAGACTTCACTGCATGAGGAAACAATTTTTTTTCTGATATCCTTAGTTTAAAAGGGTGATTTTCATCAATGGAATTCTAAGGAGCTTCAAATCATCAATTCTCCTTTGAATCAAATCCAATCAAGAGTCTTGATTCAAATTGAATCCAAATTGAAGAAAACTTATATAGCTGTGCCCTCTTAAGTGAATGTTCAATTATTAGAGACAGTTATTATGCAGTATGATTATTATTTTCTTATTAATTAGCATAAGATCCTCTTATCTCAACTGACCTTCAGAAAATATAGAAAATGTTTTTCCAACTTGAAACAAAATGAAATCAAAAAGTAAGTTAATAACATAATAATAAATTTAATCATTGAAGAGAATTTTAAGAAATGAAGTTACAGATTTACTGAAGTCAAAAGTGTAAATTAAATAGGTGCTCATTTGTTAGTACAGTCCAAAAATGTTTGAAAGCCTTTGTTTGAACATCGCCAATGTTGGCGTGGAGAAGTTAAGAAGAAATTAAGTGAACAGAAGGAAAAACAAACTGACAAATTGTAGACTTGAAGGAATAATAGAAAAGGTTGCTGTTAAGAGGTTCCACGAGGGCATGGAGGCTGTTGATGAAGTGTCATATACATTCAGGATATCTCACACGTCAGTGGTGAATTAACACTTTCATTGCTAATGAAAAATGATTCCATTTAAGGGGTAAAAGTTTTCATTTTGTGCAGTGATACAGAGGAGTTTAAGATTGATCTTCAGGTTTTCCATCAATTGTTTAAGATGGGTTTTGAATGGGCACAGATCAACCACCACCACATTTGTAATTTTTTTCTTAGCTTACCCTAACAAGACAACCTAACACCTTACATTACAAGAAATCCTTCAGCTCTGCCAACGTTTAACCTCCATCCCATCCAACATTTATATTCTTTTCCTCTCCCTTCTGTTGCATTCTTCAACATTGCTTGCCAATCAAAATGGATCGCATTCAATTCTCTTTCCTCCTTTGGATTTCTCCCAATAAAATTCTTTCCCCTCTCAAGTCTAGTACTTCATCAGATGTTTTCTTTCCCATTCTGCTCCATTACCACTTGCTATTAGAGGCTATGTTATTAGCCTCTAATCTACACCTACATCTTGCCTCAACAAGCAAGTTGCTGTGCTGCACAAAACTATGCTCCAAATCAAAATTTCTCTCATCGTTTTCTAACATCCTCATTCAAAATTTCTGTCACCAGCTCTCTCCTTGTAAAACTTTCTTTGTCTAATGCAATTCTTCTAACATCCAGACTTCTTTGACCATCTTTATCCAAAATATTTCCAAAAAGGTAAACTATTCCTAATTTATGCCATATTTTTTTAGCATTTAACTAGCCTTCCTATATCTTGAACACCTCACTTTTTTTACATTGATTCTCATCTCAAATCTAGCACACTCATTTTTTAACCCACTGAGCAATGATTGTAGCCCATTAGCTGAAGGCATGGGCCTTTTCAGCCATTCTGTGGAATTTTATAAGGCCTGTGAGATTCAATTCCCTGATCACAGAATTCAGAATAATAATCATTTTCCTCTCCTATGTTAGAATTTTTCACCTAATTACCTTTAACTTGTAACATTTATAGAATATTTATAACTTCTGAGGAGAAAATAGATGTAAATAGGTCTCTTCTGCAGTTCAGTCTTCAATTTGGCATATGAAATACAAAATATTGGCAAATGATTGTTTTTAACATTCAAAAGTAAGGAAGATAGTGAAGATTTCATAACATTTTGGTTTTTTGAACTGGTATTCGGTAATTGTGATGTGAGATTTCTGTTAAGATATTGTTTTTTCAGTAATATGTTTTTTTTATTTGGTGTACAGGGTATCAATCAGGTGCTTGGATGGCATGTGAGAAACAATGATGAATATCAAAATCCTAATCCAGCCCCCCTGGAAAGAGAAAATAATTTTCTTAAAGCTAAATGCTCTCACTTAGAGCAAAAACTAGTGGCATTACAGGTAAAATATTAAAATTACATATTAGTTGTGCTCTAATGTGTGCTATATATTTCATGCACGTTAATGCATCTTAATATCCTGTGTTGAAAACATGTCAAATTTTATTTCAGGATATGCTTACCAGAGAGCGATCAATGTGGGCCAATGAAAGGGCAATGCTGCTCAGGGATCGGCAATATTTATTTCAAATGAATGAATCCATTTCCCATCATACAACTCCGAAAGAGATTCAGAAATTCAATGAAGTGGTTAGTAAAATAATGAGATATTTTTACAATGTTTCAATTTAATATGGTGGCACACATCGTTATGGTATGCCTGTAGTGGAGTAATGGATGTCAGAATCATATCAGTATTTTCAGAATGTAAATAATTTGATAAGAATTAGCAATATTTTTTGCAATATCTATCTTACCATGTATTTCAGAAAATATCAAATAATTTTCATGAATTATAATCAATCACTTAAATAGCAGACATAGCCAGAAGTTATGCTGCTACATCACTCTACATCAAAATCTATTTTAGGCCAAGAGTTAAACCAAAAATGTACAACATTATCGTGATGTTAGGAGAACTTATGGTTTCAACAAAGTTGCATACTATTTTGATTTCTCAGTATTACTGATGGTGGTTTTATAATCACTTATGAGCAAATTTCTTTGATTTTTTTAGGATAGGTCATATTTTTTAGGTCATAGTTGGTATTTTAAGTCTTATATGATTCATGGCCAATCTCAGTGACTACATAAATGTACTACCATAAAAATAGTTCAACATTGGTTTGAGTTTACTCATCAAATCTGGTTGAGAATGTAACCTTAACGCAAAGACTTTTTTTAACTTGTAAATTCATGTTTAAAATTTCTTCAAAGCAGATCTTAGCATGCCCTATTTTTAGTAATTTTTAATGCAAAATAATTAACTATCTACATTGACTAACACAGCAATTACAAAAATAAAACTTCATTAATATTTGACAAAAATAAAATAAGCAAACTCAAATGACTAACTCATAAACTCATCAAACTCAATTCCTACTTAACGTTTACAACATTGACTCCGTAGCCACTAGTAAGATACTTTTATCTGCCGATGATGCAGTGGTTTGCCGTGATATCCTTGATCCTGAGGACACGGTAGCTTTATGAGATGAACTAAATGCTGTACAACGTTAGTGCGACACTTGAAAATTAGAATTCAATTTAAAAAAGTGCATAGTGATAAATTTGTTGACAACGGGCAATTCCCTCCTGAAAGCCTACTGCATTAGGAACCCGAAATGGAATGTGTAGACTCAATAAAATACCTAGGCGTTACCCTCACTCATGATCTCTCCTGGGTGAAACAAATACGGGGAATATGTTGACTTGCTAACAATAAATTAGGATTTATTAGAAGAGTACTTGGTAAATGTGATGAAAAGTCAAAGAGAAATGTTATCTGTCACTGGTAAGGCCTCATTTAGAATATGGTGCAAGTATATGGGATCCTCACAAAGTTGGATTAATTGCCAAATTGGATTGCGTGTAGCGTAAAGGAGCTAGATTTGTAAAACGTTGTTTTGATAAACTTAGTAGCATATCCAAAATATTATGGCAGCTAGGCTGGGAATCACTCACGGAGCAAAGGTTAAATTACAGATTGAGGCTCTTGCATGAATAGAAAGAGGGTCTCTTTAGCAGTGATGTTAAAAACGTATTATCACTCCCATCATACTCTGGTAGGAGAGATCATGTCAATACAATTAGAGTGATTAAGTGTAGAGCAGATAGATTTAAGATGTCATTTTTTTCCATGAACGATAAGGGATCACAATAATATTGTCCAACTGCGGTAGGGTAAAAAATATTCTGGTGTGTATTACCCTCTGCCACATACCCTAGTGGTGGCTTGCAGGGTAAGTTAATAGATTAAAAAATTTTAAAAATACATGGTCTGCCCAAAAAATACGCAAACTGGTGCAATCTTGTGGCCATGATGCAGACCATAATTGCCCACTAGCGGCAATAGCTGCCTGAGACCCAATGAGCCGTCTGTACTTGGCGGACCGTTGAGCTTTGCATATGGTGCCATTAATGTGTTAGTTTCTGTTGTCCTTGTTTTTACTGTTTGTCGAAAATGAAAATTGGCGAAATCACGGAACAACGAATCAACATCAAGTTTTTTGGTGAAGTGCGGTAAGAGTTAACAAGAAATTACTGAAATGTTGACAGCTGTTTACGGTGATAATGCTCTGAAGAAAACATCCGTTTTCAAGTGGCTTAAGCCTTGTAAAGATGACCGACAAGACACTACAGATGATGCAAAGCCGGGAACACCTTCAACCACTTGTGCTGACGACAACATTATCAAGAACACGGACACGACGTTATCAAGAAATTACTGAAATGTTGACAGCTGTGTACGGTGATAATGCTCTGAAGAAAACATCCGTTTTCAAGTGGCTTAAGCCTTGTAAAGATGACCGACAAGACACCACAGATGATGCAAAGCCGGGAACACCTTCAACCACTTGTGCTGACGACAACATTGATCCTGTGCATTCCCTTGTCCTTACCGATTGTCGAAAAGCTGTCCGAATGATAGCTGATGAACTGAATTTAGGAAAATCAACAGTGCACACTATTTTAACCGAACATGATGGATGGATCCTTCACCATGACAATGCACCTGCACATTCAGCATTAATTGTGCGCCAGTTTCTGGCAAGAAATTCAATCACCATCCTTGATCGTCCTCATCATATGCCAGATCTCCCTCCCTGTGACCTTTTTGTTATTCCCAAAATGCAAAAATGTGATGAGGGGACATCATTGGGCAAGAAACGCTGAGACCTAAACTAAGACACCTAACTGCTGAGGACTTCCAAGGGTGCTTTAAACAGTGGAAAAGAAGATGGAATAAATGCATAGCAACAAATGGAGAGTACTTTGAAGGGGACAAAATTGATGTAGACTAAATTTTGCAAAATAAAATTTTTATGGTCTCTGTTTGCTTTTTTATCAACAGGGTAGTATAAACAACCCTCTATGACATTTCAATTGTTGAATCCCATCCATTTCTTGAAATATCCATCAAAAATAGTTAATAAATGTTTCTGCATTTTCCAGTTTCAAAGAGTATATGCATATTATTGGAGGTCTGAGCGCAACAGAAAAGCTTTATCATGGCAGAAGCGCTATTTCCTTAGTCTTTTAGAAGACTACAAAGTCTTCAAGCACCAAACAATTGATGAACTTTCAAAAGTGACTGGTGAACAAAGGTCCATTATTGAAGCAATGACAGGCAGAAGTAATACTCACAGTGGATTTTCAGTTGAGGCATCATGCCAAAAATCAAGAGGCAACAAATCATTTAGGTAAGCATCTAGAGACAAAAAATGTAAACCTCAGCTCATTTAATATTATTAAAAGAATAATTATTCTATTATTTGTTATGCAATTAAATCCAATGTGATAATAAAAAGAGTTCTAATGAAACTGCATATCTCGTGCAAAAGAGGAAAACTAAATTAGTCTGAAAGTAGTCTGTTCTTTAGTTGAACATATTTTAATTACTGAATTTTGTAGTTAATCAATTTATTTCTGTCTTTTTGCTCAAGGGTTGTGGTTTGGAGTGTGATTGCAACATTAAAAATGAAGGTGCTAGTCCTCCGATCAATGACTGGAATTCGTATTGGCTCACAATCTCTGCTAGAAGGAATAATTCAGCCAGCTCATTCCTTTACAATTGTGCACCATCCACAATGCCACCCTCAGACACATCTCAATTTACCCTGTTCTTCTGGTAAGCTATCATTTTTCTACTTCTATTGCACATTTGGTTTCTAGTTCAATTTAATCAACTAAGGTGGAGCCTCACTCAACGAGCACAATTTGTTCCAGAACCTTTCTCATGAACCAAAATCCTCAATAAGCAAAACAATTTTTCCCATACAAAGTAATGAAAAACATGATAATGAATTCCTTGCCAAAAAAAATGAAGTATGATCAAAGTTTATTAAAAAGTATTTATATATATTTATTGTGTAGGATCGCAAGAGGACTCCGACTAGTGCTTAACGCAAACTAAAGCAGCGGGGAATCCTCCTCATCCCCTCTCATTTAGTGAAAAGTTGCTTGTTAAGCAAGTAATTTTTTGAGAACTGTCTTTGCTGATTATGTGAATTACTTGATATGTGGGGTGCTCACTTAGCGAGGTTCCACTGTATAGTAAACTTTGCTAAACTGTCCCTGTGCACTTAATTTAAATATGATGGTATTTCGCTATCTAATCCTAATGACACACCCATATAATAGGTTTGGAAACATCTATGCACTTTTGCTGTCAGTCATCTAATTCATTTCAAATTTTTACCCCTACTCATGTTGTCCATTTGCTCTAATTATGAAGAAAGAATTGAATAATCAAATATTTTAAGGGAACACTACAAATGCAATCAAATAAACATGAAAAATTAAAATTGTTCTCATGCAAAAGAAATATTTATCTTACCATTCTACTTGAAATGGCATTATAAGGTCTAAATATTGGTCAGAATAAAATTGTATAATTTCCAAAAATGTATGAGCGTATTTCCAGGCACATTAGATACAACTTATTACTCCAAAGTGTGCTCTGAAATCAACTTGCGTCTTACAGGTGGAGGGCATATGGGTATAACATCAACCTATAAGCACCAGTAGATTCACTGGAAAAATAGTTACAGTTTTCCAAGTATTTTTCCCACATCATGCTTAGAAAATGGTTGCCTTTATTACAAATTTCAATAATATCACTTTTCTGAGTCAGTAGTAAGCAACAGATTTGTAAAATTTTGTTGAAATTAAACCCAAGAAACATGGTCACTTCAATTATTAATGACTAAATTCATGAAAAATGTTATTAATAATCCATGCCCAATTATATCAGGACTATAGAAATTTAGATAGTGTACATATATTAATGAGTTAAAAACTACATGTATATGTACGAGGGTGGTTTTAAAGTTTTTTGGAATCGCCACCAGACGTCAGCGCTAGTGGAAAGGGTTTCCATTGTAGAAATAGGTAATCCTTTATGAGTATATATGTAACATGTCAGTGCTCTGGGAAGAAATCTGTGGTGCTGATGCCTCTTTGTTGTTGTTCCCATACAATGATTTGTGAAGATGGAAAAAATTCAGATTTGAGCAGTGATTAAATACTTCATAAAGAAAGGTATGAAAGCAACGGAAATTCATGCCGACTTTCAGAACACTCCGAGGTACTCTGCTCCTTCATACTCAACTGTTGCCAAGTTGACAAACGAGTTTAAGTTCGGTCGGTACAGCTTAGATGATGATCCATGTAGTGGTTGGCAAAAATGTGCCTCTATCTCAGAAATTATTGTAAAAGTGCGAGAGATGGTCATGGAGGATCACCAACTGTGAAAGAAAGAGAAATTGTTGAAGCTGTAGGGATGTCATCTGAATGAGAATATCACATTTTAAAAGTGGAATTGAATTTGAGAAAATTATCTGCTAGATGGGTCCCACAACTGTTTGTGCAAGTATTGAAACATGTTAATTCACCACCACCAAAGAAAGCAAAAGCAATAAGGTCAGCCAGAAAGGTGATGGCTTAAGTTTTCTGGAATGCAAAAGGGATTTTGCGGATGCATTATCTTCCCACTAGTCAAACAATTACTGGGGAGTACTCTGCTAACCCTTTGGACCAACTGCAGCAAAAGATACACAGAAAAAGGCCAGGTTTGGCAAGGAATAAAGTTGTCTTTCATCAAGACAATGTACAGCCACACACAAGTATTATTGCCAAAGCAAAAAATATGTGAACTGAGATAGGAATTGTTGCCACACCCACCTTACTTATCTGATTTGGCTCCATCAGATTTCCATTCTCCCCAAGCTTAAAATTTTCCTCGTTGGACGGAGATTCTCTTCAAACAAAGAACTAACAGCCAAAGTAGACAGGTACATTGCAGGCCCGAAGGAATCTAATTTTTGAGATGGGGTCAAGGCATTGGAACATTGCTGGACTAAGTGCACTAGTGTACAGAGTGACAAAATTGACGAATAAAAAAAGTTTCACTGGGGTAAGTTGTTTATTTCCATTCCTTTCCGAGAACTTCTGAGAACTACCCTCGTACCTAGGTTTTCATTTAATAGAAAACTGCACTCATAAAATCATAGTACAATATATATTCTGCAATCTATTTCAGGAGCATCAAATGGGGGCTCTCAATACACCATGCATTCTTTACCCTCAGCAGTTAGTGTTCGAAAAAAAAACCCAGCTGAGGAGAAGTATCAACACTCCCCTTAAATTTAAGGAATTCCATATGTATTCATTAAAAAAAGGTGCTGTAACTATTTAACTTTTAAATGTTCCATCCAGTAAGAAATTCTTTATGTAAGGGCTTCACAAAATATGTGTACAATCCAATGTATATAATCGATATATATTTTTGTGGCCTATTTTGGTAGTTTGTGTAGGCAGTAGAAAAAAGTTACTTTAACGTCTTTCATTTACAGTGTGATACCAATTAATTGTCAGTTTTATGTTAGGAATTGGTTTGATGTTTTGTATTAGTTGTTTCTGTTTTACTGCAGTTTGTGTCAATTGTTTGATATTTTATTATAAATCTCCAAAAATGTTTTAAAGATGAATACAAGTGGTAGCTCAGCTCAAGGGATGTCACTGGTTATAATTTCAACTTGGCACTTTGGTTCTCAATACTGTTTGGTTTTAGTGGACATTTTATGATGCAAAGGATTAATATTTTTCAAGTAATTGATTAATGTAATTATTTGTTGTTCCTATATCTTTGGAATTTTTGTTTAAATGGTGGTGTTGAGACTTGTGGGTGACCAATTTCCAACCACTGAACTCAAGACCACAGTAATAAGCTATAGTAAATTTGCATTTTATGAAATTCATGACACACAGCTAATGACATCCAAATGCAGTAAGTCAAATGGTTTGTGAGAATCCTGTAAGGAATTGGTTTCAATGTTTTGTATTAGTTGTTTCTGTTTTACTTCAATTTGTTTGCATTGTTTGATATTTTATTATATATCTCCAAAAATGTTTTTAAAGAAGAATAAAAGTGGTAGCTCAGCTCAAGGGATGTCACTGGTCATAATTTCAACTTGGTACTTTGGTTCTCAAAACTGATTTGTTTTAGTGGACATTTTATCTTGTGAAGGTTTAATAGTTATAAAGTAATTGATTAATGTAATTATTTTTTGTTCCTATATCCTTGAAATTTTCGTTTAAATGGTGGTGTCGAAACTTGTGGATGACCAATTTCTCACCACTAAACTCAGACCACAGAGAAAAGCTACAGTAAATGTGCATTGTATGAAATTCATGACATACAGCGAGTGGTATTCAAATGCAGTAAGCCTGTGAGAAGTTTTGACACAATGCATCATCGAGTAAACATTATCATCATGTGTTTGTCTCTGTGGTATAAGCATTACAATTGGCTATGAATGTGGGTTGGAAATCATACCTGTCAGGTCAGTCTGTTGATGTGGTGTGTTAATTAGGTGGCTGCATTGAAATTGGGTAGCTGCATCAAAATTGGTTGAGCTGAGAACTTGAGTCATCATAAGAGATTGTTCGTGTTCATTAGCAATTTTAACAGCAAGATATATCCTTCAGAAGAGCCTAGCTATAGTGTATATAATAACTTTCATATTATTTATATTTTTCTACTGCATTGCTTCATTCACACTTCGGAATGGATATGTGCCAATACAAGTATCCTAACTTGATGTCACTTGAAGTAGTTGTGTACTGTACAACACTGGCTATTATTTTTACTCCCCAATGAACTATATCTCATCAATGTTCTAATTTATTTTTGTGTTCAATAAATTAAAAGCATTTATGCATTTATCTTTTTTATTTATGTCCTCCAAAAACAATTCTGATGAATAGAGTACTGCAAAATGCCTACCATACTAAAATAGACTTGGGGCATTCATTTGCTGGGAACCTCTGTCCTCATCTGGTGATGACAAAGCCAAAGCAGGCACACATGTAATTCTAGTGTGCTAATAATATTTGATTGTTCTAGGTAGTCATTTCATAAATTTGGGAGGGTACATTTGGCTAACTATGGTAAAATATTCCTCAGATCTGCTTAATCCCACATGTGAAATGGATTTGACTTGAGACAGGTTATTAAAGGCCATAAGAGGTCATTCAGATTACTGTAAGCAACATTGCACAAAATTAGCATTTATTATTTTGTTCATACATATCCCCTTGTGCAATTCTTTTTATTCTTTGACAGAGCTCCCCTTCTCAAGGTGTGCAGTTGGATAAACATGTTGTATGTATTCCATTTCACCCCAACTCAAGGTTGATGCAAAAGAACTGTGACAGAATCATGCTGTCAAAAAATAAGTGTAACCCTTTAATATTAAGAAACTATAGGTTTTGAGAAAAATGTTGTATACTGAAGTTGTAGAATTGTTTATATAGAGGCCAAATATGACCTTGAGGTCATACCTGGTCATTTTAAGGTCAAGTAAGTTTTTTTAAGGTTTTAAGTAATTTTTTCAAATGGGAAGGCATATTTTTAGCCCAGGGAATGGGAAGAGGGGGAAATTTTAAGTCGAGATATGTACTTGACCTTATTTATACCCGGCCTTTGCAGGTTGTTTGAGGGTTAAACTATCCATTTATTCTAACTCAGATGCACAAAAGTGCATAATTTTATTGATTAATTGTTGATGATTCAGTAGTGACATTGAGGTCAAAGCTCAAGAACATTTCAAATTATAATTATTTTAAATGCAAACCACCATTTTTCATTTCACCAATCAAAAGAGTATGAAATTTCATCTCAAATTTTGTAATTGACCTTATCGTTATGACTAAGTCAACATCCTGAAAATTTAGTGTCCAAATAAACTCAAACATCAACACTGAAATGTGTTGCCACCCCATCATACTGATACCATGTTTGTGCAATGTAAGTGCATGTGTAACTTGGTTTCTTAGCATATCTTCATTCTTGGCTGCTGTTAAATTTCCATCCATAAAAAAGAAAATAATTCTGCCATCAATAATTATGGCCCAAACATTTGCACTTTTCTGTATATTGATTGTGATTTTCTCACATCCATTGAGGATTACTGTTGCTCCAAAATCTACGGTTACATCTATTAACGTTCCCATTAAAAAAGAAGGTAGTTTCATCAGAGAATAATAATGAAAAAAGAAAGAAATAATATTCGCTCTTCATCATTCATCGAAACTTTCAAGGATATCAAAAATGGAACATTGACAGCTACGAATGAAACAATAAATCTGTAACCAAACTGACTAGGCCTTTAGCACCTAAAGAAAAGGCAGCTTGAGTTTGGAAATCCTACAGTTGTACTGCCATCTATGTAGCTAAGAATAGGAAATAAAGATGATGTAAGAATGTAAACATTTTGGGTAGTTGCCGGCCTCAGTGGTGGCAGGGTAACATCCACGTCTGCCATTCCAAGGATTGCAGGTTTGATTCCTCCATGGGTGGGTTTTCCTCCACCTAGGGCTAGGGTGTTTGTAACCATCTCCATTGTTTTAACCGTTATCAGTCCGATGCAAAAACCAAAAAGTTGTTTTCGGACTAAGGCTAAATAAATAAATAAAAACCATGTCAAGGTTTTTGTGAATTTC
Source organism: Hetaerina americana (assembly GCF_022747635.1). NCBI lineage: Eukaryota > Metazoa > Arthropoda > Insecta > Odonata > Calopterygidae > Hetaerina > Hetaerina americana. The sequence continues at coordinate 11,241,858 of NW_027286292.1, read as the reverse complement.
TGAATTCACTTAACAATTTATTCAGAGATTTTTGGGGCTAGTTTCATATTTATTTTCTTTTATTGGACTATATTTACTCTTTATAGACATCCATTTCTTTGGATTTTGCTTTAATGAATTAGTTAAGATAGTATTTTACATAAATAATTTCAGACTATTTGTCATATTATTTAGTATTTTACTCCCCCGCTTGAAGATAATCAAGCTTTAATTTGTTAGCCAGTCATGGGGTTGCAAGCCTTGATGAGTGCCTTGGAAAGTCAGTATGATAGGGATGGGATGGGAGTAAAGTAGGGATATGGGATGAGAGTAAATGAAAACATGACAAAAGTTATATGGTTTTAAAGGATGAGAAAGGCTAAGTTAAGTATTAAAATAAGAGTAATTAACTAAAGCAGATGGAACAGTTTATCTATCTAGGGAGAGTTTTGATTGGCAATTGGATATTGAAGACTGTGATAGAGGTCAGAAGGTTAGGCAAATGACGAAAGGGTAGTATTAGTATAGGCATGTCAGACAGAATGGAGGAAGGAAGTATGCTGAATAGAAGAGGGACCAGACTGTGGTGCTGGAGGTCAGGTTGTTTTTTGTTACTAAACCAATGATAAAAAACTTCTAAAAATTATTTTATTCAACTTAAAATCAGAAATATAAAATTAAACAATAAATTATTTTATTTCTGGTTGTCAATGAATAAAATGTGTCAGATTAAAGGAAAGGCTTTAAAATTACCACATGGTAAAGATAGCTCAGAGGCCATTTTCCTCTATTAATTCACATACTCCCACATATATAGCCAAGAACAGTTTTCTAAATTTAAACACACAAGAGGGAATACATTTATCTATGGAATGTTGAAAATAACAATTTATACTCAGTGAACATCTTCCATACTTCAACTTGGAAAAGTTGACAAGATATGTAAATACGTTCAACACCATACACATCTGAGGCCTGGGCTAATATGATATTTAAGAATTTTTAGTATGCAATATAGTCAACATACAAGTATCCATAACTCTAGATTGTCATTTATCTATGAAGATCCATAAATAATGAATTGTAAAGGGTCCCTGGTCATTTATAACTGAACTTTTTGATCTATCAACTTCAAGAGGAAATTTAAATATGTAGTCAAATTGTCCACCTCAAGGCTTTTGTCTACACCTCATCAGTGGTTATGGTACAGATACCATTTCACTTGATACCTCTTGATCAAAAAATTCCACAAATATGAAAAATGTCTATTACACACATATTCCAGCATGACTTCTATATGAAAATTTGTACTAACTCAATGGAACTCAGAAAATCTTTTTGAAATGGTATTAAAAGTTTCCTGCATTACTGCTAGATTTTTTCCTCCGGCGTGGGATGGCAGCAGGATCACTCCCATTCTCATTCATCCCAACAGAGGTATCACGACCAGATTTCTTTCGCTGCCTTCTGAGAATCTCTGGGCTCTTACTGGGCTCATGAATTTCCTTGAACATCAAATCTAGGGCATTCCTTCTTTCTTCTAATATCCTTTGATGGTGGACTGTTATATCTGGATACCTGGAGATAAAAAATTAAATCCATGTTAATCATAAAATACAATGCATGTGAATTAGTAACAACAATATATTAAAAATATAACGGTAATTCAATTGAAAAAGAAAACAATCCATATTAAAATAATGTCTGACAAAAAAAGGAAGGAAAATTATTGGTTGGGTGAAAATATTTCCCCTAAAGCTGATAAGAGAATAATTCAACAAATCAGTTCAATCATTGTTTTAAAGTAGGCTTCAGGGTACTAAATATTCACAAATAAAATTTATACATCAAAGTTTACACTCTGGGTACTTCTTTTTAACAGGGTGTTAAAAACTGAAATTTTTAATTTTTCCTGGCTAAATTTAATTGACTTGATTTTGTATCATAGACTTTGCCAGCAGTTTTTTCATGCTGAGACAGCTGTTGAGATTTGCTGTATATGAAGCATTTTGTGCATTTGTATTTCTCCTTAATTGCAGCAAATATCTTCAAGTGGGAAGTTCAAAGATCTTACTGCAATTAAGGCAAAATTCAGAGACAGAAAATGTTCGGCTAGCTAACTTGAAAAAGTGGCTACACATCTATTTCCAAAAGGTTTTAGATTTTTGGTTTCTGATACATTTTTACCAATATTTGACAGATTGCGGTTAGTACCCATTACAGGATTACATCATGAGATCCTTGATGTGCAATAATTTGAAATCGGAAATTGGAATTGGTATAAACACACATTGATAAATTTCTCACCAATTTACTCAATGCTTTCCTCAACCATGGATATCCTGAGTCCCTTTTAAATAAAAATCTTCCAAAATGTTCACATGCGCAAACCTTCCTATGCATTAATAAATTACAAACCCTTTCCATCAGCACAGTGTACTTCCCAGGAATCCAGTCCTTTAAATACCGTATTTTCCCATGGATAACGCACGCGTTATCTATACAAAAATGTTCCGATGATTGAAAAAATGATCATGCACGTTATATAATGAAAATTGAAAAAATCAAAACATAGACGTATTTTTACACACACATATCCCATATAGAGATATTTTTACACACACTATATATCATTTTTACGTGCATATATATATATATATGTAAATACAGATGCGCGGCATCTATACACATTCAAGATAACTATGAAGCCCTGGACATGTGGTATCTATACAAATTCATGATAGCTAAAAAGTTCTGGATGCACGTTATACATAAGGTGCGCATTATCGATGGGAAAATATGGGATATCCTCAATGACCTCTTCCCCATTTTGATCAATCACAAAACAACGGTAAACATATTATATAAATGTCCCCCCATCAGTTTTAAATAATCCGTCAATTAATCTGACATATTGAAATCCATCAATTCCTTATCTAAATCCTCAATCATCCACAAATCCACCCCAATACCTTGCCACTAACCCAAATGTAAAACATGTACCATCTTCACCACTCCTTGCCTCCCCTCTCAACTGACCAACTCTCTCCTATCCCACAGTATTCCTTCATGTACATCCCATTATATAATTAGCCGACTCAATATTGAAAATAAACAACTTGGCTTTTCCGGAAAAGCCAAGTTCTTTATTTTCAATTTCAATATGAAGATTTTCCACCAAGTGTTGCCAGAAACTGCTTTATTTAACCAACTCAACTTCAAGCTCTGCCCTTTCTTCTACATTGGGCAATGCACTACATCCCTCAACATAAACAATCACCATGCCTCTTGCAAACCATCTCCCAGCCTCTCTACCAGTTCTTAGACATGCCTCTCTCCACAACGTTTCCTTTAATCACTGTAACAATATATCAATTATTGCCTCCCTTCTCCCTCAGACACACCATTAAAGCTCAAAACCCTTAAGGTGGCACGCATAGGACTCCCGGGCGTCTACTTGGACCCAGGTCTGAACCTTGCCCACTTGGGAGTGAACCCTTCCCCCCATCAAACCCCCCACTGCTGATCACCCCCAAATTTCCCTCTCTCCCTACCCCTAACTCTCTACCATCCCCTTCTCCTACATCCACCCTCCTCTCCTTTTCTTTCCCCGTACTTTCAGTCCATCACCCAACCTCTCTTCCTGTACTTTGATATTACTTCCATTTCATTTTGAAATTGGAGTATGAACCTTCCTCCCCTCCACATCTCTACTCACCAGGCGCAGTGCACTATGCATGGCAGCCGGCCCTGCCCTACAGCAGTGGCTGTTAGAGGGCTTCTGAAGGGAAAAGGCGATTGCCATGCTGTAACCTCGGCACCCTGCACTACGAGTTGCATGCAGGACTGAGCACTACTACTGAGTTTAGTCATCCATGGGGTGAGAATATAGTTTGAAAATGCGTGGGAACATCACTCGCCCAAGTAATTCAGCCTAAACATCATTTACACAGGTTTTTATAGCAAAAAATGCTTACACTCCCTGAGTTTCCCAGCTTTTTCAGGTCATTAGACACTCATATAAGTGGAATGCTATCATTTCAGTCCCCACATGCAAAATTATCCTTAGAATTTTGGCAAGCTTCATAGATCTGTATGGTGTGCTCAAAACAGGATATAATGCTTACCTCCGCATAAAATCATGATCATTTGGATACTTGAGGTCCCAGCCTTTATTCTTATGGTAAATAGCAATCTCCATCAGCATTTCTTTGGCTTCCTCACTAGGAATTTTGACAAAGTTAACAAATTTAACCCGTCCAACATATTTGTACTGGTTAAACAACGTAAGCTGAAAAGAATTGTAATGAAAATTTTTACTTACATAAAATCACAAGAGGTAGCATAAAAATAGACAGTATGATGGCAACATATGTACAATAGAACCCCTTATTTACACTTTTCAAGGGACTTCAGAAAAAAAGTGTAAATTGTGGGAAAATGCAAATCACAGGAAAAGGAGAATTTTCACTTTTACATGCTAAATTACTGGAGAAAAGGTAAAAATAAGAAACAGGCTATAAAGAGCAGGGTTACTATTTATCTCTTAAAGAATAGCTCTCCTCATTTATTAACATATAATGAATGAAAATGATGAAAACACATTAAATATAAAATAATAAGTTATAACTTCCTCATATTGCACAAAATCATGATAAAATAATATAAAATAAGGTAAAAGGAACAACTTCCAAATACGCTTCACAGGTACCTGTGGATTCTCCAAATAAATAATATAATGTATCAAGTTCTGAATACTGAAAGTAGATATTGTAAACATAACAAAGATTTAAGATGGCTGAGTCATTCTACTCTATATGTTATTGGAAACCATTGACTCTCTCTGATGATTAACATGAGTATTTAATAAAAAAGTCTGATATTTTCAAGTGTTTAAACTTCTTCTAATTATTGATATCATGAACTTAATTTCAAAATATTCTACAGTTGACTAAACATTTGCTTGCAGCAATTACCACCTAATAAGTTATTTTTTTGAACATGTATAGCAACACTTGTGTCTAGATATGAAGGTAGAGAAACCTCTTCATCCTCCTCTTCATCGTCAGCTTCATCCAGGTGTAAATCAAAAAGTCATCAACACTACTCTGTAGTCACAAAACAAGAATCAAAATTGACAAACTCTTAGAATTTACAATTTTCCTCATGAAGATTCCAGTATTTGTCTTTAGTATCATCATCATCTTGAGTGATTTTAATTGAAATTTCTCATTACAATCAACATTAAATCCTGCTTCCTCAAGTACTTGATTGATCCTTTAACTTTCTTCCTAACCCATAAAATGGAGTGTAGGACATCTATTTCACTCAATTTGATTGCCTTTATATTCCTACTACAATGATGTAGAGATATTAATTTTCATTTAATCATTCTTTGATAATGTTCCTTTAATGAGTGAACTATACCCTAGTCAAACAGCTGTAGCTCACTAGTACCACTTGCAGGAAAAATTGTAACTGTGCATTTCTCAAGGGCAAAATTACAGGGTAGGCTGGAAACTGCTCAGTAAACAGCAGGATTTTCCTATTCAGATAACCCATTTTAGCATCCTGTGCATGAAGCTGATCCTCAAATATTTCTGAGGTCATCCATGCTTTGGAATTTGCTGCGTATCTGGTGGACAATGCTTCCACATGTTTGAAGCACGTAGGGTTCCTTTATTTACCAACCACCAGTAGCTAAATTTTCTCACTTCCATTTGCATTTGTGATTAATAAGATAGTAAAAACCCTGTCTCATCAGTACTGAAAACATTTTTAGGGCTATAGCCTTCATGAAATTTATTCAATTCTGACACCTTCCACAAAATTGTAATCTTGATGTGAACACTTCTACTCTCACCATATTCAGCCTTGTATACAAGTTTGTGCCTATTTTCAAACCTATCCGACCAAACATTGGATGCAGTGAAGTCTTCAATTCCCAATTTTGTGGTACTGTGTATTGCTTTTTCTACATCATGAGGATATTTGAAGAATAAGCACTTGAAAACCACTTTTTCAGTAACCTTCATAATTTTTCATACTTGGAATTCTTGACAAATTTTCTCATTTTAGACAAATGTCTGCACATGTTTGCATGTTTCAGAATCAAATCATGATTTTTCACTGTTGTATTCATTGCAAAAGCTGGCAATATTAGGCACTTCACCATTGAAACTACATTTATTTTCCACCTACACTTGCATTCTTACTCCATTGCAGGAAACTAAACAGTAATCCAAGAAATAAAATGAAAGTGTCTTCAATAATCACACCAATTTAATGGGACTGTTTAGGTAAAGGGTACTTCCGACCACCAGACAAAATAGAGCACGCATTTTTTGCAGACTCATCTCCGTATACACGCAGAGTATATTGTTCTTCCTCAAGGAAATAACTTTTCCTCAGATAAAGATGAATATCATGTATTCTCATCATATAAAGGCAAAATAGAAATTTGCTGAAAGATTATGATATAGCTCATCATTCTAATGTATTTTGATATGCAAAAAATGATGGTGTATTAATATTTAAAGCAGCTATGGAGTTTTATAAAATGCAATAAGGCTTATTTTATTAAGATAAAATCCTATTTGCTAGAAAATATAATTCTCTCAACATCTTTCTAAGCAAAATATTAGGTTAATGCCTCACAGTTGATGGTCTAGTACTCAAAACATCACCCGCATACAAGCAAAGACCATGGTAGACAAAATCTTGGTTGAAAAGGGTAACCTGTACTGGAATGAAATAATTCTAAGTGTTTAACTACATATTTTCTCTTGGTACATAAAATCTTCTATTAAAAAAGTATTTATTCAATTCATTGCTTATAATCAACAACAGGATTCTTAATTATCATGAAAATACTGCAAAAAGTTTTTTTTATGGGCATGAGACACGTAAACTAGATGACTGAAGAAGTGCAAAATTCAGTAAATTTGACTTTTGGGTACACAAAGAGAAAATCTACAAACAACATAAATGACCATGACAAATCGTCAAGTATATCCTAGAATTGCACAACAGTTATTAATGATGTGGGCATTCTATTGGTTATGTCTGTTGAAGAATTATAGCGCATTTCTCATAAATCAAGTTGAAAGAAGCAAGATCTACAGTCAATAGATAACATCATTCACAGTTTTTAAAAAGGAAAATACATTCAATACCATATTTTACTGAATGTGTGGGAAGGCATCATGTAGTAAAAGTATTAATGGAATCTAATATAAGTTGAAACTTTCACTGAATTATCAATCACAATAACTTTGCTAGCTGCTGGTGGCCTGCATACTTGCTGGAATCCGAATAAGTCACTTAGTCATGAAGTGAGGTTTCCCAGAGGTCAAAATACCTGGGTTTATATATACTTAAGGTGAAACTAAAACCTAAAATATAGGCCTTCAATTCCTATTCCACCCAAACAGAATATAGACAAAGCCAACTCTTAAGCATTTTATCTATGTTGCAGCTGAATAATGAGGTACCCATTAACCTCTTTATGCCACCCCATCGAGTTAAAAATGCGATATTACCACATAATCACTTACCAGATAATCTCGAGATCTACACATGATTACAGCTGGCACTCCATTGTAGCGACTTTTGGTATTTTCTGGATACATGACTTCACTTCTCACAATCCAGTTACCTCGAACCATCACTGCTTGTGTTTGTAGGGCACATAGTAGGCAATGGACATCTCTAAGATTTCTTTCATCAGACACCAAGGAAACCAGTTTCCCAAACTGTATAATTTTAGCTGAAATCAATACAAATATATGAGTAAAGCTAAGTATAAATCATTTTGTGACAACTCGGCTTAATTTCATATTTTTTATTTATTTATTTAAAACATTATTCACACAGAGCAGCAGGGCCAATTTACAGTGAAAAACATAAAAAAAACATAAAAGAGGACAAAATACAACAACAGTAAAACAATAAACAAGAACTGAAAATGGACAAGGGAAAATATTTAATTTGTTGACAGGTGGGATAAAGCTGGGATGGTGAATTGTTAATGATAAGGATCAACAGGGTGAGGGAATAAATTTAGAAGGGAGGAGAGGCAAAATAAAGGTGAGCTTAGTGAGAGATATCTTGGGAATAGGCAGATGGAGTAAGGAGTGGGTGCGGGTGGACCGAATAGGTATCCTTAAGTTGAAGAGAGAGAGAGCAGTGCAGGGCAATCAATAGTTGAGTATAGGGTGTTGAGTAGGAGTTTTAAATCAGCTTTAAGTCTGCAGTTTCAGGGGTTAGAAATGGATAAAGAAGATAGAGCAGCAATTGAGGACACATTGCGGAAATGACGGACTCAGTGTTTGACTATTTTGGCAAAGAAGTGAGAGATGCAATCGAGGGATTTTAGCTTAGTTGGAGCTGAGGTAAACCAAATTGGGGAGCAATATGATACTATGGGAAGGACAATTGTTGAGAAGTACGAATGGAGTGCTATTGGATCTTTAATTTCTGTGAAGCTATAAAGAAGGCTTAATAGGAACATTTTTTTATTTTTTACAGTCTGATTGTGGTCGGAGTAATTTAGTTTTTGGTCGGTTAAATCTTTCATAGTTGTTACTCTGTTTGAGGGAATTGCATTAATGGTGTAGTTGAATGTCAGGGATTTTATTTCAGAGCAAGATTCATGATGTTGCATTTTCCAGGGTTTAAGTTAAGCTTCTAGGTATCACAGCACAGGGAAATTTGATTTATGGCAATTTGAAGGTGAATACAGTCAGAAGTATTTTTAATTTTCTAGTAAATCTTGCAATCATCAGCATAGAGAGGGGTACAAACATGGGAGGGAAGGAGCCGGGAAGGAGGATCATTAATGAATAAATTGAAAAGATATAGCCCAAGGACACCACCCTGGGGCACTCCAGACTTCACAGGAAATGAAGAGGAAGAAGCATCTGAGAGTATCACACGCTTGGTTCTGTTGGTGAGAAAGCTACAAAGAAGGCTGAGGAACATACCATGTATGCCAAACTGTTGGCTGTGTTTATGAAGGAGGAGCTGATGATGGAGGAAGTCGAAAGCCTTGGAGAAGTCAAGGTAGATGGATGGAATCAAGTTGACTTGATTTGTCTCTTGCCATGATGGCCTGGTTCTTAAAGACAGCAAGATTTGAAAGGCATGATCTTCCTGGGAGGAAACCATGTTGCTGGGAAGATAAAAAGGGAGAGGTAAAATAATAAATCCTGTAGAGACTAATATGCTCACAAATGGAAGACAGAATTGGAAGCAATGAGATAGGAGGATAGTTTGAAACATCATTCTTGGAACCTGTTTTATGTATCGGAATGACGTTGGCACATTTTCATTGAGGAGAGAAGGTTCCATGGAAAACAGCAATTGAACAAGAGGGCTAAAGGTTGTGAGTGGAATGAAGCACAATTGCAAATAAATTTAGGGCCGAGACCATCAGGGCCAGGTAGTCGGGGGGTATTTTGCAGAAGTATTGAAAAACTTTCCGGGACTCTGTCTGTAGGTGGGATAGGGAATGATTTGCAATAGGATGGAGAGAGTGGACGGAGGTAATACTGTGGTTAAAAGCAGGCTGCAGGAAATCAGAAAAGAATTTTAGAAAGAGGTTGGGTCTCCCTAATCCCGTGGCATTTTTGGTTCCATAGGAGAGTGCTTTGGGAATTTCAGGACAATTACAATATTAGATGAGACAGTCTGCACACAGTTTTTGTAGTCATGGAAAATAAGGCATTTAGAATATCGGCAGAGATCAACAAAGGATCGGCACGTTTCCACATTTGGGACAGACTTAAGGAGGTACCAAGCACGATTTTTGTTACCAAGAACATGTATTGTATCCTGTTTAAACCACGAGGGGAATTTTGTCTTGGGCTTAACTAGAGGAACAATGTCTTTTATGACGGCCTTGAGGACAGCTTAGAAGAATTCCACTCCTTCTTCAGGGGATAATGAGGAAAGAACATTCCAGGGAATAAGGTCAAGCGAGCATTGGACATCCTCCCAGCAAACCTTCAACCAAGCAAGAATTAAAGAAATAATTTATCGAAAAACGTTTTGGAACAGTAGGAGGTTATGATTCCACAAAGCTTAAAACCGATTTTGATTTTGCAAACCCATTTATATTACATAATCAAAAAACCACTGCATGATAATAATAGAGGCAAAGTTAATATGACTGCTAGTGTCCATAAAAATTCTATCGTGTATATCATGAAAGGAATGGCTATATTCTCTGAAAATGGGAAAAATTTCAGACTGTGGTAGATTTGGAGTGCAGTGTATACAGCCTTTACCATAATCCTATTTATATTTCATATGCACTCACTGAGAAATTAGCATGGAAATCATTCTTATTACAACTGTAAATGGATTTGTTCACAAAAGTGTTTAAATGAGGGTAAAGTCTAATCAACACCATATATATATTGTTATCGTGTCAAGAAAATGACATGAAAAAGTTTCCACAGGAATTATTTTTATGATAAAGAAATTTTTTATTTGTAACTATCAAAGCAAATTTTCACACTTATACAGATAAATATATATTTTTGTATATATATATACACATATCACAATATTAATAAGACGTTCCAACTATATTTCATTATACTTGGTGTACTTAATATCCACTGGTCCTAGTTCTCTGGAGAGGCAACCAACAGCTAAGGTCATTAATGTCTTTATAGGCTAGGTGGATAATTTGTCCAGGATAAGTTGTTCAGGGAATAGAGAAAGGGTGGAGAGAAACCTGGTACTGGCATTAGCCCACTCTTATCAATAGGTGTCAAAAGATCCACAAGTTAATGCCCCTTCTGATGGGTGGTGTTCTCCACATAGCACCTCCAGTAGAGATCTAGGTACCACTGAAAAACCTGCCATCTCCAGGATTCGAACCTGGGTCCTCGGGGTGGGAAACCAATACGTTATGCAACACACCATCTCAATCCCCAATTTGATGTGATTGATATTTCATACTAATAAAATGGTACATTGACATGTTTAGGGTTACCAGAGTTATAGGTTTATGAACTCCCTTAACTTTTCTAGATCAAAATTTCAACTTCTCTAAATGAAATTCCCTGAAGCTATGAGTGAAAGTACGATAACTCAACCCTTCAGAATTTGGTGCATACTTTTACTGCAACAGAATCACATTATGGACATTACGAAAATAATTCAAATGCTGCTTGCTAAGTGAGTTAACTATTCAATCAGCCAGCAATTTTTTAGGACTTGATCCATTCATTGCATCTGAAATGCATCTGAATGCCACTTCAAGATTTATTGTAGTATGTAGACAGATATTGAGCACCACCATTGAATAACAAAAATGCCCTGAAAATCACTTCACAAAACAGTAGAAAAATATGCTAAATTAAGACACCAACATAAAGGATAAAAATATGAAAATTTCCATTTTCATAATGGTACTTTCATTCTCCATACTATAAACCATCTCTAAGGATTTGAAGACCTCATTTATCCAACTGTGAAAATAACATCATGAGTGAAAGTTTAAAGTGGCATTTTTCTTAATTATTATAAATCTAATAATAATCTAGTCTCAAGCTAGGGCTTTTATACAAATGAAGTTGCTGGCATTTGGAAAGATATTCTAATGCAATGAAATACTTGGATGAACTTTTTGTTTTTCAGGAGCTTACAGTCAAATTTTTGATTACTTGTAATTTGTAGATTTGCCAATAGTAGGACTGAAAAAAATGTCATATACAAACATTCCCTTCATGACATTCTCATTTTGGTTCCTGGAGCCAAAAATGAATGATTTAGGTTTTTACAGAAAAATTACTCCCTTTTACTAATTTCTACACACAATAATTGAACGATAATTAATGTTGCTGCATACATATTAAGCTAATGCTGTGAACTGTAGAACAGTGGACAGTACCAAATACATGTAATTGACTGTAAATGGCAAAGGGAATGCAGAAAACTATTCGGCAAAAATATAATAAGAGGGCAAAATATTCTGGAGATGATGCTAATATAAGATGTCTACCATTGATTCCAGATTGAGTGTCATAAAAAGTGCACAGAATATTCTTTAAAAATAAAATGACACAATTTCATGGGGTTTTACCTATTGCAACAACCTAAATTCATTAGCAGATGGCATTATATTTAAAAAAAAGACAGCTTAAGAACAAAAATTATACAATGGGTGTGTGGGTATTTTGAAATGAACTGGACATAAACTTACCACTGAGAAGAAGAGTCCGAATTTTCTCTAGCCAATGCTTTGGCTTAAGGCTGGCTACAGAAACCATGACTGAGGGACCAGGAATTGGAATACTTTCTATAGGTTTGTATGGCACTAAACTTTTTAAATACTGCTGTTTCTCCACATTTAATCCTGCTACTTCCAGTCGAGGATGGCTGCAGAGGACCTTCTGTCTTTCCAGCTGAAATGAATAATGACTTTTTCAGAAAAATAGTATTTTCAGATAGAATAGAACCTCACACAATGAGTATAATTCATTTTGCAATCTTTTTCGTAAAGCGAAACACTCATTATGTGAGGCAATTTTTTGCATATTAATTAATGTAAAATATAATAATGTATTACACGACAAAAAAATAAATCATGTGCATGGTTTATTCAAAGAAATTTATGTATAAAATGTTTGGGATTGAAGATCATGTTCATCTTTTCTTCTTTCACAGAAGGAAGCAATCTGGAATGTGAACTCAATTTGTAAAAACATAAAAGAATTACAATAAATAGTTTATTACTTATGTTGTTTACCTGATTTTTTCTAACTAGAAGGCTGTCTTTTATTAATTTCTGTAAATGCTTCAAAATTTTGTAAAACTGCAAATCAGCATTATTCTTAAATTAATTTCTGGCAAACACAGCCAATGCCTTATTATGACAATGCTTTGTATGCGTGGTAAAATGCAACAGTTCCCCACGATTACATCACATTTAGCATGCTCTTCTGGACTTAACATTCCTTCAAGACTATAGGAGTTTCTGAATGGTAAATGGTGGTGGTGGTTTAGTTTTCAAATTACAGCTTGAACTGGCATAAAATAGCAACATGAGAAAGACTTTCATTAGCTTGTGGCTGAGCAATGCATTCTACTACTCCGCTGTTACGTGCACAATTATAGGTCCTCTTTGGTATCTTCTTCCAGAAGAAACCCGCCTTGTCATTAAAAGCCTGTTGCAGCAAGCAACCCTCAGAATCTACAATCTTCTTGAAGTCACTAATGAATTTCTCTGCTGCCTCTGACTCAGAGCTTGCTGCTTCACCATGTCTCACAATGTCATGAATGCTGGTTTTTCTGTTAAATTTCTTGAATCATGCATAGCTCCCCTTAAATATTTCTTTTCACCCATTGATGATGCAGTCATCTCGCTTAGCGATATTGGCAACAATCACTTTCACCTAATCACAAATGATATTCTCGTTAATAGTGTCACATTGTAATTGCTTTTCTTCTATCCATATGAGAAGCAACCTTCCAAAATTGTTGAGAATATGTAACTATTTAGATATTCTTATCACTCTCTTTGAAAGATCTATCTCCTTTATTTTGTCCTTGCTCTTGAAGAAAATACAAATTGTTGATGTGAACCAATTGTTTGTGCATAATAGAGTAGCCACACTCACACCTTGTTTCCAATTTTGCATGATATTACATTTCTACTGAGATTGTTAATCTCTTAAGATTGTCTTCCAGTAGATTTTTTCTTTACGGTTATTTTTAAAACTATACAAAATAAAATCACAAATAATATGCCTCAACAATAGTTTGAAAACATGTGTGATCACAAGCGACACTAAGATGCTAATGGAACAAGTGCTAAAAACGAACTGAAATAGTAGGCACACAATCATACCAGAAATTCCCCTCTCCTAATCACTAATTACGCAAAAAGGGTCTCATTAAGCGAGTCATTTTAATAAGAACTTCGTTGCAATTTTCCACAGCTAAAACTTTATTTCCGACCATGGTTTCGATACACTGTAACATCATCAGGTTGATGATGATACAGTGTATGGAAACCATGGTCGGAAATAAAGTTTTAACTGTGGAAAATTGCAACGAAGTTCTTATTATGTCTCGATTCCACAACATCACGCCTGACTCTTCACTTTTCGTGAGTCATTTTAAGCTAAAATATTTTTGCTCACTGCGCAAATCGCTCCCTACTCCTTGTTAATATAGGTCCTACTGTACACTTGTAAAAACTTCTACATGAAAAAATTAAAGCTTCAGAAATATTATTCTTTTTACATCTTTTAAAGTGCAATTTGTATGATCATTCAGTAATCCACTCTCATTCCACATTCAGGGGCATTGTAGTCCAGTAAATAGAGGGCTTGGCTGTGTATCCCATATGAAAATCAGGGTTTGAGTAAATCTGAGGGAGCCCAGAACCATTACTAAGAAATGAATCCAACCCCTACAATCAGTACTCCAGCACTCTTTGCCCACTGTCACAAAATGTAAAGACATCAAATCACCCAATAGCAAGAATTACCATAGAAGATAGATGAAGATCCTTACGAAGAAATGCAGCATATCCTTTTCCAAGGGAAAGCACCTTGCAAAACTAAGAGACACCATTTTAATGAATGCAGAACAAACAATGATATCAATCAAGAGAGCAATGAAATAATTCTTCAAGAAGATCAAGGCAAAGTGAATAAATGGAAGAGGTATTTGGAGAACCCTCTTGATGGAAAATAAATACAGTTCATAATACTGGAAGAGGAGGATGAATATGAGACAATATTCTCAGTCTGCATTATGATGCTCCAGCTTATATGGTCCCCTTTGCCAATAAAGACTAACACGAATGTGAAGGGATTGGGATTAGTGTGGTGGCTATTGTACAGGCTTCCCACCCAGAGGGTTCAAATCCCGGCGGTGTTGAATATTTTTCAGAGGTATCTCAATCCTTACTTGAGGTGCTTTGTGGAGGGCACTTTGAGTGAGTACGCTGTCCGTCGGATGGGACGTTAAGCTGCGGCCTTGGTGCCTTTCGTAAAGAGTAGGCTGATGCCGATGCCGGGTTTCTCTCCACCCTTCATCCTTTCCTGTCCATCCCCTATGGCGCAAATGACCTCAGCAGTCGGTCGCCTCCCCTAAATACTACTACTACGAATGTGAACCTAAGTTTCTGCACTTGACAGATTAGGGTATTTTTAAAACTAAATTGGTCAATTGTATACTTTAATTTGTACATTTTCCAAACTTAGCTGTGTATGATGGCAGGGAAATCTGTTAGGTTTGAAGTTGATCAAGCTGTATTTAGCCAGTCAGCCAGTCATTGCTGAGCATATAATATAATCAGTGAGATGGGAATGGGATGAGAATCAATGTAAGGAAAACAACAGTTAAGAGGTGTTTGAGAAATAAGAAAGCAAAGTTAAACTTTTAAACAGCAGGGCAAATACTAGAACAAATGAAACAGTTTACATATCTTGGATGTGTCTTGGACTGAGATGGTCACAGTAGTAAGGAAATATGAAGGTAATTTGTGTTAGGAAAATAATTTTTCACAAGGAGAGAAATGATGATAGGGACGTTAAGTAAGGAGGTTATGAAAGGACTAGTAAAACTTTAGTATGGAGCATGGTTTTGCACAGCTAGGAAATTTAAAAGTCATTGAAGCAAGTTGATAGGAATAGAAGGATTAGAGGCTTTTAAGATGCATGAAGAAAAATGGAGAAGGTAAAATGGATGGATAGAAAATCATAACAAAGAAGTACTAGGCTGGATGGGCGAATAGATGGCATTGTTTGGAGATGGAATGAAGGCAGGTAAAATGGATGTAGAGCATTTTGATAGGCAGTGGGTCGTTGAAGACTATGATAGTGGGGAGGAAGTTAGGTAAGCAAGGGAGGGGTAGGAAAAGAATAGGTATTTTGGAAGGAAAGAAGGAAGATAGAATGAATGCCAAATTGATGAACAGTTGATTGCAGTGCGGTGTGTCAGATTTTACCTGGTTAGTCTTGGCTAAGAAATGTAGGAGTGCCCAGTATGTGTCTATCTAATAGCTACCTTAAATGGTAGGCTCCCAAATAACAATAATTGGTAAAGATGAAAAAGACAGGAGAAAGGGGATTGAAGCAAAGATGAGCACATTTGTAAGCAGGAGAATCACAGCCAGGCATTTAAGAATAAAGAGAGATTAGTTAGAATACATGGAAAATCAGGGTTCTGAATTTGATTGAGCTACTTTTAGGAAAATGTGCAACATGGGGATGAAAAACCTTGAAGATTTGAAAATCTGACCTATCAAAGATAATGAATTCATGGCACAAAACAAACTGTTGATTCATAATTGATTTGACCCTTAGAATAACTTAAAAATTAGTAGTATGAGATACTTATGATTCAAAGATAAACTGTAAACACAGTTATCAACCCAAAGGTCGGTTAAATAGATGATGGTGGAGTTTGCCCAATACTAAGCCCAATGGTGTGTGAAATTCACACATAAAGGTAGGGGAGCCAGATCCTTTCCCTGTGCCGGTAATGGTTTCTCAGGAAGATCTGGTACCCAAAAAATCACACAGCTCAGGTGAAGCTGAGGGTGCCCAGGAATTGTATTTAGCCCCACTGGTCAGTACTCCAACACCTTAACCATGGACTACCAAGCCCCCAAGATTTAAAGACATAACAGTAAAAATAAGGAATATATACACAAGAAACATTCAAGTTTAAAGAGGGGAGGATTTACTTTCACTGAGATGATCACCTTATTGGGGCAAACCATTCTAACACAAATATTGATTAGATATAAATATATATATATATATATATATATATATATATATATATATATATATATATATATATATATTGTGTGTATATATATATATATATATATATATATATATGTATTAATGTATGATATATATCTACTGATCACTTGCCATGCCATACACAATACAGTAATTTGAAAACCTATTAGCTGTTTTGCACAGCATACTTGTATAGTAAATTACCTCCGACTCCTGGGCACTAGCAGGGTAATACTGAGTTTCAATCCACTTTTCTTCTGCTCTTTTTTTCATATAGTAACTGTATGTCATCATCTTCAATTTCTTAGTGCGCTCACTCTCTTGCCTCTGGAACTTGACACAGATTTTTTCAGGCGAAGATTCTTCCATTTCTTCAGCAGCTTTTCATGAAAAAGGGCACTTCATTTATTTTGAGTGAATACATAAATAACATTAAATAGAAAATTTGCAATAACTTTGTATGAACACCAAGGAACAAGCCCATTTAATTTAGTATTACAAAGCCTTTGCAGTCTCTACTGAGAGGTGCATGACAAAAGACGACTCATAGGGTGCTAAGTATTTATTTTACTAAATGTAAAGTTGATAGTAAATTCAGAGCCAAAAAGGGGAACCAAGTGAGAAAAGACACATTTGCAAGAGCAGAAGCAACATTATAGGCAGTAAGATATATGACAGGGAAGGAGAGAGAGCACACAACCAGTAGAAGTAGATTGTGTACTCTGACCGCTTATGAAAATCACCAGAGGCGCTTGTAGGCAACAATATTCATGGATGTCACATATGTGATGAAACTAGTCATACCTAAAATATGGTTTGGTAAAATCCCCAAAGTTGTCCTAATTCCTCAAAAATGATCATGCTGTATTATTTCTACTATGTGAAGACCTATTCCTCTACTATATGAAGGCATTGATTACTTTTCTCACAAAACGTGGGAAAAGTAAGCAATGACTTCTTTCTTCAATTGATCTTGTTTTACTAGTTTTTCTGATTGGATGACTGGCCTCAATTTAACATTGGAAATCCACCCTTGGCACAGTTCTCTTCATTCCAACTCCAATTATTTTTTAAATGCTTTATATTCTTGAATATGCCACTTCCACAATCCTAATTGATGGTTGTAGTTGATACAAGACCCTGGCTAGGGTTTGCAGTCCATTATTTAATTCTAAAACTCTTTTTCATAAGGACATAACCAATTTGGTATTTTAATACCAAGCTTATCATCTTCCCGACATTCTTTTTTTAAAGTAATTTTAAAAGTGCAGTTGTCATGCCTAAGTTTTACAAGCACAGGACTGTACAGTTCACAGAATTACAAAAAACCTTTATCCTTCTTAATTTCATTACTCAAGTCCTAATATTTTAACTTCTTAGCCAAGTAAAAGGATCAACTCTACTGCTCTTCTTGAGGATAACAGTACCATGGTTTCCAGTTTCCTTCATATTCCTTAAACAGTCATACAAGTAATTTTACCAAATCCAATAAACTATCCCTGAGGAGGCTAAGACTTGGTAGAATTAAATCACAAAAGATAAACTTACCTTTTCTAAAAAATTATTTTCCATGTTTAGTTTGCTAACATTACGTCACTAGTTTTGGACAATTGCTTTATCAATGAAATTAAGAATACAAAGTAACTTTTCACTGTTCTTTATTAGCGTACAACCGGTTTCAACGCTCAAGCGTCATCATCAGGTACCTTGCTTTATTGCTTTATCATTATTCACTGGTAAAGTTGATCAAAACTTTTGTGGTCTGTTGATGATAACAAAATATTTTTAGGCTTTCCTTCTTAGGATTGGACTTCCACCTACGTTTATTCTATGGCATTAAAGCATTCATTCATGACCAAGATAAAGTGCATATCTCATATTATATGGGTGCACTATTGCCCCCTACATAAAACATAATTTCCACCACCAAGCACAAGAAAAGGTCTATGTACAACCACAGGTAAAAATTCAAGACAAATGGACTAGGACCATGAGGAAAACTTTCACTTTCTTCCTTTAGCGATCCTGTTCTTCTACCCATCCTTGCCTGTTTACAAATCCTGGCCATACACTCCAGATGTTGAAACATACTAGAAGGTAACTTACACAAACTCTCAAAGACCAAACCCATTCAATGAAAACAATCTAGTTTCATTCCTTCTTTAACAAGTACTATGACCACACTGTGACGTGGATGGAGCCCTTTTAGTCACGGAAAATGATGTGAAGAAAGCTTTTTCTGGTGCACAGTATTTCCAAGCTCCAAAAAAGGACACCATGAATAACTTCTGGTGGGTTGAATGCACTATGCCAATAAATATAGGCAGCAAATAAAAATTTATATTATCTCAATGATGATGAGATGGATGAATAGATATTTCCCCACATCTAATACAGGGGGTAACATTGGTGAAGGAAAAACTGACCGTAAAATACAGACTCTCAAATTCATCAAGAGTCCTTAGCTGTCTGACAAGAGCATACTTCTTGCCATGAAATATTTGCAGTTCTGAATATGATTTACAACCTTGGCTTTGTCAAATGGAATGCCCATGAGTTACAAAATCTTGAGAGCACGATAAAGACAATAATACATTGTTAACCTCACTTGAAATCTTCATTCACCCAAATGTATCTCCAACAAAATCTAGTTGGCAGAGGGCCAATAAGCTTTGAGTGTCTCTGTGATAGAGCAGTTCTAGGAAGAGCATACTCAGTAATCCATAGTAGTGACTCATGCAGAGTGTTCTACAGCACAGACACATATTGCACCCCACAGATTATGATATTGCAGACCTCGAGTCATTTCTATCCCAGTGGCAATGAGGGCAGTAGATGAGTTTACATGGACTTTACCCATTGAATTTTAGGCAAAACTTTGATCCTATTGCTGTAGGCTTAAGTCTTCATGCTCAAATAAAAGAGTGCTGTGCAGAAATATTTTGCAAGAAGCATGCCAAGCCCATACATGGATGTTTCTAACAAAATAAAAAAAAACACATAGGCTATTGAGGGAGCTGGCATTCACCTTCCTTCATTCCTTACATCTGAAATTCAATACCAAGGACTCTGTTCTTGCATATTCCCAGACAGTGTTAAGAATGCTTTCATTTACTATCATCTCATTTCTGGTATGAGCATAATAGAAATGAGATGCAGACTGTGCTGAGGAGCACCAGTGGCCTTAAATGATATCCTGTCCAGGTGTCTATTATTCCTGGTCGAAGTAAATCACCAGCAAAATTTCACTTTTTACATGTTTCATACTGCCCTCTATATATATCATGATAGCATCAGTGAGACACCTGTTCTGCCCTTTGCCTCTAGGTACATCAGGTCCAATGTAGAGAATGACAAGTGTACCATCTGATGGCATTATTCCATCCCCACTCTGAGGTACTGTCTCCTGCAACCCAGCCGGATATCACTTTTCTCGACCATCGTTTGCATTCAATAATCCTGATCACATTGTCAACTCATGCCAAAATGAACACGGTCGTCAAATAGATGGAAAAATGAATGAAATATTAATATCTGCTACATGAACTTGGGGAGATGCACCTGAGCTCCTCTGTAACATTAATAGTCCTCATCAAAGATATGTTTGTTTGAGAGAAAGACTCCCTCCTGGAAAAGACCAAAGTACATCTCAGCCTAGATAGATAGATAGTTTTATTCGCCATAGAACAATACATAATTGTATGGGCTTCGTCAAAAATTCAATTACATCAATTGTATACAGGTTCTTGTATACAGGCCTGTAGGGGAAAGGTGGATGAACTTGCAGCGGGCATACAGGAGGCCATGCTCCAGGACTCCCTTAGTCTGCTCAGTGCTCATGACCCAACAGCACAGTTGCCATCTATGGTATGGTGGCAGACATGGCTACACTACCATTTTGATGCTAGCAATACCATTGACAGACACTTAAGAATTGATTTCTATATACATAGGTTTGTTTCCCCACCCATACAACACACTGGCCCATGAGATGCACCCTGATTTCTTGGGTGACAATTTATGAAAAATACTCGGGTCAGACAGAAAAGATAAAGTATTTTGACGTTAACACTTCATATGAAGGAAATTGAATTGTCACATTAAAAATTAGCAGCCACAAGTACATCAAAATTTATTCAAAATAGAATCCCAGATATTCATCATCACTAGGCCAAAATGCCTTTAAGCTGCCTTGTTTCCATGTTCAGAGGCATAACTAAGAAATTCAAGTTTAAATGCAATACTGTATGGCATGCTTCTCTCTTGAGATCCTATAAGGTTATTTTCATTTTAGTTTTTATCTGATGCTTGATTTCGGTTATTATTTGGATAGTATCGAACTTTGTATTTCATGCAACTATTTTCTGTGCCTATATGGCACTCTCATACTACTTAAGGTTGAATACTTGTAGACTCCCAAGTTTTTCAGGAGAAATATAATGCACCACCTTGGGCAACAGCCTTGGGCACCACCTTGGGCAACAGCCTCGTTAGTCCAACATGTATTAAGTTTCACAGCAGCACCACATGTGAGATGAAGCTATGTGTGCTACATTGTATACATTTACAATTTATTCAGGATTTTTAGGAAGTACTTTCAACAAAATATTAAAAATCTGTAGCTTACTACTGACTAAAAACAGTGATATTATCAAAACTTGTAATAAAAGCAACAATTTTCTAGGTCTGGTTTGGTAAAAATTCTTATTAGTAAGTATTTTTCCTGTGAATCGGCTTGTGCTTATAGGTTGAAGTTATACTCATGAACCTCTGGCCAATAAGATGCAGGTTGATTTAAGGACACATTTTGAAGTGAAAAAAGGGCATCTCATGGACCAGGAAATATGGTACATACATACACACACTTCATTTCAAGATAATTCCAAGATATTGCAATTGCACTTTAAAATTCTTCTATTAAAAAACAGAATCACAATTATCAACCCAAAGGTCAGTTTGATAGGTGATGGTAGATTATAAGGTACACAATACTAAACCTGATGGTGAGTGAAATTCACATATCAGGTTATTGGGGCCAGAACCTTTCCCTGTAGCACCTATGGCTTCCCAGGAAGTTATGGTACCTGCAAAATCACACTGCTCGGGTGAATATCAGGGTACTCAGAGGCGTCAATCAGGTGAATCAAACCTGGGCCCTCATGTTAGTAGCTAAGCTCTCTACTCACTGGACTAGTGCATCTCTGACAATTCTTCTATTATTTCAAAGAAATAGAAAGAGGAAACTCTGAAATAAAATGAAACTGCATTGGGCTCACTTAAAATTTTAATGAGCTTACTTTCAAAATTACAATGTCATATAAAATGAATTTATTCAAAAGTATACACTGCATTAACAGACAAAAAGATACAGTATAAATTAAAATAAAACTTGGTTTTTCCTAGGTTCAGCAACCTTTTGTGTTCAACCAGCTGTAGAGTCAAATCCTGAAATTTTGTGGGCTCACGTAAATAGATCATCATGGTTTCAATACCAGCACCATTCTATGAAACAAAAGGGATAACATTTTGTTAGCCAGATTGCAACCCATAATGGGCTCATGATCCATGCTCCATTTAATAGATTTTTCATAATCACCTGTCTTTAAACTTTTTTAGTATGATCTTCACACACTAGTTTATTTTCTGTCATCTGGTAATCAGGTAAATACAATAAATTCAATGAATTTTAGGGTCAGCCTGAGCCCCTTCTTTGACCTGCTATACTGATATCTTTTCACTTAGTATCATCACTGATGAGATATACTCTCCTTTCTGGTACTCAATTTTAGGATTAAATATTAAACTTTAACATTGATGGACATATTTTCACAACTTTTTTGGATGGAATATCCAACTTGCAGTTTGATGGGATGACCAAAGAGCAATCTCTCTTCACACCTGTTATAAAACTTGGGTGTTCAAACAGATTTGTTTCATCAACTTGCAAGAGCATAAATTCTTCTTCATTTCATATGATTAATTTGGATTCTGATCCTTCCAAAAGCTGTATCTTGAAATCCAATTGAGAAAGAAGGCATATTTGAAAAATAAAACATTTTCTGCCATTCCATGTATTTGGTTCCCAATGATATTGGAAAGCTTGTTATACCATTTTCACAGCAATGCTTAACATGCTTTTAGAATTATTTTAATGATACTTCAAAGTAAATGAAAATAGGCACAGTGATGAAGGCAGTTAGTTGCCTTCATGGGAAGTTAGAGGCAAAATACTATAGCCGGAGGTGCAAAATGACTTTCATTCCAGGCAAAAGGAAGTCTCAGAGTGTCACTAAGTGTCAAATACTGCAGTCTTTTAATGTGGGGCCTTTATTATTTTACCACGCTGCCACTTTGGAGATGAGTAAAAGATCTTCTGAAGTTTTAAAGGGCACTCTCCGGATGGGCTGCAAACACTTGAAATCTCTTCATGGGTTAGGAGCCACTGATAAGTAGGCTATTTTTTCTTTTCTCATACAGAGAAATAGCAGGAAAGTGATTGGAGAAATTCCTGGAGGATGATTAGATGACTTCATATGATTTGATGGCATCAAGGCAAAAGGCCTCTATTCTCTCCCAAGATATGAAAAATAGGAAAAAAATGATTACATTCAATGGCCAGTCCTCAATTACAGCAATCAAATTTAAAAATTAAATATGCATGAAAGAAGTCAAACATAGCATGTTCAGAGCTTCATGGCAAAGTGCATAGAAAAATACATTATTTTTTCTTTTAAATTAATAAAGATATATAATAAATAATACAAAAATATAAATAAAAGTCCATACAATAAAGTTCACCTTACATTTTCAAAACCAGCTAAGTTAAAAATATATAAAGTAATTCAAAGCTAAGAGCCATTGTCAATTGAAAGCATGGCTTTTCATATCTTTTACTTTCACCTTTTTTTGTTCAGAATATATCAAAATAGTTAAAATAAATCAAAATATGTCTACAATGGAATTCAAAGACTAGTCATGTGTTTCACAAAATCATTTATGAATGAAAATTAATCATGAGAAAATGACTTATTTTTTCCCGGATAGACGGACATATGGGCGGCATTTTCTCTCGCTAGGTTCAAGGGAGGGGAGCCACAGGAAGGGCTGGAGGCTGATGGCAGTTGGCTCTCAGCCTTGGCACAGTATGGATTGTTCATTTGCAAAACCTCTATAATGCGACTTCATTACGGTTCTTCATGAACCAGTTATCTTTTGTGTGAATGTAAATTTTGTGTGAAATGGGCAAAACCGGAAGAGCCTCATGACATGCTCAACACAGCTTATGGTGATAATGCCATGCATGGATATGGTGTTTTCGAGTGGCACAAGTTGTTTAGGGAGGGTAAGGAAGATGTTGAAGTTGCTGAACATCCAGTATGCCCTTGGACCTTAAAAAGAGACAAAAATCTTGCAAGAGTGAAGCCTCTGTCGGACAGGGATCACAAATTAAGTGTTCACATGGTTTCTGATGAACTTAGCAGCCCTAATACTGATATACCTTGTGACCAAAAAAATTAGCATGAGATGGGTGTGTGCAAAGTTGGTGGCACGAGTGCTCTTGGAAGAACAAAAGGAAACTCACACGTGGATATCCCAAGAGCTTCTCGAACATTTGAGTGAGGATCAAAATTTTTTAGATAATGTCATTCCTCTTCCCCTGCCTCAAATCCACGCTGAAAGGATACCACCACGGCTCAGTGGAAGCATTACAACAGACCATGATGAGAGAGCTTAGCAGAATTCTGGGCACCAACTTCCAGAAGGCGTACTAGGTATGGAAATCAGCTAGCAGAGGTGTATGGATACACAAGGGGCCCCCCTTCGAAGACTTTTGAGTGAATTTATCAATTCCGGCAATAATTTTTAAAAATTGACTTAGCCCTACTACTATTGGAACAGACCTTGTACATAACAGCAGGGCTGAATGCATTGCCCTGTCATAAGATAATGAAAGAGTCTCATTCTGATATGTTGTGCCAATGCAATTTACTATTTTAAAATTTAACCACAGCTTATTTAACATTCATAAACTAAGGGTGGAGAGTAACCCAGCATTGGCATAAGCCTACTCTTAAAGGCACCCAGGGATATACAGCTTAACGTCCCATCTGACGAATGGCATACTCAATCAAAGTGCCCTCTGCAAAGCAGCTCAATAAGGGATCAGGAAACTACTGAAAAATATTTGCCGCCACCAGGATTCGAACCTGGACTCTCTGAGGTGGGAAGCCAGTACATTAGCCACTGCACCATCACAAACACCATGAACTTTGTTTTGCGTAAATAAGTTCGCATCCCAGGTTGGTTCATTCAATGATAGAAGAGAAGATAAGGAAAATTCATGATCCTAGAAAATATGAAGAAACCATATACCCAGTAATCAACCCAAAGGTTAGCTTGGTAGGTGATGGTAGAGTTCACTTGATACTAAGCCCAATGGCATATAAAATTCACACATAGGGGGCTTGTTCCTTTCCCTATGAAAGGTTTCCCAGTGACTATAGTTTCCAAGGAAGTTCTGGCAGATGAAAAATCATACACCTTAAATGAAGCTGAGTGAGCCCAGGAATTGATCCCTGACCCTCAGCTAAAAACCAGGGCAAAATGAGGATTGCAAACAAAGTACCCATCAAAAGGAAGAGAGTATAATGTACAAAATTCAAGGATGAGAAAGAAAAAATATTGTTACAAAAGTATCAGAAACTGAAAAGTGAAAGAGAAACTGAACTAAAAAGCTGAAACGTGAAAAAAGCCAGACAAGAATGGATAAAGCAATTGTACAAGGAAGTGCAGCATAAATTTCCCTGAGGAAAAATTGAGTCAGTTAGCACCACTAAGATACATTAGGTAGTAGTAGTTTTTATGGGAGGCAACCAACAGCTAAGGTCATTTGCGCCATTAGGGATGGACAGGAAAGGATGAAGGGTTGAGAGAAACCCAGCATCAGCATTGGCCTACTCTTGTTGAAAGGCCCCAAGGGGTCTGCAGTTTAACGTCCCATCCAAGGGACGTCAAACTCACTCAAAGTGCTCTCCACAAAGCACCTCAAGTAGGGATTGGGTTATAACTGAAAAATATTTTTTGTCTCCAGGATTTGAACCCGGTAGGAATGGATAGTTTATTATTTGAGATATTAGACAGTATAATGGGAAAGGATTAACTAGGTAGGAAAATGTTGAATAATGAAAAGCAAGATTGAATGTGGAAGTGCAAAGAACAAAGATATTGGCAAAGAGCTGCTACAAGCCAATCTTCAGCAGATTGATAACCAGAAATAATAAATTCTAATATAAGTTAATGGTCTTGAATTAAAATTTTGTGCAAAAAAATTATGATTGATTAACCCACTTTAAAGAATGAAACTTCAAAACATGAGTGGTCTATTTTGTTAGGGATCATTTTACGACTAAGGTGGTATCATAATTAGCAGGACATTCAATTACTTAAAAGATAACCCATCAACTAAAAGTAGCTAGACTATTTTGGTCAATTCATACCTGTAAAATAGAGGCCACAACATAATTTCCTACCAATTTTCATTTTGACTATTATTAAATTGGTTTCAGTAAGTAAATTATTTTTTAAATAAAGTAATGGAAATGATAAAAATTTGGCAGTATAAAACTTACCTTCTTTAAAAAAAAATATCTCAATGCCATTTCATGAAGATTTCAACATCATGGAGTTCTGATCCTAGCCTCTAAAACTTGAGCACAAGCCTTCATTAGCAACTTCTTCCCTTCTGAAGTTTTGCATCATTCTTCTCTCCATTTGAGGTTAAATACTCTCATGCGATAGTAAGCACCAACGAATAACAGCTTTTGTCCTTGGATAGATTACACAAAAAAGCACTCTTTTTTTAATGTAAGAATATGTATGATGTAATCACATGCTCTTCCTGAACAAAATAACATTCAAAGTAACTAATTCTTTTATGGACTATGACATAAGGAAAACAAAGTATGGCACTAATTTAACAATACAACAATCTTTCACTGTCTTATTTTCTTCTTTCCAGCACCTTGAAAATCTGGTTTTCTTTATCATCATGCGATTTAAAAATGAATAAACTTGTCCCCTATCCTGTCCAATTTTTCAATGGAATAAGCTCCTTAGTAATCATTGAAATAGTGTAGGTGAGAAAGTGACCATTATCCAGGGTGCAGCAACATAACTTCCTCTTTTAAAATGCACACCAATCAGGCTGTAGAGGTTGTAGCTAAGTAAGCATACCAGCGGGCCTTCCAAAATTGCTTCAACGTAGACCTGTTGGACTATGTCCCAGACTGGAAATCAATTGTTACATGGGTCACTATGTTCAGACAAACCGTGAGTGCGACAAGACAAAGAACTGGAGTCCCTAGAGCCATCAGATTACCTAAGAACATTGAGGCAGTGGGAGCCACCATCTTGCAATCCCTATGGCGTTCTGCACACAACCATGCATCAGCCCTTGAAATTTCTGACTGTCCAATGAGGCGAATTCTTTATGATGACCTTTATTACCATCCTTAAAAATTGGTGATTGTGCATGAACTCTCCGACCATGACTTCAATTCTCAGAGGAACATTGTCAGGCTCTTCCTGAAAACTTTCCTGAGGACACCATTGTGTTTTTCAATGATGACACAATGGTGATACAAAACAGAAACATGCGCTACTGGGCTAACGCCAATCCCAGAGAATTGCATCAAATGCCATTTAATTCACCTAAAGTCACAGTGTGGTGTGCAATTTCCTCAGTTGGTATTGCAGGTCCCTGGTTTGTTGAAGAATATGAGGTCACAGTGACAGTGGATTCAGACCGGTATGTAAATATGTTGGAAGAATTTTTTCCCAAGACCTGATGAACTGGACTTAGGGGACAATTGGTTCCAACAGGACGGAGCAGCGGTATACACATCAAGGGCATCAATGGCTGTAATGAGGGCACACTTCCAGGAGCATCTCATCTCAATTATGGTCAATTTAGAGTGGCCAGCCCGCTCCCCCATTGGCCCCTTGCGATTTTTTTTTTAATTCTGCATTTATACCAACCCTCCAAGGACCCTACATGACCTGAAGGGCAATATCCGGGCAGGAATTGCCAACATACCTGCTGCTATGCTGGTAAGGGTCATGGCAAATGCCAGAAATCAGCTTATTCAGCGTATGAACAATGGGGGATGTCACCTACCTGATTTGATTTTTAAAACTGTGTAAAACAAAACTTTCAATATGTACCTACAATAAAAAATAACAAAAAAATTGTTTCATGAAATGGGTTTTATAGCATTTTGAAAAAAGAGAGTTATGTTGCCGCACACTGTGTATGACAAGAAATAAAGTTTGCTCTTGGCTTATTTTGGATATTGAGATGGGCAGGGTCAAAATCATGCATGGTAAAATTAGAACAATGCACCATTCCATTAATTTCACTTTGCATTTATCACTTGGGAAGTTGATAAAAGTAGTTATAGTTAGATAGTCGTGCCTACCTTTCTCTTCACAAGCTTTGTCCAGCTCATCATTTGGGAGGTCTCCATGAGAGGGTGACGGCTGTAATTCCAATATTGCTTTTACTGGGCATAAATGAAGCTCTCCATTATGAAATTTGCCAACAGCATAATTAAAGGGGTTTTCTACATTATACGGTCCAGATAAATAGACTTGCTTATCCACCATCCCACTAAAGGAAAAAAGAAATGCTTATTTGGAGTATGATTTATGGAGTAACATTAATAAAGAGCTAAACTACTTAGAAATTATTATTTACAGCAGGTGATTCAATACACAGCATTAACAAAAATAAATCAAAGCAATGTTATCACTTCTAGCAGTCATAAGCAAGAATTGATAAAATATTTTACCACAATTTCAGAGGAAATCTAAAAAATAGCAATTTTTAATACCTCTCATACACCTTGTCAGTGTTATCATCCTCGTCGTCATCATCATCATTTTCTAAGTCTTCACCATCCACTCGGGCAGCTATATAAGCAGCTCTTGGTTGATCAAAATTTTTATTCCCTGTATCCAATTTAACCTCCAATTCAACTTCTTTCAGAGCAGGTTTAATCCTGGACTAAAGGGAGTAACATTCAAATGATTTATTATAAATTCATAATTTGCTAGAGCAATTGTTTGGGGTGGATATCTGCCAAAAATAATTAAAACGGATGGCATTCATGACCAGGGTAATGGCTTTGAAAATAGGTCTGAATTATTATTAAGCATCTAGCCTTGAACTGTAACAATTGGGTCTGATTTTGGGCAGGAGCCTACCCCACATGTATGTCTTTTTCATACACATCTGGTGCTGACCACTGGTATATGACATCCATACACAAGGTAAATGGCAAACATTTTTACAAGTTTTACAGGCAGGCTAATCTTATAAAATCTTATACTTCAAGTGAAACAATTAGTGAAATAATTTTATTCAAAGTGAGACACTCCCATGGAGCCATATGTATTTTCCCTCTCATCAATTGTCTACCAGAAGAAACTTACTAAAATTAAGTTAAGCAACATTTACAACCCTGAATATATGAAATATCCCACTGCTGAATGGCAAAAAAATCCTCTATCAAGGGAATATTTCTCAAAAAGTAATAAACAATTTATCAAAAAGAAAAATTAAATTTACAATAATTCATACCTTAAGAACCTGATATCACACGCTAAAGACCAAGTTCCCAAAGATGAGAGAACAAGAGAGGCATGAAATTAAGTGCTCGGAGTGTTCCACTAAATATTTTGAGCAAACAGGATGGACAATTGGAGAAATGTTAAAGGAGCACAAAATATGCGTAAAGAAAAGGAACATAACATCCCCTTTAGCAAAGCACCTTATAGAACTTGACCACAAGGTGACTTTGAGACTGAAATTCTGAATTTTGAAAATACAGGCCATAGACTCAATACATTGGAGCAATTAGAAATATTAAAATGTGTTCATTGCAAGGATGAACTGGAAAATGAAATTTTGTATCCCTCCCACTCCCTCCTCCTAAATCTACCCCTATATCACATCCATTTCTCCCCACAAAGGGTATCCCCCTCCCAAACAAACCCCTATTAACAGCCAATGAGTGGCACCAAAAGCTGTACTTCCCTTTCCCTCTCATCTACAATTTAATGTTTTTACCCATACATCCTCCCTTTCCTTCCCACTCTGACCAACCCTCCCTCCCCCACTCTGAAGGCACACGATATATACAAAGCTGGCTCCTGTGAGGACCACCTGATGATGACATCCAATTTCGAAACCTAGGTTGTGTTCTAAATAAAGTGTGTGTGTAGAATGAAAAAGTAACTTAATTCATTTCAAAATTAGGAAAGCATGTAAATGATAGAGATTATGTAAATAAGAGGAAGATGTTTATTACCAAGGAAGCACACTTACTATACGGAAGAAGAAGAAAAGAGGAGGCTGTACTGATAT
Organism: Hetaerina americana; assembly: GCF_022747635.1. Lineage (NCBI taxonomy): Eukaryota > Metazoa > Arthropoda > Insecta > Odonata > Calopterygidae > Hetaerina > Hetaerina americana. The sequence continues at coordinate 11,211,672 of NW_027286292.1, read as the reverse complement.
TGTGGCTCAATTAAAAGTAAGCAAAACACTTCATGTTTCAGGACCTATTTATTAGCCATGGCCTCCTGGCTTTGTTGGACTCCGACACTAACACTACTGTTCTCTTAAGCCCTAACTGAAATGACAGAATATCCTTAAAACCACACTATATATTAAAATAATTTGTTCATTATATGTGAATGCTTTCTACTTCCTTTTATTAAATCCAAAATCCTATTCTTTTCTTATCTCTACATCACATTCTCCCCTCTATTGCCATCGTAAGTATGCCAATGCCTCCCAGTATCTCCTGCATCCACTAGCTCTATCTTCTTCAAAATCATCCGAACATCTGTCTTTCTACCATATCTATAACCTCTTTATTTGCTTTCCTTTCTACCATTTTATATAATGTATTGTTCTCAACGCTCACATCTCAAAAGCCTCCAATCTATGCTCATCCTCTTGGCTAAATGACCACGTTTCAAAGCCATACAAAACTATCTTCATTTCCTCATAATAAATTCTTATCCCAAACCTATCACACTGGTTCTGTAATGCTGGGAAGCAAAGGTTGGAAACATTTGGCCAGCTGGTCAACTCAAGCTTGATCATTCACAAATCTGACGTCAACATCAAATCTAATACTTTGGTCAAGCAGCATACGATTAATAACTAAAACTTTGATGGGGGATATGGCCAAATTTCTCATGCTCCTTAAAAGCATCATCAACAGATTACCACTAACACTATGGTTCTGTACCTCAGGAGCATGCTTCTCAGTCCCTGTTGTGACAGGCCAACCAGTGATTCAGTATTTCTGTAAAGGTCATTATTTGTGAATTTAAATTCAGCATTTATTCAAGCAATCAACTACACCTTAATATACAGTAATGACAATGGATGACAGCATTGTTGGTGAATCTGAACATGAGATTCTTACTGGAAATGAGTAGGTGGTGAATGATTTTCTTTGACTGCGAAAGGGTATCATTGTCATTTTTTTATATCATTGACATATTGAATTCAATGAATTGAGTAACAATATTCCCATAATTACTAGGAAAAGAGACAATATATAAAAGAAACAGGAGCCACTTGGTCAAGAAAGTGAAAATGATAGAGGAAGGGGGTAGATGTTAACTGAGTAAGGTCTATGAAGAGTCAGGCGTGGAAGACTTGGGAGTGATTTAGAAATGTCATACAAATGATGGACACACCCTTTCCCTCTTATTGGAAATTAAACTACCAACTTAGTTTTCAGCGCAATGAATTCATTTAGAATTACAGTAAACACAATTATCCATGCCTGCATTATCTGGGTTTCAGACCATCCATGCATCGCCAATCGCTTTTGTGTATCAATGGTGATGGTGGAGTGGAGGGCAATGGGATGGATTGCTAACCCATAGATGAGAAGGGCTGTGTGTAATGTGATGTCTCTTTAAGTAAGAGAAGAGATAAAAAGTTGCTGACATTGTTTTTATGTTCTTAAGGGGGTAGAGTATTAATCCATGTAACACCCTCATCAGCCATCAACAAAATGATTGGTCCTTCCTGATGCAAAATGCTCACGGGAGAATTGGTGCGTACAGAGGGGAAAAAATGAGACAAAATAATGACGTTCCCCTCATCTTCATGATTCACACAGCTAGATCAAGAGGGCCCCTTTCACAGTTTTCACTGGAGGGTGAAAACAGATTACATACTTTAATCCCTTGTGCAGAATTTATTAATCATTTAGATAGAGGTGACATAATAAAAAAAATGGCCAAAGAATTGGGGATTCAGGCACAACAGTTTGTCACATTCATAAAAAAATCATACTCCTAATGATCACTCATGATTATGACTTTGTCACCAGTATAATGAAAAGAAATTAAATAAAAAAATCAAACCACGAATATCTTTTTCAGCTGATAAATTTTAGGCTTAGTTTCAGAAGTTAATAGAAGAAAAAAGTCTACTTCCAAAGCAATTCTTCAATGCTGATGAAACTGGCAGGTACTGTGTGTCTACCAAAATGGTCCTTTAATTACAAAAATATAAAAGCAGCTGCTAAATGGTTCTAAGCTGAGGTAATGCATTGGGAGACAGAAGAATGAAAATTCTGGCGATAGAAAGAAAGAATTAAAAAAAACCCACAATCCTTCCATGGATGACAAATATATTCACCAATCCACTATTACAGTGCACCTGGAAGCTCTTCGACAAATCAAGAAATTTTTTAGGACCACACAACTATCCAGTTTGGCATCTTCACCATTAGAATTCGAAAACACGGGAGGGAGGATATCTGGGAGTGACTGCTGACTGAGTCTCAAGATTCTTGGTTTGAATTTTTCACTGACAAACAGATATTGGAGGTGTCCCTGTATGATTCAAATGTGGAAGGCACTGAAGAAAGCAAAAGTGTGGGAGATACAGGCAGGCATAAGAATCATGCAAACATACTAAACTGCATAGATATTTTGTTGCACATAATGATGCAGGATTCCTGGAAAACTTATTTCCAACATACCCACTTCAACCTTTTCCTACCCCTTCCTCATATGCTTTTCTTTCTCCTCTCCATCACAGTCTTCAACATACCACCCCTGCAGCAAAATTCTCAGTATCCATCTTTCGTACTTCCTTTAGATTTCTCCCAACAATCCCCTCCTCACCCACGATGCTCAGCACTTCCTTGTTTATTTTTCATTTCTGTCCACTTCACCTTTTCCATGCTTCTCCACACCCAGACCTTAAACGCCGCCAATCTATGCCTATCATCTTGCTTCAATAACCATTTTTCCACACCATAAAAAACCATACCCCATGTTTTAGTTTTGACAAGGGTTTCCTAATACCCGGAATGAAACATCCTTGCCAACAATTGCCTCCTCTTTATGAAAGTTTCTTTGCTTTTTACGATTCTTCCACTGTCACTACCTTGGTCCAAGACACTTCTAAGACATGTACACTTCTACTTTAATTTTTGCCCTCCAATTTAAACCAACAACAAAGCTTTCCCCTTTCTTGAAAACCTAACAATTTTTGCTTTGCTTACATTTATTCTCAGCCCATACCTACCACACAAATTTTCCATTGCACGCAGCAGTAAACCCTCGCCTGACTGGCTAACTAAAGCTTGAACATTAGAAAACAAAACTGATTTTATGAATTCCTAACTGACTTTCATCACTATCTCTAATTCTTACCATGCCACGTTTACCATTTCCTCTACATATACAGTCAAAAGCACAGGTTTATACACTCCATCCTCCATAAGCACCAGAGTAGTTTGACGCCAGTATAGCTTACAGATAAGTTGCCTATTCCTCTTCTCTTCTAAAATACAATCATTTATTCAGTCTAAATTACTCCATCAGATGCATTCTCAATATCTAAAAACACACAAATATATCTTGATTCATCATCTTATTTATGACCTCATTACTGCTATGACATCACATGCCTCTTCCCTTCCTGAAAACAAATATGATCTCCCAAGTAATCATAAGCCATCCTTTTCACCCATTGTTTGAAGAACCTATGAAGATCTTTTGCCGCACGTTAAAATAAACTTGCTGTTCCAAAGCCCTTAAATTCAGGAGGAAATTTTTTTAGGGATGGTAAATAACAGTGATCAAAACAAATCTTCTGGCCAACTTCTTCCCTCATATTTGCTTCGAATTAGCCCATTGAAACTCTTCCTACCTTGTTTTTCTAAACCCTTAGTAATTCCACTTGTTTTACATTCCTTCAATGCCCTTTCTGTTCCACAATCAAATATACCTTGTCCTAAGCTATCCCAATCTATGTCATATTCTCCTTCTGTCTAAGCTTGCTGGTTTAATGTCTTTATCGCATAGACACTCTTTATATTACTTCCATCTCTCTCTTTTCTTACCTGGTTCTGTTAGTAATTTTCCTACAGTATCTTCAATAGTGTGCATGGATTTTCCTGTCTTACTTCCTGATAAATCTTTCGCCTTTCTGTATTAGGCACCAATTTAACCCTTCCTTTGTAAACTTTCCATGTCCTTGCAGAATATTTTCCACCATGCTTTTTTCGTTCTCTTAGTTTCTTGCCTCACTTTATCATTTAGTTCCTTGTACTAGCCTGCTGATGTTAAGTATGTTGCCATTATATATTAACAGATAAACAATTGCACAAAAATTCATATATGATATCAATAGACAATAATCATACATGTAACTAATAATTCCAGTCAATTCATTTAATATCATATGGTTTGCAACAAAAGACTTAACAATTAAGCCAAACTCACAAAGATGTCAATATTTAAAAGAGATTGGAATCTTCCCTAACATGCAAAGAGGATAAATGAATGAGAGTATTAGTTTAAAGAACAGGATGGATGATCGAGGCTACACACTTCGTATATTAACATATACAAAACCATATTAAATATGGTATAACTCATAGTTTGTTTGACAATACATTATCATACAGGTGACATGTCCATTATACATGTATGTAGGATTAATGACATTAAAGTTGAGTGGAGAAAATATTCCCCCAACAAAAATGCAAAACGTTTAATCTCTTTATTATAAGGAGCACACAAAGATGCAAATGGGCTACACACAACGTTCGAAATCAACGAACTATCTTTTAAATGAAGAAAAGGAACTTGGGATGGGGTACAAGAAAAACTAAACTGTGCAATGGCCGAGTACAATGATCAACAGACGTTTTAAAAACTGGATCCACGCATAGATTATTGAGGTCGTTTAACGAGAGGAAATTCAAATAATGCAATAATAAAAACATGTTTGTGGCTGAAAATAATGGGATATAGCCTTAAACTATGATTTTACAATATTTATTATTCTATATTACAAAGTGAATCTCTACCGAGCACACAGGGCAGTTAAAAGTAACACCGTAACTTGAAACTTAACGTCAGTTACCACGTTCATTTTTCTTTAATATTGCCGTCGCCAAGGAAATTAATACCATTTTAATTTACAGCAACCGGGAAGAACGGCCCATACATTCCATTTCTAATATTTACGATGAATGACAATCGTTTAGATTAAAATATGATAACCCATGCGGCCACAACGATTTAGTTCAATTAATAATTCAATCAAGAAATTTTTACAAACCCGAATCACGGGGAAATTGACAGATGTCGCTTTCGGACGAACTGGATACTGAAATATATGTAGTTGTTTGTGCAAGAGTTTAGATAGGTAAACTGGTGCCTGTGAACAGAAAGAAAGTCACAAACAATAATAAACTTTAAAAAAACTACAAAAGAAACACTCATAAATATGCACATATAATAGACTCCACATGAAAAACATTTTCCTCCTAAAAGTCAACAAACATATACCTCGAAAACAACCCTGTCTTTTGGATCAGCAGGAGGACTGTGATGACCTGATGCCATGTTTACAAACAAATGAATATAGAGATGTACGGAATATTGTCATAACATAGTCAAATCGGCAGGAAGTTAAACTCTTGTTAGTCTGCATCACAGGATAACCATTAAGAATCAAAATATGAAGTCCATTAATATTTATGACGTTAAATTGGATAAATCGGGCAGGATCTCCTTCAATTATTAGAGAAAACTTTATGTCGCCCCATAAAATCTAGAGAAACCTCAATTTCAAAACAGAATCGCGGTATGGAATAGTCAGTTATTATAAGATTTCCTCTACCAACCAAAATTGAATTTGTTGCGTTGGTTATCCTGCATTGAATTTAGACATTGTGATAAGTTTCTTGGCTTGTTTGATTTAAGGCGGGCAGTTTCCGAAAGTGTAGTCGTATAAAAAAGTATTATTAAATGTTTTATTATTAAACTCCCATGAACTGAGTCACTTCTAGAAAGCACATGCAAAAAGTAATGATACTAATTGAGTTCAAATTAATCAAACTTTAAAAGGTATTGATGAAGTTTTCTCGACTCTTCCACCGGGTAAGGGGTGGAACCCAACCTTGAGGACGATGCACGAGACGAGCATTGATACGCCAGCCAACATGGAACCCCTGACCCGGTGGAAGACCCGAGAAAACTTCATTAAGCAAATACGCTGGTAAAGCACCAGATCTTTAAAAGGCATTTCTTACTTACGCCAGCCAATATGGAACCCCTGACCCGGTGGAAGACCCGAGAAAACTTCATTAAGCAAATACGCTGGGAAAGCACCAGATCTTTAAAAGGCATTTCTTACTTGGAAAATATATACTAAATAGGCAGATGGCAACGCACTCATTATGAAGATATTAATAGCCGGAATAGCCCTTTTACACAAAGAAAGACAAAAACTAGATTAGTTCCACAATTATTAAAGTATTTACATATAAATAAATAAAGTAAATTACATAAAGATATACCCCTTATTGAGAATTAAAATATAATTTGGAATTTAATAAGAAACTTGATTTGTAATGCAGGAAAGACATTTTCAGATGGTATATAGATACGCATGCATACCTAGATTAGATAGATTAAATATGTAGACAAAATATCATTATTTAATAATACTCCAAATTTAAAAAAAGGAAACCGATTATAAGACATACAGTCTAGAGAAGTATAATATATTACATGCTATATGATTGTCAAAAATTATAAATGTTAGTAGTAGTCATTAAATGAACCTTGTAGGATCGGTTAAGAAATTTTACCCAAGGGGCATAAGGAATAAATTATTGACATGTACAGATATCCATACAATAATAATTAGTATTCTAAAATTACCCAGGTATTTTAATAACAATTTTTAAAGGTATTCTGGTGAAATAGAAAATTGGTCAAAATAATCACAACTGTTGGCATCTCTCATAGTATGGCTTACAGGTGAGTTGTAAGTTTAATTTTGCACATCTAATTTGAAAGAGTGCTTCATGCCTTGTGCCATGTGAAAGTACTCTGAAAGATATTGGCACTTAGGTGTGAAGATAGGAATTAATCTTGTTAGAAAGTAATTTATACAGAAAAGTATTGTCATTGATTTTTCTATGTTTATGCAAGGAGGGGATATATGGCAAAGGAAGTATTTCATGATAGCTACAAAGATCTTTGTGGAAATTGAATTGAAATACAATTTTGTACAAAATTTTTTTGAACACATTCCATTGTATGAATATGGAGTTTGTAGTAAGGTGGCCAAACAGCAGAGCAGTATTCACTGAGTGACCTAACTGATTAGATGAACAGAACTTTTAACGGCGCTATATGAGTTAAGTTTTTACATTAACAGAAGATAAATCCAAGCAATTTGTATGCTTTAGATTAAACATTATTATAATGTTGATGTAATGTTAACTGTGAAATAAAAATAACTCCTTGGTCCTTTAATTCTTTAATCGAACTCTAGGATAATTGCATAGTCTCTCTTCAAAATGCTATGGACTTCTTTTCTAGCTGAATGTAACAGAATAGCATTGTTTTTAATTGAAAGTTAGATTGTTATGCTCACCCCAAGTTTTGAGCCTATTAAGTCAGTTTTGCAAAGTTAGGTGATCATCAATTGATTGAACTCTTAAAAACATAGCCATCGGCATACAAAATAAAAGGAATATGGTCCGACACTATTATGATAATATTTATGAATAAGTTAAATAATAGTGGACCCAGATAGGATCCTTGGGGAATGCCTGAATGAAGAATTGAAATATAGCCAAAATGCTAATTAATCAAAGAGAATGAGTTGGCAGTTCTTTCTGTGTTGCCTGCAATTTTCCAGGTTGTTCAAACCTTTTGCGAGATAACTTATCAGAACCTGATAAATCACCAGGCAAACCATTGGCAATCTAACCTGCCTCCTCTGGCCTGTATGGTTAAGGAACTGAACATTCTGCCCATAATGATAACGCACCTAAAATTTGTAAATAAGTTGAGAAAAATATTTGAATAAGGTCTGCAAACATACACTTTATACTATTTATTTATTAGGTAATCTACCGGTTAAGGTAGGTTTTTGGATGGACACAGCTACTAAATAAATATTTTGTGACTCCTAACAAAACACAAAATCCAGGATCCTACTCTTTATCAGTTCCTACTTCATCTCTGAGTACTTTCTTCCTCCCTTCATCCAGTCCAACTCTCCATATCCTGTTCCTTCCCTCTCCTCGTTTGCCCAACATCCTCCCCTCTATTGGTCTTCAACATCCCACTGCCAGTCAATACTCCCTTCATCCACTTTTCCTGCCTCCATAGGATTTCTCCCAACAAACCCCTCTCTTCGCCCACCATTCCAAGTGCTTCCTCATTTGTTTTCTTCTCTGACCATTTCACCTTCTCCATTCTTCTCCACACCCACATTTCAAAAGCCTCCAGTCTACATCTGTCCTCCAGCTTCAATGACCACGTTTCCGCACTGTACATAGCTGCGCTCCATATCAAAAGTTTTTACAAATCTTTTCTTAATATCCTTACTCAACATCCCTGTCATACCCTCCCCCCTGACTGTGAAGGCCTCTTTACCTAGCACAATTCTCCTCCTTATGTCCATACTACTTTGACTGTTTTGGTCCAAAACACTTCCGAGATACGTATACTGTTCTACCTGCTCTAGTTTTTGCCCTCCTATTTTAATGTTTAGCTTAGCGTTTTTCTTTCTAGAAAATCGCATTACATTTGTTTTATTAATATTGATTTTCATCCCATACCTGTCACACTGAATTTCCAATTCACTCAGCAATGCTTGCAACCACTTGGCTGACTGACAAACTAAAGCTTGGTCATCAGCGAACCTAACTGATTTTACAAATTACCTGCCCACTTTCATTCCTACCGCCAGTTCTTCCCATGCCTCTTTAATCATTTCCTGTACATTCAGGATGAAAAGCAACGGTGATAATGGGCAACCCTGCCTTACACCTCTTCCTAACACTGCCCATCCAGACTCCCCATTTCCCACTCGCACCTGAGCAGTCTGAGACATGTATAGGTTGCGGATTAGCCTCCTTTCCCTCCAATCTAATCCTATTTTCTGCAATATTCTCATTAGTTTTTCCCAATTCACTCTATCAAATGCTTTTTCAAAATCTACGAAACAGGCAAATACCTCCTGGTTGTGTTCTAAATTCCTCTCGATTAATAATCTCATTGCTGCAATGGCATCACGCGTACCTCTCCCCTTCCTAAACCCAAACTGATCATCCTCTAAGTAATCATTTGCTCTACTCTCTATCCTTTTGTTTATGATCCTGAGAACAACTTAAACTGTATGAGATATCAAACTTATTGTCCTGTAGTCCTCACATGACGTAGCCTTTACCTTTTTCAGAAAAGGAACTAACACTATCTCTCTTGGATCTTCCCTGCGTCAACTATTATCTTCCCCGCCTTATCTCTAACTGTTACCATAGATCTCTTTCTTACTTCCCGATAAAGATTTAACTTTGCTGTACAGCACACCAATTTCACCCTTCCTCTGCAAACTTTCCATATCCTCATACTGCGTCTTCCACCATGCTTCTTTGCTTTATTTGTTGCCCGCCTCAATTTATTGTTTAACTCTTTGTACTTCATTTTGCCTAACTCTGTTTTTACATTCTTCCATTTTCTCCTCTCATCCATCTTTGTAATCATCTCATCCGTGATCCATGGTTTCCTAGTCTTTTTCGCGTTAACAGTTCCAATAGTTTCTTTTGCGGCTTTAGATAATCCTTTCTTGATACTTTCCCATTTTTCTTCAATAGTGCTTAGCTCTTTACCATCCTCCATGATTTCCTCTACTGCCTGTTGGTACTTCTTCCTCTTCAATCCATTTAATGCTTCTACATTCCATTTTCTAACCCGCTGCCCCTGCCTTATCTTTTTGAAACGGACTCTACATTTCATAACAAATAAATTGTGGTCAGAGTCTGCATCCGCTCCCGGGAAGCTGTGCGAATTTATCACACTGTTCCTAAACCTGTGTCTAACCAGTATATAATCTAGCTGATACCTTTCTGAGTCACCTGGCATTTTCCATGTATACCTGCGTCTTTTGTGGTGTATAAACCAAGTGTTGGTGATGACTAACCCCTGTCTCCTGCAGAACTCAACTGCTTTCTCCCCGCGGTCATTCCTCGTGCCTATAGTCCCAACCTCATCACCATCTTTTCCTTTGCCTAACTTTGCATTCCAATCCCCTATCACTATTAAATGTTTCCCTGAAGGAACATATGCGATCATGTCCTCTAATTGATCGTATATCCTATCGACCTCTTCCTCCGTATGGTTGCTCGGTGGCATGTATACTTGAATAATAACTAAATTCATCAGTTCTGCTTTTATCTCTACTAGAAATATTCTATCCGTTACCTGTTCTATGTTGACTACGCTTCTTCCTACCTTTTCATTTAATACTATGGCAACCCCTCGTTGGCTCTCGTCCCCGCCGCTGTATATTATTCTATAATTATGACTCCAGTAATCCCCACTATCCTTCCATCTCACCTCGCATAGACCTAAAATACCTATATTTCCCCTTTCCATCTTTAGCTTAACATTCTCCAATTTCCCTGTCCTCATCATTGTCCTAACATTCCACGTTCCTATTCTAACTAACTTGGTCTTCTTCTCCTGCGTCTTCTGTCCTGCTGCTGCTGGTTTTCCCTTGCAAGGGTTTCGTGGGATGACGACTGTGGAAGCCTTGCCTCCCCCGCTGCCGGGCACGACACACAGTCGATTGGGCCAAGCCCTGTAGCTGCCAGGACTCAAAATCTCTATATTGTCCATCATATTTATCTTGGGAATGATAATTGAGGTGGTTTCCCGTTGCCTTCCTCAATAGTGTTTTTAACGTGACACCATCACTTACTGGCCGCCCCACTGGGGTCAGACGCCATTGCAGCCGCCTCACTTAGGAACAGACGCTGCGTGGACTACCTTTCATCTGGCTCCTAAACTTCAACCTATCAGGCATGGGTGACCCTACCAGGAGTAATTATCATTGCTCCCGCCAGCACAGATCTAGGGGTTATCAGAATGCACAAGACCTTCCACCACTTCAAGGTTGTAGTCCATGGGAGGGGATAATTGTGTAGCATATCCAAATTTCCTTTTAATTGATTTTTGCCATATGTCATATCATCATTTATTCACCAGCAGACCATGTGGTATAGGTTTCAATAAAGCATAATACACACATATGCATGTAAAACAATAGAAACATTAGGATACTATTCAAGCTGAATAGAGAACAGACACATTCATTGATTACAAGACGTATTCATCCACACTATAAAACATTCTCTCGAATAAAAAATATCTTAATTTACTCTTAAAGGTTACTAAACACATTAGATTTCAGAAAAGAAAGAAATTTATTGTACAAAATAAGTCCCATGTTCTTGGGCCTTTGGTAGGTGCATCTCCTGCGCACAAAATTGACATGTAGATTGTTTATATTACAAGTACTGTGATTGTGAGCATCAGCATTAGTAGGGGTTCTTTTTGTTCATTCTTGTGTACACTAGAGTAGTAAAAATATAAATACATGGAAGAGGTAAAAGGTTAACCTACCTAAATAATGGAAGACTATCACATCTAACATTAGCTATCAATCGTACAACTTTTTTTTGTAATTTAAAAATGGATATGGCCTGTCGGGATGAACACCAGAAAACAACATTTAAAATAATATGAGAATAATACAGACCATAATAGAGAGATAGAAGAACATTATTAGAAACAGTAATGTGGATTGACCGGATTAGGAAACACAGTGGATTGAGTTTCTTAAAGAGCATATCAATATGAGAATTCCAATAAAGATGAAAATTTAAATCTATACCAAGAAATTTCAGTGACTCAACCTGAGGCAAAATATATACCTTCTAATGATATGTTCAACACTTGAGATGGAGTGTTCGTACTAGAAAATTTTATTACGGTATTTCCTTAATCGATAACGCGCACGTTATCTACACAACAATGTACAGATGATCGAAAAAATGATGGTGCACGTTATGTAACAAAAATTGAAAAAATCCAAACATAGATGTATTTTTTTACACACACACATCCGATGTAGGCGTATTTTTACACACGCCATACATAATTTCTACGTGCATATATATATGTACATACAGATGCACAGCCTCTATACATGTTCAAGATAACTATGAAGCCCTGGGTGCGCAGTATCTATACAAATTCATGAGAGCTACAAAGTTCTGGGTGTGCGTTATCAATGGGAAAACTTGGTACTTGTGATTTATTAGCATTAATTTCAAGGAAATTATTTATAGACCAAGAATGAATTTTCTGGATTACAAGAATGCTACTGTGAAGGAGTTGCTGAGGTGAGGCTGAGGAAATAAGAATGTTAGTGTCATCAGCATATAAAATGGGATGACTGCCAGGTATGCTGTTCAATATATTGGGTACATCATTAACATATATTAGAAAGAGTGTGGGCCAAAGGATGGAACCCTGGGGAACACCTTGATTGATTATTTTAGAGGGAGAAGTATATTTTGTTCCATCTCTATAGATAATAACATGCTGAACTCTGTCTTGTAAATATGACATCAACCAATGTTTTGGTGAGCCTCTGACACAAATCCTATGTAATGTTTCAGAGAGTACATTATGGTTGACAAGATCAAAGGCTTCATAAGATAAAGTAAATTTCTAAGATAATGTTTATTTAGTCATTTAATGTTTACAAAGTAGCTAACCTTAGAAAGATATTTTAATCATTTACAAAATCTGTTCTTCTTGCTGATGTTGAAATGACTGTTGTTATTAATCCTCTTATTTTGGTAAAATTGAGGTAAAAGGTTTCATATAAATATTTACTAAGAGGATATATATTCCCATTATGCATGAAATACATATCATTAGAGTATATATTGTCTTTTTCATTTCTAGTCTATAGTCCATTTATATCATTTAAACCTCTTTACTTTTTCATTTTCAATCATGACTTTATTAACCAAAAAGAGAGGAAAGATGTATGCAGAGGATTATGGTAATGGGATGCTGAAGACTGTGATAAATGGGAGAAGGTTTGTCAAGTGAGGAAGGGTAAGGAATAGGATATATTATAGAGAATGAAGGAAGGATTCAGGACAAAAGAGGGGCTTATTAAAGTGCTGCATGTTGGATTGTGTTTCACTGGGAATGGCAATGGAATGGTCATACCATTGTGCCCGTCCAAAACTTACCATATTTTGTAGATCAGCAATAATAACATGACTTTATTATTCTATTAAGGATATTATTGGGAAAGTGCAGTGCTGTATCCTCGTCAAACTTGACACTAAGGGGCTATAGAACTTGATTTGGAGAAATTCAGATTTATCCAGGGTTTTTAGAACACATGAACCCATGGAATATTTTCCATGATTTTATTTAATTTTGTATATTCTATACTCATGAAAACTTCTAATGACACCACATTAGATGTAAATTGAACTTATTTAGATAATATATCCCTGATGGCGTGGGTTGCGGTAGCCCAGGGGGTAGAGTGTTGGACTGCTGACCAGAGGGTCCCGGGTATGATTCTTGGGTGAGGCACTCTGGGCACCTGCAGCTCCACCCAAGCTAAAGTGATTTTTCGGGTACCAGCTCTTCCCGGGAAACCATAACCGGCACAGGGAGGGGAACTGGCCCCCTACCCAGATGTGTGAATTTCACATGCTGCATAGGGCTTAGTACTAGATGAACTCTACCATCACCTACCAAACCGACCTTCGGGTTGGTTACTGTGTTTATGGTTTTTTTTATCCCTGATGGCATATAAATGAGGTATATAAAAGAGGTTTAACTCCACCCTTCTTCTCTACCCTGAAAATCCTATACCTCTTTAGTCACCTATCCATGTATTTCTATTTATTGATTCAAATGACCACGTTAATAACTATGAGTACTCCAGTAGATTTGCTATTTATTTTTACATCAGGCATGGACATAGTAAACCAGTGGGTAGAGTCCCGGTCTATTGACTGGAGGGCCTGGGTTTGAATCCCAGGGTTGCCTCTGGGCACCCTCAGCATCACCCAAGTTGTCTGATTTTTCTGGTATCAGAATTTCCTTGGAAACCGTAGGCAGCACAGGGAAAGGAATTGCTCCCACTTCCCTTATGTACGAAATTGACATGGTGTTGGGCTTAGTACCAGGTGAGCTTTATCCTCACTTATCAAACCAACTTTCAGGTTGATAACTGTGCTCTCTGGTACATCAGTCATGTAAAGATCAATCTTGATTTTCAATATTTCAGAAGTAAACTGACATTTACACATAACTGTAAAATGTTAAAATAATAAATGGCACAACTTTACGTTTTAAAACTTTTTAACTACAATTATATTGGCCTAAACATCAAATTGTATCAAATAATTTTAGGAATGAGATTAGCTTTCTCAAGAAAACATTTTTTATTTACGTGACCTTGTACTCTTCCATAATAATTTACTTTTTTGCACTAGATTATAATTTTTCAAGGAACATGTTTGATTAAACTCTCCATTTTGAAAATGCATGCCATTAATGAATTAGCCATTTCATCTGATCTGAAAATGAAAAGAGAAAATGATTCCTTAAATTTCTGAGAAGACTGAAGAATGCTGAAAATTGGTAGCTATATTTATTTATAATTTAAATGTTTGAAAGATGGTAGTTTTAAACCACGGTAACTAGAAGCAATGAAACATTCAAAGGAAAGGCATGAGATAGCTAACTCTGTTGGAATTCAAATGATCTTCGTAACATTAATTTGCTTTATAGATACAGAATAAAATATGATACATCGATGGAATGTTATGATCATCTGCCCATCAATTTCAAATATTAGCAAAAGTGACTACACAATATACTAGTGCCTACTCACTTGACCTCTTTACTTAGCTAGGTGCTTCATGCAATTCTAGTTACAATATAAAAAGGAAATTTGGGGCAATAATGATGGAAAAGTAGCCATACGTATAACATTGTGGAATTGTAATGAAGGATAATGTATGCCACGGTCATAAAGAGTGTGAGAAAAGCTTGATTATAACATAATAAACTAGCCGGAGTAACTATGGTGGAATAAGTGGGAAGTTTCATCCCCATGTATTTCCCAGGAATCAACATAACAGTCAGTAATTATTATTTAAGGGCATGAACTCCAATTACAGAATTTGTTTCTATACCTACTATGAAATCAGACAGAAACCTGGGTTAAGAAATAATGATGGCAGTAAAAATACTGAGGGCATGCGATATTAATGTAAGACTGTAGTGCAATGTATATATCACATAGTTAATCAAAACTGAATTTTTTTAGCAAACAATGAAATGAACAATTACAATTCTCCTACTGGCAGAGTTCATGATGATACAATTAATTGTTCATTTGAGATTCCTAATTATTACTGATACAGTTCAAGGGTTCATGATCATGTAACTTTAGATTTATCTAATGAGTATAACCATTAAGCATCAATGAACTAGGGTAGTGAAATGTAACAGAAATTCATTAGTGAAACAGTGATTTAGAGAGGGTTTAATCCAGAAAATTGATTCATTTCTGTAATGTTCTGTCCGAGTGCTGGAATAAAATGTGGGAGATTTGGTTGGTGTGGTGGCTGATAAACTGGCTACCTATCCTGCAAGTCTGGGTTCAAATTCTAGTGTTGGCAGGATTTTTCAGTGGTATCTCAATCCCCATTTGGGGTGTCATATGGAGACCATTTTAAGTGGGGTACACTGTCCGTCAGATGAGACAATAAATTGTGGACCCCTTGGCGCATAAGGTTAAGAGAAATGCTGGTGCAAGTTTTCACTCAATTCTTTCTCTAGACATCCTTTTTTTAGAAAATTACCCACCTATCTCCAATGGTGCAAATGACCTTAGCTTTTGGTCGCCTCCCCAAATGACCACAAGTGTGAAATACGGTTTGTAACCAAGGTAAAACTAAATTATTTTTCAGAATTTTTTCACTGCACAAAGCTAAAGAATTTTATTACTAAAATGGAGCCATTTTACCATGTCTCCTCATCTGATGATGATGCCAATGCATCAAAATCTGGATGGTGTGTGACTTTGTAACAGTGGTTTGCACAAGTTTTCCAGCAGGTGTAAATTTTAATGGAATTCCACAAAATTTCAAAAGAGTGACACCTTATATAAAAGTGTTATGTCATGAGAAGTGGCCACTTTGCTAATATTTCAAGGTGATTTTGGGACTATTCAGTACTCTAAAAGGGAGGATGCTGAGTCAGTGATTGTGCTGATATTATGATGTGGCACCAAAGGTAAAGGTGGCAACACTCCGGGGACTTGTAATGAAAATGAAGAATATGTCATGCCTGTTTCAGTAGCTACATCTGTTGAGTTTATTAATTTTTCACAATAACATTTTGAATGAAGGGGTTACGTTAGAATACCAGATCATGTCATGACAAAAAAGATTTTTATTTTTATGCACCTCCAAAATAATTCTAAATATTACATAACCAACCTCTTATTTGTTGCTGTTGATATTACTTCCTTCACTATTTGAGGGCACATTTCTTGACTTAAGGCTCTGGCTTGAAATATAATGCCGCAACAGATGATGTATATTATTTCTCCATGAAATTGGAATGGCCTATTCAGCTTACTATTCATCAATTTGCAGAGCATCTAAAATAATACAAGGAAGGAAGACAAATAGATTTCCACCAATCATACCCATATGCTTAGTAATTATGAACTTCAGCAAGGCTTTCATGGTGGTCTAATTTCAATATCATATATATCATCATATATTTCATGCTTTTAATACCAGCTCACCCCCAGAAGTTGGCAGTAGCCCAGGAGAATAAGCCAATCTCCCTACCCCATGTGTGAATTACACATACCTTTGATCAAAGTATTAAGTGAGCTCTACCCTTTCCTATTAAAACAACCTTTGAATTAATTACTTTGGTAATGGCTTCATGAAATTTGCTACAGGGAAAAACCTATTCCAATGGGTGCCTGATAAATATCTGCGAATGGTAGAATTATTTTTGAAGATAGATAGTGAGAAATGATGAGTGGACTTTTGGAAGCCATGAAAAGATGCTGGCCTGTAAGGTGGAAACTATTGATTACAGATTATGCATTGGATCCAATGGAAGATATAAGTAATTTAAAAAACTCAGGAACCAAGGAAAGGCAGAAATGATACAAAGGGTTAAGAAATGAAATTGCCCAAAATTTAAGAAATTCCACCAGTGAATGGATGAATGACTTGTGCGGGAGGAGTGCAGCATGACCTTGTCCAGTGAGAAACTGTAGCAGCTTACACAACTTTGAGAAACCACTTCATTTGATGCCTCAGAACAAATATCACTTGGGATAGCAATTCAAATTAGAGATAAAATTAAGGAGAAGAGATGTAACCAGTATTTGGAAGCTTTGTGATAGAAAGGAAATGAATTCTGAGAATACTGGAATAAAACAATACTTTTGACAGAATTGAAACAGAAGACCAAATCCTTACATCTGAATTGGAAAAAGCAGTGAAAGGCTTAAAGAAAAACAGGGCACCAGGGATATATGGCATAGTTCACTTTGGCACTAATCAAATTCAGAAATGACATACCAAATTAGGATAATTTACATTGGTTAGTGTATGTTACTACCAGTTATGCAACCTAACCAAACATTACATGCATAAAAGTGAAGAAATACTGTGGGGCATATGATGGGGTATCGTAGACTTTTAATTATTATTAAAAAATAATTGAAATATAAACTTTACTTTTATTTGTTATTCTTAAGAATTCTCTACATAATCACCATCCGGAGGTTTACATTCCTCCCAGCATTTCTTGGCCTTTTGAAGGCTGTCATTGTAGAAGTCAGCATGTTGATTTGAAAACCATTGTTCTACCTTTTGCATGACATCATTTTTGTTGTCAAATCTCTGACCCTGCAATGGTTTTTTGAGTTCTGGGATTAAAAAAAGTTGCTTGGGGCAAGATTGGGAGAATAGGGTGGATGTGGCAAAATTACAAAGGCAATTTGCTAAGATTGATGGTTGTGCGGTGGACCTGATTATAAGTTGTTTTGTGTTTGCTTCTGAAAAGGAGTCAGTAGTAGTGGGACCAAGCATGCTGACAATTTCGGCAGGTGCCATCCTTCATGGTTAATTTTCCACACACTGCCATAGCTAAGATCAGTCTCATTCATGATCATTTGGATGGTTACTCTTCAGTCTAATGGGATAAAGTTCTTCACTTTCTTTACTGTGGTAGCATTGTTCATGAGTGATTGTCTAGCTCTTTTTGGTTCATCTGAGAGGGACATGAGGCCAGTTGGAAAATTACTTTTCCACCTCACAACTGTGTAATGTGATGGGCTACTATTTCCTTAAACAGCCCCCATTTCATCATGGATTTTCTGGGACCTGTAACCTTTCAAAATAATGAACTTAATCACAGCATAAGCCTCCATATAAGTATTCTCCATACTACTATTAACTTCAATCTATAGCTTCCTCAATAAAACAAATTAATATTTGTAAAACTTAAATTAAAATCAGCTGTAATTTACAACATTACGTACATAAGGATCAATTAATATGCAGAGTAAATTTTATTCAAATATCTCAGACTCTTCTAAAAATAATTACTTAAAAGTGATTCCCCCACATAAAGCAAAATATCTTCATCTCAAGACCATAAATGAAAAAGGTAGACAAATGTGGAAACCAGGGGACAGCTCATGCTGTACCAGAATATAATGCTACATACCCTTACAGATATTGGAGTGAATTCCAAAAAGGGGGGATTGATACACCCCCCATATAGAGAGCAGATGGCAATGATAAGACAAAAGGAAAGCAGTTAAAATAAAAAAGGGGTAAGTGAGGGTTAACGATTATCATCTCCGATATTCCGTGCAAAAAACTGAGAAAGACATTAACAATATCAAGGAAAAGATAAGAAGCAATGTACTCATATAAATGCACCTAGAGAGAGTAAATATGTATACTTATTGTGATTTTTGGATGACATAGCTATACTTGTTGAGAGACCTGACCTGAACACTATCCAATATTTACAAACAAATGGGGACAAAAAAAAGTAAAAACTCAAAATAAATAAGAATAAAACTGAGGTAACAGTCTTCAGTTGAAGTTAAATATAATCTCCACATAAATCAGGGTAAGATATTTGGTAACTCAGGTGAAAAAAGAGAAAGCGAGTAGTAGAATATAATTAATATAGGTAAAGGCTGAACTGATGAACTTGGTTCTTATTCCGGTGAACATGCCGAAAATTGATATGGAGGAATAAGTGGACAATGTATGTGACAACTAGAGAAAATGATTTCAGATGCTCCTTAAAGGAAACACTTGATAGTTTTGGGGAATTGGTATGTGGTGCTGGGCAAAGGGATGGATGGTAGCAAATGACGCAAGTACAGTTTAGGAATGCAGAATGAACACTGGGAGAAAATATAAGATATCTGCAGTGATAATGGCTTGGTTGTCATTGGCATTTGGTTTCAAACCCATTTTTATGAAGGATTACATGGAAAATACAAGGGGTTTCAAAGAGAGATCAATCAGATTTTATATATGTTATCGTAAGGTACAGATTGTAATCAGTACACAACAGTGTAATCAATTCCCACATTTTCCCAGGAGTGGATTCTTATTAAATTCATAATTTAATATAAAATTGAAATGACAAAAAAGGAAGATGAATATGCAAATAGAATGTAGAAAGTTTACCTGGGATGAAAAGGAAGGAGTACCAAAATGTATGAGTGAGGAGAGGGAAATGGGTCCAGCACAAGAAAGATGTGAATGTCTAAAAAAGGGATGTCACAATCTGCAAATGAAAAAATAGGAACAGCAAATGGTAAAATGTTTAGAAATTGTTGTATTACAGAAGAGATTATCAGGAAGGTAGATAAGAAAAGGAAATCGGATGATGTAAACATAGAATTAGGGAGAATAAAGTAATAAGATCTAACCAATAAATCAAAGCAAGAAAGGAAAAGTGGAAAAGAAGCATGATGGAAGAAGCAATGCAAGAATACGGTGAGCTTACAGAAAATAGGTGAGGTGGGTATGCTGTGCAGGAAATTTTAAACACTATTAGGAAATAATAAAAGAAAATCTGAGGGTACTATGAAAGACACTGAGTTTCTGGAATTTGTTTCCTTTAATGCACCGCCAACACACTTCATGAACTGCATTAAATTTATGAAATCACATGAGTACTCAAGAAGCAATTGTAAACAAATGAAATATATTTCAATTCAAAAGGCAGCTACAAAATTATCTCTGAGTTTTTGAAAACAAAATGGAAAATTATCACATAGCTGTGTTGAAATTAACCCTACTTAGCAAAGAAACTTATGATGGAGCATCCCTCACGTTCATCCAAGCTTGGTGATTTTTTGAGTGCCAGGATTCCCTGGAAAATCATATGTGGAACAGGAAAAGGAGCTGACCCCTCTATCTTGATGCGTGAATTTCACACACCATTGGGCTTAGTACTGGGTGAGTTCTACCCTCACCTATCAAACCGACCTTTGCATTGATAACAATGCTTATGGTCATGATGGACAAAATTCAAAAACCTTATTATCTTTGTCAAGATGTACTTAACATGTCCCTATCTCCACTGCATTGCAGGAATAAGAATGATTCATATTTCCAGAGACACCTGATATTGATGGTTGGAGAGGTTATCCTTGGTCAGTAGGATGGGAAGTCGTCAACCTACAAGTTGAGAGGCTGGGATTGGAGCACCATTTTCTATTTCTGCTTTTAGCAGATGAATATATTGCCTTTTTTGTAAGGTTTCAATCATCTGCGGAGCTGTATTTTTTCTTATGACAGCGGCTAGCAGTCAGACCAAATGAGAGTGTGACATGAGGTATTGGTGCAGCCTGCAGGGGTGAAGTGCTGCCTGTTGAAGATTGTAGGTCATTTTTGGGGCTGAAAGTTTTAAAGTCCTTTGCCCACTTCTCCAAAATGTACAAAAAGGGGGGAATATCCAAAGAGTTCAGAATGCCTCATTATGACAGGAATATTATTAATGAATGCAGGGAAAACTCAAGAGAGATGGAAAGAATACAACAGGAACTACATTTTTGGTGTTGCTATTTCACCAGCAAGTGTAGAGAGAACTACTTCTCTCTACACTTATATGATGCTATCGAGGACAACTAAGGTCTAAGCAAAATTGATTGTGAAATAGAAAGGGCACTCAAGGCAATTGAAATCAAATAAGGCAGTGAAGATTGATAACATGCCATACTCTCTCTTCTCCCCTCTGTCCCTTCTTCCATGCACACTTTCCCTTCCCTCCCTCATGAATGTACTAAAGCAAAACACTCATGAGTGACAGAGAGGAAACACTCATGAGTGCACTAAAGCAAACCTCTTATTACATTAATTCATAACTTTATACCCAAATTTCCTCATCCAGTCCTCCATTGCAAGGGTAAAAAACCAAGTTCTGTAATTTACAATGTTCTCATGCAAAGAGATTTACTGACACCCAGCAAAAATATACCAGCATCAAAGCATTTTCAACAGGAGAAACTCATGTCCCTTAGCCCTAAATCTACCTTCGTTGAAGTGCATCATCCTTGATCATTCAAAAGATATTTACTCACTTAAGTTTATAATACCAAGTTTTTTATACCATAGACAGTGTGTTAGCCACTTATTTACTTGAAATTAATTGACTATATCTTAGAAAACTATAAAAATTGGAGCCTAATACAAAAACCACTATTACCAGTATTAGAGAAGCCAGGGAAGTTGACAAAAGTGGTAAACTAGGTTGCATGAACCATGACGATGCTCCAGCAGCAAATCCTGAAATTAGGGCTGCTATATGTGGTTTTCCTCCCAGTGATTCTTGTAAAATGCAATTTAATACCTTGCAAAAAGGGAAAAATAAGATATTAATTATGTTTTATCGGGGTTGTTCACAGCAATTATTACAGGGCTTAACTAAAGTAAATTGCATTGTCATCAAGGAGCTTACCCTTTTAATGGGGCCAAGCAGGTGTGATATCACTACATCACATGATACAAAAGTAAAATACCAAAATTACCCTGCACACAGTATGAACAAAAGAATATACACAGAGAATACTGCACTTACATTACTTCCCCTTTTTGAGCATATCAAAAAAGAACAAACTTCCTTTCATTCAGGAAAGTAATAGATAATTAATGAAATATTAAAAATTAAGTTTTAGTATTTAAAATGATATTTTGTAGGTGGAGTTCATTAAACTTACTCAGAGGGATTAATAAAAGTAAACCGCATTATCATCAAAGAATTCACCCATTAAATGGTTCCAAACTAGGTCACCATGACAAAAAAAACCATTTTGAAAAAACCCCACACACAATGTGTAGTAGACATACATTAGTCAATAAAGTCAAAGGATATGAAGTTTGTTATATCATCTTTTATGTATATGAGTTTTTTGTAAACCACAGATCAGAGTGATCGTATAACCATCAGCATATTTCCATGTGGTATCTTACCTCTCTGAAGATATAACACTGTCGACAATATACTTCACACATTTTTATGGTCTGGAAAATTTGACTTCAAGTAGTTATATTTGTGACTATTATTAGGATATTTTCCAACCCTATCATCCGTAGGCTATGGTGAGGATGGCTAGTTATATCTTCCATAGAAAATCACTTCTAACATTGTCTTCAATACTACAGGCACCTGTTTCTCCCATATGATTTTTATTTCCATTTGTTGATTTATCTGGTAGTCATATCACAGTCTTTCTGAAACAACAGTCACTGTTGCAACAGCAAATATTGACTTCCTCAGCCATTTTTCAATAAGCACTCCAAAACTTTACGACCTTTGGTGAATAGGAGTAATTTGTGTATAAATGAAGTTAGCACTAGTGGACAAACACAAAAACACAGAAACATACAAAAAAGAAGAAAAGAAACTCAATCGGTTTCGAATTTTCAGTGGTCCAAGTCACCTTTCTCAAGGAAGAGAAGGACAGAATTGAGGAAAATACAGGGCTAGAAATGATGGATGGAAGGGGAAAGTGGGTAAAGGTTTGTGAGGGTAGAGTTAGATGGGGTTTTTTTAGAAGGGTGGGGATAATATGGAAGGTCAGAGGGGCAGAGGGGGGATAAAAATATGTGCAGATTGGGGTAATTAATGTCTAATATTAATACCTGGAAGATTCCAGGAATCCAGGAACCAGATGAACGCTTGCATATATGTATATATATATATATATATATATATAGATGTAAAAGCACTCACAAGAGCAATATAACTAAGTTCTGTCTTTCTCTTCCTTGAGGAAGGTGGTGTGGAACACTGAAAATTTGAAACCTAGTGAGTTTCCTTTCTTTTTTTGTGTTTCTGTGTTTTTGTTTCTGTCCACCAGTTTTAACGTCATGTACATTATTATTCACGTCCATGAGACTTGTTCTCAACTCCTGTTGCTGGTGACTAATATCCTGAAATTTGTTTAATTCTCTGAGGAAAAGAGATCCTACTGCACTTTTTTTTATAAATATTCTGTCATAAAGGTAGAGCTAAATACAGAATAATAGGATACCTTCTTTACCCTTACATTCTTACACTAGAATGACCATTATTTAGTATAAAATAAAGTAGACAAGATGTTTAAAAATATTTCTATGGCAATCCACATAATCGGACCTGTATTTTAAGTAATAATTACCTTTGATATTGAAGACATCAATTTTCCTAACTTTTATAGCAACTTACTTTATAGCAAAGATGTGCATTAGAGAGTATTATTACATTACACGCATGACACTGGATTGATTAGTAAAATTAAAGATATGGCTTAAATATTTTCATACTCTATAAAAAATAAGGTACAAATTGCTCTTGAAGGGTAAAAGTATGGAGACAAGAAATGAAGAATAAGATATTCAAAAAGATTATGTATATTACTAGGGAATTGGCAACATCACCCCTTGCACAATACCCTTCAAAATCAAAGTTCAGACAGATATAAAATGTGCAATTCCCTGAAGCAACAGGTCAGCCTATTCTCAGCAGATATTAACCTTCACAACTGATATTGTTAGCTAGTCACACTTTTTAGCTTTTAGGTTTTATAACTTATAACTGTTTCACAAATAAAAAGAAGGAGCAGTATGATTTAGACAACTTTTGAAACTGCCATAACATCAACTTCACACTCCTTTGCATAAAGTCAGGGATGACCAGTGCACATATGTTTCTGCTGCAATTAATTATACATACAGTCAACCTTTGAGTTAGCATGGCTGTTTAGTGTTTCTGTAATTTATATGGATATTCTTAATTAAAATCCACTTCATACTTCACTGTCTGCTCAGTTAAATAAAGATGTGATTTTCTGGGTACCACTTTTGCCTGAAACATCCATACATCACCATAGGAAAGGAACATACCCTCCTTCCCTCCTCCTCTGAATTGAATTCATGATTTCACACACGAGTGGGTGTAGCACAAAGATAAGTTAGCTCCACACATGAAAAAGAGCCTAGGGATGGCAATAATGGCATTTTAGGGAATTCCTTAATAACTAGATTATTATATCAAACTTACACACCTGAAATACCACGCTGTAAACCCCCAAAAAAAATCCAGGGCCATACATTCTTGGATTTTGTAGTGAAGAAATGACTGCTCGAAAATTCTGCCTTAAAATAATGCACTCCAATGTTTTCCTTAACGAATTTAATACAAATCCTATTGCAAAGTATTTAATTCCATCCTGTAATTGATAAGCATACAGATGCAGTAATGCAGTTTTAATAAATGATGAACAATCCTATTATGGATTATGATTTACCTTGGCAATGTGCTTCAACCAGAGTGATTTTAATTTTTTTGCCTGATGCTCTGGAGAAGCTGGATCAAAAAACCTGAAAAAGAGCTTATGAATGAATAATAATAATATTTTATTCTTCCAAGACAATAGTGCACTGTAATAATACTGGCAAGTGTAATGGACATGTCAAGTACAAAGTTTAAAATAACAGAAAACATTATAAATTTGGCCTCAAGTATTTTTTGACACTATGAAAACACTTATCAATGAGGTATTCCCAGACCTCTTTCTTAAAGACTGGCATACACATATGCCCTCTTCTTATTTAATATTCACTGGAAGGTTATTATATAATATTACAAACATAGACTTTGGACTGTTCGAAGCCAAGGATAAAGTGGTTGACTTTATATATAAGTTGTCGCAGTATCTGGTATTATACCAGTGGATGCTATTGTTCATTTAATAATCAGCACTATACTGTTTCACAAGCAATACACATTGATAAATATAAACACATGGTGGGGATAACAATTTCAATTTTTTGAAAAGAGGACAACAGTGGGCATAAAAAGTTTGGTTACATATCACTCTTACCATCTTTTTCTGCATCTTCAAAGAGATGGTGAGAGGGCAGACCCCATAACATTATGCCATACAAAATTCTTGAATAAAATAACTCATAATACCATATCATCAATACATTTTAGTTTACTGAATGTCTTATGATAGAGAATAAGTAGAACACAGAATTTAGCTTTTTAATCAGGTGCATAACATGAATATTCCATTTTGGGTTACTATCAAAATGGAGTGCTAGGAACCTAAAATTATTAACTGTATTTATGAGACTACCATATGTTGTAAAAGAGTCAATGTCAATAATGCTGTGAGAATTAGAGAAAATCATTGCTTGAGTTTTTTCAATTTTTAGAACCAAATTTTAGTCTGCGCACTATGTAGTCATACATTTCAGCAAAACTTCACCAGCCGAAGCTAGATCACATAAATGTTTCCTGGATGTCATTACACTCACATCGTCAGCATATATTAAAACATTTCCTAGCACTATTAATCTGCAGCTGCCCCGGAAGATCATTTATAAAAACGAAGAACAACGAAGGTCCAAGAACGTACAGGGTGTATAAATGTATATACCCCCGTATAAATGGGTGACTTGTTTGCTACTCCTATTTTTTTTAATTACATGGATCTTGAGACCTTTATGTATTGAGTCATCATAAAATTGGCTAATTTAACATTTCACAATCCTAAGTAATTTAAATAAAATTGAAGAAAAATTTATTTTCCATATTGGATCTGAAGAATCACTCTCAATAAAGAGTGTCTTAACAAGTTTTCCTTATAAATTATATAATTACATGCATTGATAGTGGAAATAAATGAAGCAGAAGAACAAAGCTGAATTCAAGCCAGGGGAGTAAGTGAAATTTGAAATTGGTGTAAAACAATAGCAGAATCTAGAAGGAAAGAACATCATTAACCACTAACACTCAGCATCCCTATTGGATGTAATTGCTTCCAACATCAACACCAACTGTGCCAAATCAGAAGTGATTCTGTAGGATATTTCAGACCACTACCCCATACTAACAAGCCTAGAAATAGGCCTCTCTTTTCCATGTTATACAGTTACTCGCCGCTCCTTCTCAGAGATGAATAATATTAATTTCTCACAAATGTTAGATACAGAAACCTGGGATGCAGTTTTTTCTGCAAAAACTGTAGAAACCAAGTTTGATGCATTCTACAGCAAATTTCTATTTTACTTTGATATAGCCTATCCTAATCTGCAAATTAAAGTCAAGCCAAAGCCAATACGTAAAAATGGATCACTGATGAAATTCATCTGATGTCGATTCATCTTAAAGAAATGGCTGTAGTCTGTAAATCCTCGATGTGCAAGGAAACTGTAGTTCAATTTAAAATCTTGAAAAAATTATACCGCAAAATGCTTAATGATGCTAAAAAGTCGTGTAACAACTATAGACTTGATCAGGCAGAAAATAAGACTAAGGCCATATGGGAAATAATTAATGAAGCCAAGGGAGCAGGAAAACAAAGAGTCAAACTCAAAATCAATGACCCCAAAGGCCATCCTATCTCCAGCTACAGCATCCTAGCAAATAGTTTCAATGAATTTTTCTCCAAAACAAGTGCCCCCCTAAATCCAGCTCACCCATTGGAGCCAAGCTTTACCAGCTCTTGCAAATCCTTATTTCTTTACCCCTGCACAGACATAGAATTGAAAAATATTTTTCAGAATCTACGAAATAAATTTAGTTCAGGGTTGGATGAGATTCCCAGCCCAGTTCTTAAACGCTCATTTCATCTGATCAGGACACCTCTATTACATATTATAAATGAATCCCTGCTGCAAGGAATATTCCCACCTCCTTTGAAAGTTGCAAAAGTTATCCCGCTCTATAAAAAGAAAAGTAGCCCCCACGAAATGAATTCTTATCGCTCAATATCTCTCCTAAATCAGTTTAGCAAAATATTTGAGAAAGTGTTTCTCAATCGCCTCATCCCATATGTTGAATCTGAGAAGATTCTGTCAAAATTTCAGCATGGTTTTCGGCAGAATAGGCCCACCAAATCTGCTACTTATCAGGCAATAGATAATATATTGACAGCTCTTGATTGCAAGTTAGAATCTGTAGGAATGTTCTTTGATTTTTCTGACACATTTGGCTCAGTAAATCACAATTTACTATTGCAAAAAATGCATAAATATGGCATTAGGGGCAATGCACATGACTGGTTAGTCTCATATCTTTAGGGCCGTCAGCAGCACGTGGTTTTGCTCAATGATGGAAAAAAATTCATCTCTCCTGGTAAAGTTGTATGCCAAGGTGTCCCACAGGGTTCAGTTCTGGGTCCTATCCTGTTTCTCCTCTACATTAATGACTTACCTGAGAATATAAGAACCAACGAAAGGGATGATCCACTCTTATTTGCAGACGATACCAGTATCATACTCACTGCCTCTACAGTCCAAAGTTTAACAAACAATGCTAAACAAACCGTTCAACATCTGAACTCATGGTGTAGCAGGAATCAGCTGAATTTAAATGTGGAAAAGTCCCAACTACTTTACTTTGCAAATAAAAACAAAAACATGGCCACTTTTGCAATTGAATCAAGTGGAAAACTAATTCCCCAAGCGCCCCATGCAAAATTCCTAGGAATAGTTCTAGACAGGCGGTTGTCCTGGTGGGAGCATATATGTCACCTGGGCAAAAAACTGAATACCATTTGCTTCCTTATTAGAAGCATCAGGTTTACCGTAACAATGGATGTCCTCATGTCAATATATTATGCAAATATCTACTCCTGTTTAGTATATAGTATCCTTTTCTGGGGTTCTTCTCCGCTTGCAGACACAATATTTAAAATTCAAAAGCGAGCCGTACGGCTAATTGTCAAATCAGAGCATAATGCTCCTTGTCGTCCATTATTCCATAAATTGAACATTCTACCTTTGCCATGTATTTATATCTATGTATTACTGGTGTACACCTTTTTAAACCTTTCAATGTATGACACAAATTGTGGTATTCACCACTATGGGACCAGGTCTAAA
Source organism: Hetaerina americana (assembly GCF_022747635.1). Classification (NCBI taxonomy): domain Eukaryota; kingdom Metazoa; phylum Arthropoda; class Insecta; order Odonata; family Calopterygidae; genus Hetaerina; species Hetaerina americana. The sequence continues at coordinate 11,183,330 of NW_027286292.1, read as the reverse complement.
AATGATCTGCACCGAACTTACGTAAGAACTAGAACCACAGCGCTAGGCCCTAAATCTATGGGTCTCCTTATGTTTAATAAGCTAAATGAGGACCTGAAATCCAGCACAAACATTTGTCTATTTAAAAGGAAATTGAGAGCTTTTCTTCAAAGGAATTTGTTCTATTCTATTAGGAATTTCATGGAACATGAAACTTAGAATAGGTATATGTATTACATTGTGTATTATTGTATATATTGACGTGTCCTATACTATGTGTACAATTTTTTGTATGATGCAGTCTCTGAACAAATAAACTTATTATTATTATTATTATCATTCCCGAAAAATAAATGGTTTTTTTCAGTTCTGTTATGACTAATTACATCTGGCTTACCATCCATCACAATACCAACACATGTGCAGCACATTCTGTACTGCTGTAGACTCTAGGAACAATCACAGCTTAGAGCTGAAGAGCTACATGGTGCATACTATGCTATGTCTCCATCGCTATTTTTAAGTGACAAAGAGCACAAGACTGAGATGGGATGAATGAGGCGTAGAAAGTAACAAGGGGACAGGAAAAAAACATGAACAAAACCTTCTTGGATGAAACTTTACTTATTAAGAATCTGAAACAATTATAAAAAATGTATCTGCTTGCATTTGCTACTCGATTTATAAGGTATAAATAATGATCTAATGCCTGTATATTTTTCAAAAGCAGAGTCCAAAAAGCCTCTTAATATGCCTCACCCTGTTCACTTTGATTATTGCATTGTATATAATTCACACTAATCGTATCCCTTGATTAAATATCCCACAAATAAAACATTACACAAAGAATATAATGAGTTAAAGCCTTGGATGTGAAGGCAAACAAGAAGCCATCCATCTTTCATGTACAGTGCAATCATCAAAATGGACAAGGTGAGGCAAGCTCTGATTTTCAAAAATATGCAATAATAATGGTTACAGATTTATAAATGAGGAAAGTTTCATCCAAGGGGGTTTTGAACACTCTTCAGACACTGCATATTATTTTCATCTTTACTAGAACCCCGAAGAGATTTTAACCTAAGGGAAAGTTGCTATTAGCAACACTTCCAAGTCAAAGGATAAAATTGGGCTTGGTAGGCAACTACACACACCCTTGTAACTTTGTTTCCTCTCTCTCTCTACCCTGTTACTTCTCCATTTCATTCCTACTATCTCAGTTCTGGTTCTTTTTGCCATTTAAATATAGTGAAGGGGGCCACTTAGTGGAAAAGTATAGTATGCCAGGATAGTATTGAGGTGGTGGGGATTTTCTCTCTTTCTCCCATTACCAACTCCAGACTGTGATTGTTTCTAGTGCCTAAGACAGTATTTGCTGCATATGTGGTAATATTGTGATAATATGGGGTATTCAAGCAGGCATTACCTAGTTTTGAGCCTAGATTCCTTTGGTGATTCACCAAATGTTCAATCCCTAGGCCTCCACACTCTCGGAAAAATAGGAGTAAGTACCGGAAAACACATGATGTGCTGTAACAGTACTAGCTCCTACATATATGTGGGGCAGATTTTTTCCCATGCAGCAGCAGTCTGCATCATAGATTAAGAGAATGATTATGCCAGTAATATGAAGGGCAATGGCCCACAATAAATATATTAGCCACTTCAAAAAATTATTCTCATGGAGATTTGGAGCATTAGTTTAAAATCAAATGAAATTATGATTCATCATAATTGCTCAACAGCTAAAGAACCAACAGTTTATCAAGAGGGACCTTAGATTATACAATAATGTTAATGGAAGTTATGCCAACTATACCAAATAGGACCTTGGATTCAGTGTTTGAGAGCTTAAATTTTCTGATAATGGTGACAACCCATGAAGAGATTTCTGCCAAGGGTGTCTACTTGTAATGAAGGGGCATCCTAGACAATGTAAGGAACCAAAGGGTTTTTAGAGTGAATATGTTGGGAAGTTTCAGGATTCTCATGCTTTGTGACCGGTAGGCTTTATGGAATTATTCACATTTCTTGGAACCATTGCATCTTGAGGTTTTAAAACATGACTTTTGGAGTCCCATCCCAACCTATAATTTTGGCCGAGCAGTCTAAGAATGGGGCCTTAAAACGGGCATTGTCAGGTCATTCCACAACAAATTTCATTGCTCACTTTTTAGGAATATTTGAGATAATGACAATAAACATATAATTTTCACAATCTTGGTATGACAATTGATGCTTAGCATTCTTTCCAGTGCAAAATGTATACTTATAATTACCGATTAGAACTTTGCTTGGAACTATAGTAATTAGTTATTCCTAGTCCTGGTTGTGATAAGGCTCTATCCTTTATTGCTAACCCAGAAGATTTGATTTGATACCTGCCCAAATGGATTTTCCATTGCCTAGGCTTGAAGTCTTTGTGATTGTCCTTTTTCTAATTTTCATGTTAAAAAACCTTACATAAAAGGCTAAAAAATGATTAGTGCTAAATAAGTTTAAATGAATTGTATGTTCAATGGAAAAATATCTCTCCTCAGACTGGAATAATATTTTCGGCAATTCAGGAAAAATGATTAAAGAGTGAGGAAAAGTTTTAGCACTTTGGAATACCTTAAAATGATTGGCATGTTTCTGAGAAAAAAATGAAAGAACAAAATCCTAATAATCTTTAAGAAGGTACCTAAATCACCAATCAAAATAATAATTATATTACTCACCAGTGTCCTGCCACTATCTTTGAGGATGTACTGATCAAGAACATGATGAGAGAATTACAAATCATGAATATCAGAATGGCATTTTTCCTTGTCAGTTTAATGTATTTAAAATAATTCAATTCTGTCATCTTCAACCCCATTGCCTAAAAATTAAGATAAAACGAAAAGTTCAAATGTAGTCCATTTTTTAAAAATAAAATTTAACTTTCTGGGGCACATTTACCATCTGTAAAAAGCTGGTGGCCATTAGTCCTCTTTGTGATGGATGTTCAAAAAAAATGCCCAAGCCAGTTAGAATTCCAGGCACAAAACCAAGAGTCCTGTATGTAAATCTCCCTAAGATGTTTCTGTTGATGAAAGGCAATTTTCTTTGGAAATTATAGAATGAACTGGTGTACAATGATTAAATTTTGAAAGTAAATAATACAAAAATAGATAAATATGTACTATCTCATTTAATAAAACCATTCTGTGTGAAAATTTCCCAGAACAAAATTGCATAATAAAAGGACCAGTATCTGATGCTATAATATTCAACTGGGCACATAAAGTGAGCTAGTCTGGCCAACTATTGTGCCCAAGCCAAGGACTTGCTCTGAGAATTGGCTGTTGCAGAAAGGTGAAGGGAATAGCGCAGTAGCAGCAGTAAATATTCACCAAATTTCACCACTTTATTCATGAAACTCAGTCAAAAAACTACACTAATCTTTATTTTTTCTTGAGTACATGATGATGGTGAAACTAATTTTATTTTAAAAAGGTACTTCATGGCATAGCTTGGCATGCAATAATAAGTTAAAGAGCCAAAATGAAAATCATAGAATTATTACCTTATTCCACAGTTGAATGTAACAAAGCCTGTGCCAGTTAATGCTCCATAAATAGTTGATTGAATCAGTGCTTTTAACAAACAAAAGCCACTTTTATTAGGATATAAATTCCTTTTCATCAGTATTTTTATCTAGAAAAAATAGTTTAATGATCTTTGAAGTTATTGCCATTTATATTTCCATGGATATGCCATATGCATATGTCTAAAATGGATATGCATATGTCTAAAATATTCCAAAACAGTACCTGTCTATAAGAAAGGTGATAAAGATGATTTAGCTAACTACCGCCCCATTTCCATAGTCCCCGTTTTTGGTAAAATTTTTGAAGCTATTATGAAAGATCAAATATGTAATTTTTTTGAGTTAAATAATCTCTTTTCCAAATCCCAGTACGGCTTTCGATCTGGGAAATCTACAATTTTGGCAGTAGAGTCCATCGTTAATTATGTCATTAATGCATTTGAAGAAAAGGAATCAGTCTCAGTGACACTATGTGATCTTAGTAAGGCCTTCGACTGTGTTAATCATTCAATATTACTAACAAAGCTAGAATATTATGGTATTAAGGGAGTTGCACTGAAACTAATGAAGTCATATTTGGATGATCGCCACCAATTGGTTGAACTTGATGGCTGTCGGTCTGCAGCTCTTAAAGTAAAATGTGGTGTACCACAGGGCTCTGTGCTTGGCCCAGTACTTTTCATTATCATGATTAATGATTTGCCCTGTAATATGAAACCTAGATCTGTTTTATATGCTGATGACACTACTTTTGTGCAAAAGTGTCAACATCCAGAAGATGCAAAGTTACGATCTAGCGCTACCCAAAAACAGGCTAAGGAATGGTTTGATGTTAATCATTTACAATTAAATACTAACAAAACTCAGCATATTGTGTGCAGTCTTAAATCAAAAACAACTGATATTGAAACTGCTAAAATACTAGGAATTTATATTGATACAAAACTTAATTGGGAGACTCACATCAGTCAGACCTGTAATAAACTTAGTAAAGCTGTTTATATGTTAAGAAAGCTCAACTTTATCATTTCAAATGAGTATCGTTTAACACTTTACCATGCCTTCTTTCAATGTCATTTGAATTATGGTGTTGAGTTATGGGGTCATTCCCCTCATGTTAAACAAATTTTGCTACTGCAAAAGAGAGCTATTCGCTCTCTTGCTAATATACCACCACGTGATTCCTGCAAACCTTTTTTTATTAGGTATAGAATCATGACTGTATTTTGTTTGTATATCTTTAAGGCTCTGATTCATGTGAAAGTTAATCTAGAAACTTACCAATTAAGGTCCAACCTCCATAACTATTCCACAAGAGGTAAATCGAATCTAAATACTACTTATTGTAGATTGTCATCAACTTACAACACATTTCACAATATGAACATACGACTGTATAACTATCTGCCTACTCAGTTGAAATCAGATGGTATCCAGAGTTTCAAGAATAGGGTATATACCTGGTTACTTGCTCACCCACTTTACTCATTGGATGAATTCTTTTGTGACAATCTTCATCACATTTAAGAACTTATGTTTATATATTAAGTAATATTATGATTGACGACATTTAATATGGTTGTACCATTTTTAAAATGAATAAAGTATTATTATTATTATTATTATTATGGTCTGGGCTGCTTGGTTTACACTAATGAGCTATAGTGGTATTGGTTTCCATTGCACGACAACACTGGAAAATCATTGTTGTTGGTGCTACCATTTTGAATTTGGAAAGTAATGGCAACACTATGTTTATTTCCATGTGCATTAGGAAGTCAGTAGCAGCAGCTGAATTTTGATAGGTGGTAATAAATTTACATACCTGTTACCTATACTTAATATATATAATCTGGTAGACACCCCCTACATTGTCTGCTGTGGTTAAACAGGAAGTAGAAATTTTACCCTGAATATGCATGCATACTTAAAATATCTTGTCCCCTTTCATATCCCATGGTATGACAAAATATGGCAATAACCATACTAGAGAGGTTACTCCACAATGACCTCAGCCAAGTCACCAGAAAAATTTGACTGATACCTGTTCCCCAGGAAGATCTGGTAACTAAAAAATTTCACAGCTGGGGCGAAGCTGAGGAGCCCATAGGTGTTACCTGGAATTGGACCAAGGCCTTTGGTCTTTAGCCAAGCTCAGTTTAAATATTTCATTTGTAGTTCAACTGAAACTGGCCTGGAAATTATGTGGAATTATATTTCTGAAACTATATTATAATGAGAATAAACTGAAGTATTTGTATCAACCAGCTAAGTCTAAAAGTCAAGGGGCCAAATTGATCTGGTAATATTACAACCAAGGCAACTGATGTCTGATGACCACAACCAGGTTGGGAAAAATTACATATTCATTTTTCCAATTAAAAATTATAAAACAAATTTGATAATAGAATTAGAAATGCAATGCATTCAAAAACAAAGGTACACAGTACTTTTGTATTATTTTATTTAGATTTCTCATTTTAATTAAAAAAATATATATAGTAAAAATGTGCCAGTAAAAATGGTTTACTGATATGAAATTATAAGAATGTTACCCTTTTTAATATCACATATAAGTAATATCTATTCAACAAAAATAGCACTATTGTTATTAACTTTATATCATTTGTTAAATTAGGTATGGAGAAGAATGGAGAGTAAGCTGGATGTAGCAGGAAACAAATGATAAATTTGAGAATATGGTCAGCAAAGAGAGGAAGTTGCTGTAATAATAATGTAAAATCATGAAATCAAAAAAGGCAGAAAAAGTGAGAGGAGGATATCATGAGAGGTAGTGTTATGATTTTGTGACAGCCATGATATATTGAAGAATGTTGGACAAGTAGGGTAAAGGAAGGAAGAGATTAAAGGATCTGAATGGTGCAGTGACTAATGTACTAGCTTCACACCCTGACTCACGAGGTTTCAGTCTTGGAGGTGATAGGATTTTCAGAGATATCCCAATCTCATATGGTAAAAGAGGTATGGGAAGAACTTGAGGAAGCAATAAAAATCTGTGGGGCATTCATAAAATCAGTTAGATTTGCAGATGACCAAACTTTAGTTTGTCAGTTAGCCAAGGGATTGCAAGCAGTGCTGAGTGAATTGGAAATTCAGCGTGATAGATACGGAATGAGAATAAGTGTAAATAAAACTAAGGTAATCCGGTTTTCAAGAAAGAGAAAAGCTAAGTTAAATATTAAAATAGGAGGGTAAAAACTAGAGGAGGTGGAAAAGATTACTTATCTCCCAAGTGTTTTGGACCAAAATGGTCATAGTGGAGACATAAGTAGAAGAATTATGTCAGGCAAAGAAACTTTCACATAGAGGAGAGAATTAATGATTTGGAGTTTCAGCAAGGATGTTAAGAAAAGGCTTGTTAAAACTATGATATAGAGCATGATTTTGTATGGTGCGGAAACATGGTCTTTAAAGCAGGGTGATAGCCATAGATTGGAGGCTTTTGAAATGTGGAGAAGGATGGAAAAGGCAAAGTGGAATAACAGAAAAACAAACGAGGAAGGGCAAGGCATGGTGAGGAAGGAGAAAGGAATATTGGGAGAAGTCAAAAGGAGGTAAAAAAGATTGATTCAGAAAATTTTGATAGGTGGTAGGATGTTGAAGACTAATAGATGGGAGAACTTTGGGCGAAGGGGAAGGAATAGGATAGATATGTTGGATGCAATGAATGGAGGAAATAAGTACCTGGAATTGGAAATGAGCTTGCTGTAGCGCTCGATTTCAGGTAGTGCTTTTTGTTAAGAGGGGCAAGGAAATGTATTTTTGGATAGTTTTTTGGGCCATGCTCATTCAAAATCTACCCTAATCGGTAGAATACTGATTATAATAGTCCCAATCCCAAATTGCAATGCCATGTGGTATTTCAGGTGAAGTTCACCACCCATCAGATGGGGCATCGGTGAATCCCTTGGCACCTATTATTAAGATGAGGCCGATGCCAGGTTTCTGTCGACCCTGCCTCCATCGCCAACCAAACTACCCTTCTAGTCCAAATGGTGCAAATGAACTTAGCTGTTGGTCAACTCCCAAATACTACCACTACATAGGAAGAGAATAGGCTTTTTAGATTTGTTGATGATAGGCATAAGGAACAAGGAAACTGAAGAATGAAATACTTTCTTTGTTTGGTAGACAAAGAGCACTTGCATAGTATGAAAATGAACTTCAAATGAAAATAGGAAGCAATTACAACTCCACACGATTGATCGTTCAAACTTGCCCTGCATGTCCAAACTCGTCCCATCTTTAGCAAATCTAATAAAACACACAGCAGTAGGAAGGGGAACCACTGAATTGTAACCATCAATAATAAGAGCCAATTTTTCTATGCACACAGAAAATTTATCTTGATAAAAAAATTACTGGCTATGAAAAATATAGGTATAGGCCATTCTCCAAACTGAATACGAAGTAAAAAGTTGGTGAGACTTAAATGACTCCGCGAATTTCTCAAAATAGAGAATTTCCTCTGCCTTTCCTCTTAATTAAAGAAAGCAATGGATGAAATACTACCTACTTTCTTGAAGGGGCAGAAATTTCGTCTAGTGTAGTTCCCTAGATATTTAAGTTTACACATTGTTTGCAATGAAAATGAAATCTTGTCATGACATAGACAATGAGCACGGTTAAAGGAAAATATGAAATAAAATTTGAAAATTTATATATTTTAAAAATCAATATGTTAAGGTTAATCGCTAATGAAAATAACCAAAATATTCTCACCCCATACACTGTCAGGAAAAGTTTGAACGATCCTTTAAGGCAGGATATAAACATCATCATAATTCCTTCTAAACAATTATGATTCCATGGATGAATGAAAGCTGAACATGGGCAATATTCAACTAACTTCAGTTTGCTTTGTGACACCATCTTTTTGAAATTGCGACGCTGACTGATTTGAAAGAGCATGTTTGTTTGTGAGGGGCATATTTACCATCCATTAATATTCAACGGCCCATTGTTACTGAAGTCGGAAAAAGTCACGTGGTTATTCAGTGTAAGGTATAGCGTGAAAGTGTGGCAAACAGAGAGTTTAAACCACCGATTACACAATAGTAACTATTCAAATATGAGGCACCTTGTCATTTATAATCGACTAAGATCGCGTTTCTTAGTACCATTTAGCCGACGATACGTTTATTATTATGTATTAGTGATTATTCTGAAATGAAATTGAAAGCATTGTATGTATGTTTATCGTTGAAGTAAAACAATATAGATAAATTCAAATAGGCCGCTTAGATCCAAACGTAATTTTGATATTTCCCCAAAACAGGTGAGGCGAAAAAAGCAAAGAACTTAAACGGATGGAGCGAATGATTTTTATTTTTTGACAGTTCTGGAATCCTTCGTCGTATTTTTGTTTTCGTCAAAAGCGATTTGTTATGTCACGGATAGGCAAAGATAATGCTTTCGCAATACTCAAGGATATAATATCTTGCACGTTACTGATAGTAGTGTCGTCTGTTGGTATTGTGAAGGTTTGAATCGTGGCAATATTATGTTTTGCTAATGATTATGGACTCAAATATTAAAAAATGGTGTTATTTAGCAAGTTTCAAACTTTGGGACACTCGTGTCATGATTATGCACATCCATGGACACCTTCCTGCACAGAAGCATCAGCATTCATTGGATTCCACGCGGTTTTCGAATGCCTCCGAATTTATACAACCGTTTATATGGTATTTATGAAATATCCATTACTTGTTAAATATTTATTTTCCTGAAGTGTATTGATTTATTATGCAGTAACGAATTTTTGCCTAGGTTTCTTCAGTGTGTTTGTTAGGTAGATCAGTGTGTCGTGAGAAATTAATTAGAATGACAGTGGATAAAAATTGATAGAATGGTAGTTTGTGGAAATAATTGTCTGTATTTCGCAAATGAACATTTTTTTCAGCTTGCCCTCCTTATGCGAGGTAAAATCCCTTCGGTGCTACATATCAAGAAGACAGTTTTGGGAATCCTTCAGTCTTCCGCTTTTTTGACGTCCCACGCATTTTCCTTTATATTAATTGTCTGTGCGATAAGGTAAGCGGCCTAAGTGCTTAACCGAATTTCTGCCTATTTTCATTGTTACATGTTTCGTCTTTTTAATCAGCAATTTTTATCTATTTGTAGAAAAGTATTGGGAAACTTTAATTATCTCACGGTATCATTTTTGCCGGCGTTCATTTCAAGTTTTATTTCAATATTGGTGGAGAGACCATCCAGAAGAAGTTTATTATGTCTCTACGTGGCCAATGTGGTAAGTATAAATGTTTAAATGCTTATTCCTTAATGTCTGTAGTTTACATTCCTGCATTAATATTATTCAGGCATCAGAAACCCTCTTCAGGATGGCGGTTTCCAGAGGTTTGGTCCGAGCTATTCCCAAAGGAGAAGTGCTAATTTTTATGGCGTCAATAGCAGCATTAATGTATTCATACAGAGGAGTTCACAATAGTCGCGATCCCATTTATGCCCTATTACGGTGAGTTAGTTTTTGAATCTACCGTAGTATAAGATTTAGGATTAATCTGGAATTTTTGGAAATCTGACTTACAGTAATGTATGTTGCGATTAATTTTAACCAGAATAGTTGAAGTAATGAAAATCCATGGATTTATCATTATTTCATAAGTATTGAAGCTTGCTCACAAATGAGAGCGGTTGTTTCAACTTCTTTTCATATTGTCAATGCAAGTCAGTGGCAATGTTCTACTCATATTAGATTCTGAAAATGTCTGTGGAAAGTTACAACTAACTTTGATTGTCATAATGACCTATTGCCACAAACTGGAGGTTGCCTCATTTACTTATTTTGTTTTTATATTGCATGTGATTCAATCCCAAGAACTTGTGTATAATTTATGATGCAAAAGATTGAATGTCCCTTTGTATTGTGCGCTTCAAGTTACCGACATTAGACAGAAAACATATTCACTAGAAGTTCATATGCTTGAGTGTTTCCCAGGGGACATGATAATCCTGTGGGTAGAGTGCTGAAGTATTGACTGGATGGCTGGGTTTGATTCAGTGTGACATTTCTGGTAACCATTGGCCCCCCAGCTTTACTTAAACTATGTGATTTTTTGGGGCGAAAAATTTTTTAGAAACCATGTAAGGCACAGGTAAAGAAACTCCACTCCCCTGATGTTTGAATTACACATCTGTCAGGCTTAGTGCTAGGTGAGCTGTCCAATTGTATATGAAACCGATCTTCAAGTGATCATTGTGGTTGTTTCCACTCATAATTTATGATGTCCGTCTTCAGCTATGCAGATGGAGTTTCTATTTAGTCACAAAATTCAAGGTGATCCCAACAAAATTGTCGTTTTTTTTGCCTTGAGTCGGTTAAATATGTTGATAATCTCCTTTCAACCAGGGCAAATTTTCCCATGCCAAATTTTCAAATGCCATGAGACATCTTTGCCTAGGGAGATCTTTCCCAAACTTGACATTTTCAAATGCCTCTTCTACTTAGTAGATGACTTTAAATATTTGATAATGATCGGATTTAGAAACAAATACAAATCTTAATTCAGTTAAGGCCATCATATTCTGGCTGTGGACTGATAATTCAAAAGGATAAAATTTTAAGTTTATGCCTTCACTTCTATATTGTTCAGTCACTGTCCGTAATCCATGTTAATTTAATACATCATGCATATGCATGCATCAAAATTTCAAGTCTGGATGCTTCACAATGTGTGTTTATCATAAGATTATCATGGAAAATTGTATTGTGTACAGTAGTTCAGGCAAAACAGAGTGTTAACCCACTCACCCAGATAATGCAGATACCACCCATGAGGGCCGCCCTGACAAATTTAGGTTCCCCCACTCAAGCTTTCTACATTTACATTCCCCCTTACATTAAGTGCTTCATGCATTGGCACTCTTGCCTCTTCTTGTGGGGATTCTTATTTGTTGACTCCCATTTCTAATGAATCTGCTTATGTGGTCCCTGTCATATGTGTGGGTTCCTCTAGATCAGCGTTTCCCAAACCTTTTCGAGCCATCATATATGGATCCATAAACCTATACTCAACACCCCCAATCGGCAGCTTTAAAATAATAATTAAAATCATTAAACAAAATAACCAAATGAGGAATATTGAATTAATTAAATTAAAAACGATGACTGGTTAAATGTTTTTTTTAATGCAGTAGATGTATTGTTTTCATATCACATTTATGCAAAAGACTTAATACACAACAAAAGGGACTTAGATGAGAGAATACTTTTTACATAATAATAAATTATCAAAACAAATATTTTTAAAAAAGCTTTTTTTGGAAGTTTACATGTCATTTTTTCCCTTAAATTGAGCAATTATAAAACAAACATTTTCAATTTATAAAAATTGAATAACCAATCATGTGTTGTTAAAATTAGTTGAACGATTGGCTACTGATAATAGTTTTTGATGGTCTAGAAGTCATTCAAGGAAATTCTATTGACTAATTTAATAACATATTTCCATCAAATAAAATTTTAATGGGATGGATGGGCTTGATGACCTGATACCAGTTTTCCAACGTCCGGTTTAATGTCACTGAGTGGGAGTCTTAAATCACAGCGTTCACTAACCTGAAGTATTTTTCTCTGCTTGGAAATAAGCTGAATGACTGCACTAAAACCACGATCCACCAAATATGAAGTTGGAAATGTAAGGAGGAGTTTTTTAACCACCATCAATAATGCAGGATAACAATCAGAAACATCCTCCTGCTTCCAAAACTCTTGATAATTTATCTTAAACTTTGGTTTCAATTCAGCGTCATTTTGTAGTCCAATTAATTCTTCCTCTAACACTCCAACTTCCTCAGTATCTATAAACGGCTTTATCTTCGTCTGGAATTTCCAACATAATAATATCCTCAAATCGCTGTGTCATATTTTCATGTAAGGTGGCTAAATGGTCACAAGAGACTCCCAAATCATCATCATCTATACCAACTTGCTCTTCTAGCTTAAGCAGGGAAGGAAATGGATGAATTTCGCGGCGACCTATGTTGCAGTTAAACAAAAGCAACTTTGAAATACACACTGTCACCACAGATTTTGCCTTTATAAGGTTAGTATCATTTCCCTGCAATTGTAAATTCATTTCATTGAACTTTGCAAATAGTTCAGACAAAAATGCAACGTCACTCCTAATCTCATTAAGGTTCTCCCTGAGAAAAGCATCTTTCTCCTCAAAAAACTGCACGACAGTGTCAAATAGATTATAGAAGCAGTTTATACTACTGCCTTTTGATAGCCAACGAACTTTTGTGTGTAGTAACTAACGTCTGAAGTCTTCGTCATTCTCATCACACAACTCACAAAAGAGTTGATCATTTAGAGAGCATGGGCTTTGATTTTGTTAACTGATGTAATTACAATGTTTAAGGACTGGTGAAGGCAATCAATCGGTATTTCAGCCACTAGATATTTTCAGTGAATGACACAATGAACAGCAAAAACATTTGCTACATATTTTCTCAAGTTGCAATATAACCATGATGATGACCGGTCATTGACGGAGCCCTGTCTTTCACAACAGCAAGTATGTTAGAAAGTGAAATTTTTTGTCCCTGAAGAACTGCTCCACAATACAAAATATTGACTCCTCTTTAGTGTCATTTTCTAATTGCCTTGCAAACAGCAACTCTTGAGATAGATTTTCTTCTTTAATAAAGCGTACATTAGTTAGAAGCACAGATTCATTACCTGGCAAAGTTGACTCATGTAACTGTAATGCAAATTCTGTTGTTCTCAGGAGGCCGCACAATATATCTTCCCGATTTTCAGCCATTTCATCTATTCTTTGTTGAACTGAAGTGTTGCTTAAGGGAATAATTTTTATTGTATCATATGGTGGCTTATGCAGAACAGTACTCAGGACTTCCCTAACTGCTGGTGTGACGAGTTCTTCACCAATTTTTTGTGGCTTTCCAGATTTGGCAATTAAGAGTAAAATATTGTATGATGCATGCAAACCATCAGTGAAATGTTTTGAAGCATTACACAACATATTTGAAAGTGTTGGACGATTTTGCAATCTATCACAAAGTGACTAAAAACATGTTCAAGTCTTTTCTGTCTTGTCAGGATGTGCCTTCCTAAAATGTTCAATTAGTCTGGAAGGTTTCATCGCCTCATTTGAAAATACCCGTTTGCATTTTATGCACCTGTGCTTGTTTATAGGTGACTATAAATCTGTACTTAAGATAATCCAGATTATTATGCCTACATTTCTTCTTTGATTAGTCATTTCCTGCCATTCTGTTTTCACAATAAAGTTTTATATATTAAATTTTCTTAAAATAAAATTTAATATATATTAACGAAATAGAGTACACATACAAGTAAATGATTAGACGTGGGTTCATTTTTAAGTAGTTACTTTTAAAAGAAAATTACTGATAATCTTATGAACAAAACAAAATATTTATGTGCTTGCGGCCTAATTTCAATCATTTATTACGTGAGCGCAACTTTAAAAATGATGTGTAGAGAGTTTATGCCAGAGGTCTGAACATCCACTTTTGTTGTCTTTCAGAGAGAAACCAAATACTTGGCTGCAAAGTAAGATCCTCTTGAATTCGATTTATAATACTGGCCCAGTCAGTTTTGGGTGAAATAATATTTTTTTGGCTCCTATTATGTCATTGTGGTCATATTAGTCCATGCAATTCCCTACATTGTATTCATAAGAAAGGCAGCTCAACGGACTGTTGCGGTGAAATTGGCTTTGGTTCAATTTTTGGATACTAGTGTGTGGGTTGATTCAACAAAAGTTTATTCCATAGCAAGGCCACCTTTCCATTTGATGGTATATTATGAAGAGGAATTTTGTGAAGAAGTATGTTTACTACTCAATTTACTTGTGAAGTCGAAATCTTCCCAAAGTTTTCTTTTTATTCAAAAAATATTTGTGAATACCATTGTTTGAAAAAAGCTATGCTTAAAGTAAATGCACAATGTCAGCAAAACTGTGACTTATATCAGTTTACCGGGAATTTATTTAATTGATATCTAGCCGGCAAAGGGAAAGTTCAATCGTTTATATACGAAGTATCAGAGAAAAGATTCTCTTTTTGAACTATCTATTACCATTTCATGAAAACATAAAAAATATACTGGCCGTTTATTTTCATAATATACTTTGCCATCATAAATTAATACAAATACTAATGTAATAGTAAAATTAAGAGAATGATATCATGCGATGAATGAAAAATAACTTACCAGTACAGACTTGATAATATTGTTGGAACCAAATGGTTTGGAAAATGATTATCCTGGTAAATATTTGATGTAAAACCACTAGATCTATTTATCGGATGAGCTGATTCCTTTCTGGATTCACACCGGTTTTAATACATTGAACCTTACTGCCAAAGCACTGTGACAACAAAGTTGTGCCCAAATTAGACCAAATGACATTAAACCCCTTTGAAAGTTTCCCTCATGCGAGAAAGGCTCAAAAATATATTTCAATCGTTCTTACTTTAAAATGGAAGTATGCTGTACTGTAAGGATGCGGGAAACAATGTAAATTTGAAAACCGAAATTTCAAAACGGAGGCAAAAAGAAGGTTATTGAGCCTTCGCAAATATCACATTGTCAGAATCCTCCGGCGTCCCCCTGCGGCCCTCTTTGCCTTTTTCTGCCCCCTTAGACTAGAGCACCACCTCTCGGGGGGCAGTAGCGCCAACTTCGGGAACTACTGCTCTAGATGAAGCAGCTGACGTTTCTTCTTCCTCCTGATTTGCTGGGATAACCATCACCTCTTAGCACATGAAGTGCATTATGATGCATGTGAGAATTTGACGTATTTTAGCAAAAGTGAGCATTTACAGTATGGCAGTGGAATTGTTTGAAACGTTTGTGAAAAGTAAATTTGTTTTTATTCAAGATATGAGGGTTACTATACTTTCCAACTATTTTCCCTGGTTCCCAATTTTAATATGGGATAACTCTGATCATTACTTGATCATTTTTCTTCATCTCTATGGCTTTTGACTTCTAGATGTCTTAATTTTTTCATTTTGCCCTCTTTGGTGCGAAATCCTTTAGATCTCTTTAGGCTCTTTTTTTATTGAGTCTCTGTAGCAAATAGTGTAGTCATGTTTTCAAACAGCAATTAAAAAGGATTTCTTCAGGGAAGCATTCAGCCTCCTGACTCTTACACAATATCAGCTTACCAATACTCACTCTATTCCACCCAGCCATTGGATTGATGTTTGTGTAACCTATTATTACATAAAATTTATCTCGTTTGGATATATTTTTATATACTTGTAAACATTTCATTAATTTTGTGGGAAACAACTTTTCCTTGCTGTGTTCCAAAACATAAATGTTTCCTTGTCTTCTGCCTTCTATGAGACTGATGTTTACAACAACTTTAAAAGACCACTTTCCAAGGGTAGTTATCAATGGTTGCCGCTTGAAAATTTTCATGCTCTCGATCTCTTATCAGCCCTCAGAATGTTTTAAAATTTGATGACATTCTTAGTTAAGTTATCAAAGTCAATAATAAGTCGATATATGATGTTTCGAAGTTTAGTACTTTAACCACAGTGCCAACCAACCTATAAAACTGGTAAAATGAGGAACACCCAGGAATTTGGTGAATGTTGTGGAAAAACAAGTATTTGACTCATTTTATGTGGGGAATGTTGCCCACGTACCATTTTAGAGGATTCAAGTGATGCTAATAATTTGTGTCTAGATGATTTGAGTGAAAATAAGGGCATAAACATTAATTCACTGAGCATTCTTTTGTTTTATGTTCAAAAACAGTTTTAGTTTATGTCCATTTTTGGCCCCTGTTGACATTCTTTTTTACTGTGACCATTTACACAGCAACCATGTTAGTGAAACAGTACATCACTATTTTTTCAGAATATTGGTTTTATTTTCCAAGAAATCATAGTTGATCCAATGGAGGGCCCTCAATCAATAATTTGCAATTACTGGAGTATTTCTGGTCAGGATTGTGGAGCTGTTAATCTTTGCATTTTTTTATCCTTCTAGTATTGCAATTTGATTGCCGACCCTCTCTTGTCATTTCTGGGGCATGTAGTGAACAATTATTAACATGACAAATATTTACCCATGGATAAAGTTATTTGTAGATATGGATTGCCCAGGAAAATTTAATGTTCTCCCGACTATTGGAGGAATATCGTGATGGTTGGATTGGATACATCCTGTTTGAATATTTGCAGAAATTAGTGAACTTAACTAAGAGTAAACCAGTGAATCAGCATATACAATGTTTATTTTGCTAACTTTCCCATTTAAAATACTTCAGCTAGACAATTATTCTGCTGGCTTCCATTTGTTAATTTGCATCTTAGAAATGATTATGAAAAGGTCAAATTTCTAGAGGTTTGCAGCAATTGTCATAAGACACTCATCTGCTACATTTATGTACAAATTCAATACACCTCAAATCCAGGCACAATGTGATGCACTAGAGAGTCTGGATAGTAGGAGACAATGGGAAGGGATGGAAAAGAAAGGATTAAGGCACCAGGAACCAAGGACTAGCAAGAAATTCCACCAGTAATATGCTTCAGTATCACCCTGGGCCACAGGGTCATTCACATCTCATATTGGGGTTTTTTGCCCCTACCTCATACTCCCTATGTATAGTCAGTTCTCTCAAAACTTTCAAGTTGGCCAATGAGGGTTCCATTCCTGAGGAAGGGATCTTCATATACCTGCTACCTCTTCACTTACTCTAGGGACTTGTCATCTTCCTACCAAAATGTTTAATCGGTGCTTGTGCCTTGTTTGTTTTTTGATGCATGCAGTTTATGTAAAATGCAGTGTGGTAGCTTCACATCCAGGTGATGCTGGATTTCAGTTGGGAGGTTCATCCTGAAAGTTAGTTAGGTTTGCCATTTAAGGTACCATTTTATTCAGCATTGATGTACCCAAGAAAAATATATTATCTTTGATATGGACAATGTAATCGTGGATCAATCATAGTAGATGTGCAATCCTTGGATATGTTGATGGTAATTTTACTAATTTGGTGGACAATGTCAATATTAGGAATTATTCCCTGGCTAATGTACATAACATTAAACAAAGGGCCATCTGGCCAAATATCAATGACAGAAGGAAAGAAATATAGTATGTTAACGCTATATTGGAGAAAACCCATGGAATTCAAATTTTGCTGTGAGGAATCTCTATCTTGCCACTATTTGTGAATTCCATTAAGGTGACCTAACACAATGCAATCCGAGGCTGTCCACAAAACTTTCAAGAACTTGAAATTCCTTCCTTTGTTATATGCCTTGGAAAATCTGGAGTTATGACTTAATTAATATACCTTATAAATTATTCTTTTATGTATTCCTCATCTCTATGTTGACAGAGAATAATTCTAGAGTCAAGTAGAAATTCATAAGCCAGCATAATCAACATATTGTCTAAGGAAGGAGGTGAATTGTATGTTTAAAGGGTGCAGTCTTGGGAGTGTTTATTTGGTATGCGATATTGTTTGAATTGGGATAGGTGATCCAATCATTGCTGACCTTGAATGTGTAGAGTGCATCAGGGCTTTGGACAATCACAATCCTGAGCTGTGATTGGTGTAATGTTTGATCCCTTCTCCTAAATTGAGATACTTTGCAAATACAAATTCAATTTAGGGGCAAGATAAAATGGTATTCATGTAGAAGTAAATCGGTTGAGATAATTTGGGTGTTATGTGAGAAGTCAGGATGTTGAAAATTGCCAATTCTCATTTTAGTTTTTATCCATGTTGTTGTATTCTTTCTCATTCAAACATAATGCCTGTCTGAATTTTTGGGTCATTCAACTGAGAGCTTAAAAGAGACATGGTTTACGGTGGGTCTAATTCCTTGTCTCTCTGTGTGGGGTAGGAACTAGGCTCTATGAGATTGCATAGGGGCAGAGAATTCATGAAAAAGAGCAGGGTATCAGATTTTTAACCATCATGCCACCTCTAGTTCTAGCTGGTGTGATATGTACAATATTATAATTAAATCTGGAATAACTTCATTTCCTTGAGGTTGAATTCTATGGGTTGAAGAATGATAGTTTATATTATGAAGTGGCATGGTATTCATTGTATAGCATAAAAAATAGTTGTGAAATATTAGAGGGGTCATTTTTACAAAATAAAATCTTTAGGCATAGAATTTCATGTTCTAGGAATTTCTTCAAAGGACAAACAAACTACAAATTAACTTTGCAGGAAGCTTTATTCACTAATTTTCAAGGTGTATTATTCATTTTTTTCAAAGTAAAAATTATTGGGAAATATTTAGGCATGCCCTAAAATATAATGTTATGAATGCCCATAAAATATAGAAGTATATACTTGAAAGTCAATGAAAACTTGTTAACCAGGAAATAGTAATCTTGTGGTACACATGGTTCAGTTGATAGATTAGCGGAGAAATCTTTTATCTCCTTGATAATACTGCTTAAAAGTATTTAAGAAATAGCTGAGGGTAATCAGAGATGATTATACCCAATAATTAGGTTTACATGATTAAGAGAACCACAGTAATCAACCTGGGGGCTGCTTTGATACTAAGCTTAATGGTGTGCAAGATTCATATATTAACAGGATGTTACACAGATTAAAGTTGCAGAGATGGACAAGATTCTTTTCCTTGTACTGCCTGTCATTTCCAGTGAATATCTGGTCCCCAAAAAGTTACATGGATTGGGCAAAGCTGAGAGCACCCTGAGGAATCACCCAAAATTGAACCCAGCCCTTTAGTCAGTTGCTTTACATTACCTACTGGACTAACACACTTCTTTTCTTATAGTTTCAATTTGAGATACCATATACATTGTATAACACTCTTTCATGGCTTTTTAGTGTTTACTATTAAGTTTTGATTTTCTCAGTAACATCATGACAGTGATGTGTAATTTACAACTGTGCTCTCAGAGCTCTGAGCTCACGCAAACTTTCATCATTTGTTTCACGTCTTATTTCGGTTTGCTGTTTGAAAACAGTATACATGTGAGCCCTTTGCCAGTTTCCAAGTCTGGTGAAGACTCATATGCTTCATGGTGATGAGGTCAGTGGAAAGCATGAGTCCGTTGAGCTCTTGGCTGGCCTAGGTCCTCTTGTGGCCTGATTGCAGTGTCCCTCCCTGTGCACTTTGACTCAAGGAAGTCAAAGAGGACACCAAACAGATTTGCTTACCTTTGTTGCAGTGGTACTGCTGAAAATAACTTGTCTTGGTCACGTTCTCCCTTTAAATGAAGCTTTTTTTGGGGGTTTTCTACCTGAATATATTTTTTATTGAAAAACAACTATATATTTTGCTAGTATATCACACACACAAATCCCAGTGTTAAAATATCAGTTGGTTACAATATTAGGGAAACTAATTCCTCAGTAAAAAAGTCGAATTTAAAATCAATTGGTCATTTTCAATATTTACAGATTTGTTGTTGGTCCATATGAAGAGAAAGGTTTCACTGAGAATAAGGAAATACTTCCTGCAATGAGTAAGGTGTCTTGTAGCAGGAATAAAGGAGCCGAGCCACTCTTAGCAAAAGGAAATACTTTGCCAGCCAGCCATGGTCATCAAAGACAGAGATCAGTTCTTCCATACACATTATTAATTTGTAAAATTTACAAGAACTTAGTGAGGAAGTTGAAAGATGGTGGCAGGCATCCATTGTGTCCACATCCTTCAAGCTGTGTCTATTACTCCATTCAAGTGAGTTACAGTGTATTGTTATGTTTATTACATAATCATCTATTTGTCATTGAATTCAATTGTTACCCCTGTAATTAGGTGTTATTGATAATTACATAGAATGCAAAACAAACTATTCCTCATATTACTATGCTTTTTGTATATTGGTTTTTATTTTAGGAGCATATGAAATTTGACAATAGATACATTTGATGTGATTATTTTCCTTTGTGAAGTAAGTTGATTTAAACTTTCATTTTCTCAATTTTGCATGACATTATTTTTCTTTAGGGTGCAGCTAACTTATTCTCTGTTGGATATAGCCTGCAAGTGTGCCTTACCTTCTTGCTGGGGATTAAGAAGTGGATAAAAGAGCCAAAATCATTGCCAAAGATATTTTTGTCTAAGGATTCATTGAAATTAGGAGCATTTTTGGGAGGATTTTCTGGATTTTTTAGGGTGAGTTGATGAACCTGTAAAGTTACTTCCGTTGTTGGTGGTAATCAGATTATTTTTATGGAATTTCTAGAATATTTATTGGCTCATCACTTTTTGCGTAGGTAGTGACTCCAATAGAAGTGTGAACGAATTTTGATATTACCCTTGCTTAAAAAATCATTTTTTGGATATAGGTTATTACAAAGGCACAAAATTGAACAAAATGTGTTAAAATGAAAAGAATTTTATATTTTGCTTTTCTAAGTAATTTGCTGTGAATTAAAAAATATAATGGCTACCTAATAAATAGGAACAATTGCTTATGGATAAAAGGAATCTCATCTACAGAAGTAGATTCAGTTAATCCTCATTATTTCTACTAATCTGGAAAAATTGGACTTTAAAGTATATTATACCCCAGGTATCATGCCATCGCCTATACCATGGGTTTAGACATTACTGCAGATCTTACTGCCCAACACCGTTGCAGTAAGAAATTCATAGAAAAATAGTGCTACAATGGGATATTAAAGTAAAGGAATCTTTCCTCCTCTAATGATCCTGAGGGGTGTTTTTCCTTTGTGAGAGGGAACAGTCTTGCAAATCATTGCTCCAACTGACTTGAAAAGTAAATTTTTCATGCTGTACAGATATAGCATTCATTCATAAGAAATTAAATTTGATTTAATTAATCATAGAAAATGAATGATGATGAGATGAATGCTATCAAACACTTAAAAAGTTGTTTTGTTCAAGTGACATTGGAATCATCCTATCCCGTGGAGGTAGCATGAGGATAGATTGTGGAAGAAGAAAGTTCCTTCTCAGATTAGTTGGAAAAAATGAGGACTCTAAAGGAAGCAACCAAACCTGCAAATATGAGACTTTAGTTGATTGTTTACATGAATGGTTTGTTCAGAATCCAATTTTAAGAATTTTAATTTAAAATTGCGAACCCTTTTTTTAAACCCTAAAATTACATTGTTTACTGTCTTTTATTTATCTATAAATTATGGATGAAGAATCACATCACAATAGCAATCATTGTGTAAAAGGAAAGTTTCTCATAAAATAACCATGTAAATTATGTAATTCAAATATCACCTAAAAAGTAAAAAAAAAAAACTATAGGCTAACATTAAAATCAAAAGGGGTTAATTTCTTCGTAAATATCCAAAAGGCTTATTAAAAGCTAAAGATATATTCTTCATGTGGCAAATTTTTTTGCTGGATTAAATAAATATGCACTGGAAAAAATAATGAAAAATGGGTGCCACCCCGATTGGTTAAATAGCAGGGTGGGTAATTAATAATCACCCTGGATGGAATCTGTAAGTCACATTATTTACACTTATATGATGACATGAAGGAAGACTTCAAAGGAATATGGTTACAAATTATTTTTTTATGGTAGTTGACATTAAATGCAGGGAGATAGTTGTGTGAACAAACTTTTATTAGTTTTATTTGTTTTTTGCTGCAAATTGCATTTGTTTTGCAATCCCATGTTTTGGGATACAAACACATTAATCAATGAATGAAGATTGATAAATTCTATAATGGCTTACAGGTTAAGAAATAAAATTAATGGAAATTTTGAGAAATACCCACTTAATGGGAAATACCCACCTGATGATGATTCGGATTGCTATGAAATTGTTCAAAGCATTGCTCATTAAGAAAAATGAGTGTCCACATGCTTTTACAATCAGTATTAACTATTAACAGGTTAACCAGAGTAATTTGTTAGTTCACAGTGTTTTGTTTATATTTGGCAGTTATCATCTTGCTGCCTGCGCAAACTGTTCAATGGTGATTCTCCTAGTATGGGTATACCTGCTGGTCTAGTTGCTGGGCTCACATTTTGGGTTTATCCAAATACCACAGTTGCCTTGTACATGTTTTGGAAAATGTTGGAAGTAAGTAATGAAGTAGAAAATTCAAACTTTAAAACTATTCAGAAAGAAAGCCAGTTTTTCATCCTACAGAGTATTCCTGTTTATGTTGCAGTGTTGTAACATTTGATTTTTTAAATTATTTATTTGATTATGTTACTTTAATGTGTTAAGACTGTTTTAAGTATGTCTCATTGGTTGAATAGTATTTTGAAAAATGCCATACCATCCTGACTTATGAGCAAAGCTTAGAGCAAAGTTTTTCAGGGTAATGGATTGAGAATAGTTTTCTTGATAATGATACTGAGTAAGCTACGGCTAAGTATTCTCATCTGCATGCATGCCAATAAAACATGTTGACTAATGAGACAACCTAGTAAAAATAGTTGTTGATTATGAGGCTTCTTACACATATAAATAATAAGCACTTGAAATGATTCCTTAGTTTATATTACCTAATCTATTGACTTAAAGAGGTGGTAATTCGGCTGCTACTATGACATTTCCATTAAATCGAGGCCAATTTGCCAGTCCTATGGAATGCTGTATTTAGACTGCCATGATTAATTAACAGTGAAAAAATCCATATTTTGACTTTTGAAGCATAGTAATTCCATATTAGCATTTTATTTTATTCCTGCAAGTTTTTTGTTTAGGGAATGGTATTGCTTATTTTTCATATCCAGTCGCCGTAATAATGTGTTCCTGTTGTTATTATTATTATGCATGGTCTAATGATTAATTATTTCTGAGAATAGTAATGCATATATGTGGATGAGGCCCCTTCATAAGAATCATTCCAAGTTAGTAAAGGCAGGAAAGTGAGCATGGATAGTTAAATACTATTGCTGAGGGAGACTAAATCTTGGAGTTTTTTTCTTTCATACTTGGTCTATCTATCATGTATAAATTGCCAAGTGGGAGAAGTAGGACATTTGAAGTCTCTTTCATGTTCACATGTCTCATGGTGTCCCCCCTGAGTGAATGCAGATGTGTATCTCACTACCCTCTTGTAAATATGTCTCAGTTATAGAAAATAATGTAGCAAATGATAGCTTTTAATTTTCGAGTGTTTCAGAGTTGCAGTGGAACCTTGTACAATAAGCATAGTTCATTCTACAATCTTTCTCATGAAGCAAAATACTCGTTTTGTGAAATATCTTTTTGCATATAAGTTAATGTATTATACGATAATGCATTACATGCCAAAAAAATTAATTATGCACAAGGTTAATTCAAAGAAAATAATATAGCATTGTTTAGGATCATGTTTATCTTTTCTTCTAACGTGGAATGAAGCAACCTGAAATGTGAACTCTATTTATGAAAACAGAAAAGAGTTTAAATAAATAGTTTATTATTTATGCTACATACCTAATTCCTTTTTACTATAAATATGTCTCGAGACATCTCTATTTGCCGATACTTCATTATTTGGTATAAATATGACTCAGAATGATTGTTAAATAAATTTATGGCATGCATTGCCCCTGCCTTATTAGGGTGATGACTCATATGCATGGTACAATGCAAAAGTTTCCCATCACCTCCACATCTCATTAAGTCTGCTGTTTTGGATTTAACACTTGGCTTGTTAAGTTTCTGAGCGGCAAACAAGCAGGGATTTGATTTTCAAATCGCTGCTTATTTGTGGAAAATAGCAGAATGAGATGGCCTTTTACTCCCTTGAGTCGGGCAATGCATTCTCTTCTACTGTCATATGCACAAATGTTGGTTCCTATGGCATTTTTTTCCTGAAGAGAACGGTCTCATCACAATTAAAAACATGTTATGGCTAGCAGCCCTCAGAATCTACAAGCTTTTTGAAGTCTCCAATAAATTTCTCTGCTGACTTTGATACAGAGCTTGCTGCTTCACCATGCCTCACAGTGCCATGGATGACAGTTTTTGTCGTTAGCTTCTTGAACCATGCACAGCTCACCGTAAATACTTCTCTAACCATTTATGATCCTGACATCTTCTAAACGAGGTCGGCAAAAATCACTTTCCCCTTCTCACAAATTATATTCTCGTAAATACTGTTGCATTGATATTGCTTTTCATTTATCCATATGAGAAGCAACCTGTCAGCATCATTGAGGATATGTAACGGTTGCATAAATGCTATTTTCATTCTCTTGAAGCATCTATCTCCTTAGTCTTGTCCTTTTTCATGAAAAAAATGCAAACTGTTGATGTTGATCCTGTTGATGTGTGCATTAGATCAGCCATGATCCCACCTTGTTCCCAATTTTCAATGATTTTACTTTTCATTTCTATGATTATTTTTATTCCCTCATGGCTGTCTTCTTGTGGATTTTTCTTCCAGGACCTTTCTAAAACTTTACCCGAAATATTATTAAACTTTACACAAAAAATTGCAAATAACATGTCTGAGCACTAGTTTGGAAAAATGTGATCACTAGTGACACTAATATGCTAGCTAAACACAAACTGAAGTAGCAGGTGCACAATCGTTCCAGGAATTCCCCTATCCTCATCAATCATTATGTTAAGCAATTCCTTTTGGGGCCAATATTTTTTCTCGTAATGTGAATTACTCACTCTTTGAGGTACTCATTATGTTAGGATTCACTGTGTATTGTTTATTGTCTTTGTTCACTCAGACAATATTGTTTTTTTCACCAGGTGATGTATAATGCTGGCATTGAGAAAGGACAGCTGCCTAAGATTCCTGGATGTACTATTTTCCTTTATTGCTTTTTTACGGCAGTTCTTTTTCATGCTGCTGTACTTGAACCTCATAACCTTCGTCCATCGTACTGGAAATTCCTAGTTCGACTATCTGGTGGAAGGTTGGTTTTTTAGTACATACACTTCATTTAATTATGCTCACTCTTGCTGCTATATAATTTTATTTATAATTATGTGTGAATGCATCGAACTGATATAGTAATTTTTTATTTCTAGGTTTCAGGACATAAATCGTGATTGCTTAGTAACATATGGAACCAGCAATGCCAAGCTTTACAAGAGCCTCAAACCATTCATATGAAAGTATGAATGTGTGTTTTTTCCTAGTAATACAAAAAACAGGGCAAAAACCAATTTAAAATGTTGATCATTCCAATAATTTTATCTGGGTACATATTTTATAAATTTGTTTAAAATTTTTGAACATGTGGATATATAAGATTAAATTTGGGGTGTTGTAAATGGCCATCAATTATGCTGTGATGCGGATATATATGATATACACTAATGAAGTGCTACTCTTGATACATCACTCATTTCTGTATTTGATGAATTTCAGTCTTTTTAGGCAATCTTTTATTTCTACAAGAGCAAGCCATTTTTCACATCATTATTTTTTAATTAGGGAATGATGCGAATGCTTGTCTGTTTGCTTTCAAGATATTCTCTTGCCTTGCATTCAGGAAGTATTTCATTGAAATATCTGCATTTATTCTTGACTGAAATACCATCTTTACTGATTTTATTTCCATAGAGCCCTGGGCATGTAGCATGTTTTTCTTACCGGACATATTTCCATCACATCTTCGTCTGGCTTTGACCATCCAGGACAAGGTTAACCAAAGTTACCTCAAGGGAATCTGGGGGGCTATTCCATAATACAAATCACCTGGTGATTACTCAGGTTGGGGAACTCAGAGTCACCAGTTAAACCCTTCTCATCAGATGTGATTCTACAATGCATTTTCTAGCCACAGATTGGTCAGAACCCACCTCCTAAATCTCATAGCTTTCAAGGTGTATCAGAAAATGAGTCCCCCCTTGGTTCTCATTTGACTATTTCCTAGTGTGTTGTTTTTTTGTGGAAATGGAGCAACCAAATTAGAATGTGAGGAGAGCAGACTCTTCCAGAAGGGTTATTTGGGGCATGTTGACTTAAGTTAACATGGGTGATGTAAGGGTACTGTGATGCAATTTTCTAAGGTCTTGGAAAAGGCCCTCTGAAAAAAGTGGTAATCTTAATTGGCTGGATTAGGTGTTTGCTAACTAGGCATTATATATATATATATATATATATATATATATATATATATACACACACACACACACACACACACATATATATATACACATACATACATACATACATATATATATATATATATATATATATATATATATATATATATATATATATATATATATATATCTCCTATGATTCAACTAATCTAATGAAAATCTTACTATTTTTTACTTTTTAAATGTGGTATAATAATTCATAATGTAGTACAGTTAGTTTTGAAGCCACCAAGAAATAAATTCAAACTATTTGGTTTGAAAATATTAGGCCACAGTGAAATATTTTTCTTCATATCATTGCACCATTTTAATGAGCTACTGTTTTGCTGTGAAGGCTTCTGCAGTTTGTAGATTGCAGGGACTCAATTCTATTAGTTTTCACCGCATTTATTTGTTCTGTGTTAACAACAGTTATATCAGGATTCCTGGTAGCATCATCAATTTGAAGATGTGGAGAAATGTCGAGAATGCAACAACAAATGTAGACAATGCACCCAAGAGAATGCAGTCTTTATTAATTAAAATCTGATTGCAATAAAAAATATTACTGAAGTTCAGCATATGTTGCATAAACATATGCAGGTAAAATATGGCGAGCAAAAATCATGATGTTTATCAGCATCATAGGTAGCTTGCAAATCAGTGGTACGTTTTGGATGGTCCCAGGCAACTATTGCATATCATCGTAATCTTCCTCAAACATAAATTCATATGCTCTATGCATGTATTCTTTTGTTCTTCATGCTATCAGCATAAATTCTTATGTCCTATGCATTTACTCTTTAGTTCTTCATACTTTCAGCTGTCATATTGTCATCTACCAGCCAAAAACACTATTCTCTACCTTCATCTTCCCTACTTATCCAAGCATTCTTACTTTGATTGTAGACTTTGCACATCAGTATTTTCTCCATAGACCTTGTATAACTTCTTTTCCTTCCTTCACAATTTCCCTGAACCCCTCCCATAATTTGTGAAATATTATTTTTCATGTACCCCACCTAGCTTATTTTCTTCATTCTTCTAAAACACCATAATATACTCTACAGTACATTTAATCTACAGTAAAAGAATTTTATCTATATGGTGCAGTTGCCATATCTCATGTGTATTTAAAATGGAATGAATGCACATTCACCATGTGCTCTTTCAAAAATTACACTGGTGAATTGATGCAAATATAAACTAATTAATTCCCTGAAAATAGCAAATCCCTTATTTGAAACATTTTTCAGGATGAGTAAAAAGAAAGGTAAACATGTTACAAGAAAATAAATTCAGTGGAAATGGGCATAGTACCTTGGTATACCTATTCTATTTTCAGTATCCAGCAATTATTCAAATTTTTATCTGGGGTGATTAATATTAATATTGGCATGAAGTAAGGATTGACTGTGTGTGAATTAAGATATTTACTGTGCACAAAATGGGTAGACATTTGCACTATATTATAAAGATTAATAGGCATTATAGCAACTCAAAACTGTTTTTCCATTGGGTTTCTTCAAGTTTTTGCCAAACCACTGGTGAGAACAGAGTCGCACAACTTTTAGGAAGTCAATGGAGGCGACAAAGAAATGGATGAGATCCAGGAGGTGGGAAATATCCCGCTTGTATTATGGAATAGTCCTCCGCAAGGTGGTCACTCAGTCAGGATAATTGGGAAATCAAGAAAAAGTTTTTAATGAATAAACTTCTTCAAAAATTCTGGATTAGGGCCATATTTTAGAAAAAGTTAAGAATTTGATATGTGATCTTTCACTGCAGTGTGGAAATGGGGATTTCCTAATGAGAATGGTGTAGTGTTCCTTTTTTGTTGTGAGACCAACTTTTACTGTGGGCTAATTAGGAAGAGCCTGAAATGTGAATCCAGAAAGAAAGTAAGGGGCCACACCTGGAACATTTAATTGGAAAATTGGAACATGAACATTGTAAATAAAACTTGTGATGTAATTGCAGTAATGGCTTATGGCAGAACTTGATTGAGTGATTTTGAAAACAGGGGTATCATATATTGGGGTATTGGTAGTATAGGGGTGGTTTTCCTGAATTTAACATGAAATATTTGGAATGCATGGGGAATTGTTGTAGGCATCACATACTTCATGCACTAAAAATATTATGCATTAGAAAAAATGTTTAATGTTGATTAATGAACTTAGGAATTCTTTATTTTTCTGGTTATGTTTTTACCAGTTACAATTTCACCTAATTGTGTGTTTTTAGAAAAATTTTCTTGGAAAACTCCTGATTGTTATGAACTACACTCTTACTGCTCTTATTATACCTGGTTGTAGTTTCTGTTGACTTGCCCTGCTGTTTCTATAACCCTTAAAGGAATTACTTGATTATGTTGGTTTTGTGTTATTGTTGTACCATTGATGTGTGGTAATTTCACTAAATAATTTTAATTGCATTGTTATATTTGTTTCAAGTTGTTTAATATGAACATTTTATTAAATTATTCTTGTAAAAATATTGTTTACCTTTGAATTAACATCCATTTGGCCCCATATATTAGTGGCTGTGCCAGAGAATACTTGTTATGAGCTACAATGGATGGAGGGAGAGATGTGCAAGTTACAGATAAGATCCTTCCAACTTACTCCTATCTTCAGTTATTCTACCTTTATCTTCTGTATTCATTAATTCTATACAATTCACTCGGTAAAATGGCTTCTCTAAATCCATGACACAAACTAGTACATCTTGACTGTATTTTATGTTCCTTTCTATTGGTGACCAGAAGTACCACTTAAGTGCTTGAAAAATCAAATTTAATTGTTCTTTGGTCCTCAAAACACTGACCTGAAAAAATCTTCCAGCCAAATACCTCCCCTATGAATGGAACGAATTAGTGATAAAAACTTTTCCATGTTATTCAAGACCCTTAATAAGTGCTCCAGGTATATTATCCATCCCCCACAGCCTAAATTAATTTCAATTTTCTTCTATTTTAAAATCAAGTGTATCTGGACCTAAGTTGGGCCCATCTATGAAATGATCTCTCCCTTTATCTAAAATTGCAACTCCATTACATTTATTTACCAGACAGCTTCTCCGCTCACTCTTTCCATCTCTCTCAAATCTTTCTAGGTTCAATTTGATATGAAATTCCTTCGACACCTTAACAGTGTGCCCGACTCTTTATCCTCTTATTTCCCATCTTTCTATACAATATACCCACTTCTATAGTTCTTTGTAAAAACTCCTTATCTTCATACAGTCTTCCACCAAACTTCTTTCACCTAATTTGTTTACACCTCCCTTTACTGTTTATCTCTTTGTGCATCAGCCTAATTCTGCATTAAAATTCTCTCATTTCCTTCTCTCAACTGTCTTCAAAATCATATTGTCCATAATCTTTGGTTTTTTTTCCTAGAATTTTGTGTTCAGCTTTTGATATTCCTTTATGATATCTTCCCATATTTCTCCTACTGAACCAGTATCCTTGTTCTCATTAATCAATTTTTCACTCTCTCCTGGCATTTCATATCCTCATCTGTCTTTCCTGTTATATTCCCTTGAATTTGACTATACAATTCATTAGTGCTAAATTATGATCTGAATCTCCATCCACTCCTGGGAAACTGCAAATGGATCTCTCATCTCTTCCTCAATATGCACCTGGGCATTTGTTAGGATTAAACCCTGTTTTCTGCAGTACTCGATTGCTTTCTCCCCAGTCATTCCTTGGTCTTAAATTATAGTACCATTTTTTCTTTCCATCGCTCCCATAATCCACCACCACATTACAAGCTCCATAATTTTGTGTACCCCATTCCTTCCTCCCTATGGCAAAGTAGCCAGATTAATGGTGAGTTCATTGGTCCAGCTTGTATTTTTAATAATATATTCTATCACTCACCTGCCCTATGCTTACTACACTCCTTCCAATCTTTATGTTCAACACTATTGCCAACCCTTACTGATTACTGACCTCTCTCCTGTACTTGACTCTCGTGTGATTATCACTCCAATCATCCCCACTATCCTTCTATCTCATTTCTTACAGCCCCAAAGCAATTACATTTCCTCTACTTATCTCCAGTTTTATATTTTCTAATTTCCCCCACTTCAACATCATCCAAACATTTCAAGCCCCTATTCTAACTGGTTCAATCCTCTTCTTTGCCGCTGCTGAAACCGATTCCGCTTTGAAAGGGTTTTTTGGAATGATGACTATGGAAGCCTTTCCCCTCCTGCTGCCAGACACAACACATGGCCCAGTGGATCAAATCCCAAAGTTGTTGGGATACAATTCTCGTGGGGATCGGGTTGTTGCGGTGGCTATCGTACTGGCTTCCCACCCAGAGGGCCCAGGTTCAAGTCCCGGCGGTGTTGAATATTTTTCAGCGGTATCTCGATCCCTACTTGAGGTGCTTTGTGGAGGGCACTTTGAGTGAGTGCATCGTCCGTCAGATGGGACGTTAAGCTGCGGACCCCTTGGCACCTTTCGTAAAGATTAGGCAACTGCTGACGCCAGGTTTCTCTCCACCCTTTATCCTTTCCTATCCATCCCTAATGGCGCAAATGACCTCAGCTGTCGGTTGCCTCCCCTAAATACTACTACTACAATTCTGAATTTTTGTCTATCATAGATTCCTAGGATAAAAAATTTAGGTAGTTTCCCATTTCCTTCCTCACTAGCATTTTTAATGTAACTTCATTACTCAAATGGCCGACCCACTGGGGTCAGATGCCTCTGCACACACTGCATATTTCTTCCCTCTCATACCCTTTCACCTAACTAGCATGGGTGAAAGCAATTATCGTTGCTCCCACCAGCACAACTTTAGTGGCCATCAAAATGCCCAAGCCCTTCCACCACATCAAGGTTGTTGTTCATGGGGAAAGTTTCTCAACATGCAAGTTACATTTGCATGCACATTTTTTTTGCTATGTGCATACATACACTTGTTTGATTTTTTTTGTAAGTATTAATGTTTGACAAGATCCACAGAATGTTCGTGGAATGAACAATAAAAATTATAATTATTCCCAGGATATCTTGGGCCAACTCATTTTTTACCAACAATTTTCAGTTGGGATTTCTTGTCATCCAGATCTGATTGTTCAGTTTTTTCATACCAAACATTTAATGGATTATACAATTTATCAATACTAAATTCCTCAGAATTCTACTGTGTGGTTGATGATCATTCACAAATAATGTACATAAATTATGTTAAATTCATATTTTCCCCATTAAAAAGACAGAGGATATCAGGTGGTAATATGGTAACCTTCCCTCTCTAAAAAAAAGAACTTTGGTATCAAAATATCTTTTATTATTGATATTTTAGTTAATCAAACTAATAAGTTCTATGCTTCAATCTCCAGTAAGTAGGGCATCTAACTCCTTTATACAAATATGCAAAATATTCCAAGGCAATATTTCTGGCCCATACACTGAACCTCTATAAATCATTAAAGCTTTTAGCACATGGATGAAGCTCTTTTACGAGAGCTGCGGTACAATTGTTGAAGTATTTACTATATAATTACAGTCATGTACTTCACTTATAATAGTTAATTTAAGTAGTAGTAGTTTTGAGGGGAGGCGACCGACAGCTGAGGTCATTTGCGCCATAGGGGATGGACAGGAAAGGATGAAGGGTGGAGAGAAACCCGGCGTCGGCATTAGCCTACTCTTTACGAAAGGCGCCAAGGGGTCCGCAGTTTAACGTCCCATCTGACGGACGGCGTACTTACTCAAAGTGCCCTCCACAAAGCACCTCAAGTAGGGATCGAGATACCTCTGAAAAATATTCAACACCGCCGGGATTTGAACCCGCGCCCTCTGGGTGGGAAGCCAGTACGTTAGCCCCCGCACCATCTCGATCCCCAGTTAATTTAAATAACTAAAACACACTCAATAACTTTGTTATGCATGCTATAAAATGAATTGCGTACAATAATAAGGCTTTGAAAAAGATGTAAAACAGTATTGGATAATCTTGTCACATATGCTGCCAGATTGCTCTTTGCTTGGCAATTAGAACAATATTAACACCATCAAAACCCTTGAAATGGGTCATGCTCTATTTTGCTCTTCCATCTAATGTCATTAGGGGTGTACAAAGACTCATTAGTGTCGATCAATCAAAATTCTAGAGATTTAAATCACAAAAAAAAAGATTAGCATATTGAAATTGGAGTTGCATAAATACAAACTTTCTGGAATGCTGAATTCTGGCATAGGAAAATAGGAGTGATTGTGATAGTGTTTTCATATTATTTTAAACACAGATGAGTATGGCAAATGATTGGGAATGCTTTCAAGATTATCAGTCAATGTTGATATCTGAAATTTTAAGACTTAAAATACTACACGTCTTGAGGCCATGTGACTTTGACCATTATGGATACAACCTAGTGCATAGGCATTTTCACTACTACATGAATAACAAAAGCTGGCTAATTGGCATGGAAAAAGGTCAATTCAATAGACTTTAAGCTCAGGAAAACATTTCTTCGGTCAAAACCACCAAGTCAAACCAATGAGTGCAACACTGGGTTTCAGCAAGTGTTGAAAGAATGCAAATTCATAAAAAACCACAAGATATTTAAGTATAATAATTTATAGCACTAGAATAATTCAAATTAACATTAGATAATTAGGGAATTGATTAATAAAAACAACAAAAATTATATTACCCAATATGTCTTTGGTTTGTCCCAAGAAATCTCCAAATTTGTAATTTGAAATTTTTTAAAAAATAATTTAAGAGAAGATAATAGATATTTAGGGAAGACGACCAACAGCTTAGGTAATTTGTGCCATTAGGGATGGATGGGAAAAGAGGAAGGGTGGAGAGAAACCGAGCGTTGGCATTAGCCTACTCTTAACGAAAGGGTACCAAGGGGTTCACAGTTCGTCCCATCCGGCAGATGGCATACTCACTTAAAAGGCTCTCCGCTAAGCATCTCAAGTAAGGATCAGGAAGCCAATGAAAAAAATCTATCACTTCCAGGATTCGAACCCCGGCCCTATGGATGGGAAGCCAGTGCATTAGCCACCACATCATACCCATCCCCCAAGAATTTACAGAATTGTGAAAATATTAAAAAGATGAGTTCCAAGAAAAATGCCACTACATGAAAATCTGACTAGTAGAATAATCCATACAAAATAATAAAGCTACAGCATAGTAGACTTTCATCAAATTTTAGTAAGTTATGGATATCATAATTTGAATTGCAAGTGAAATATCAATGTTATTTGTCATCAAATATTCAATAAAAATTTTGGCTTCAAAACAAAACAGGATTTAGCTAATCATCAGCTACAGTATGTTAGAATGTTATAGAGCAAAAATATTTAAACTATGAATAATGTATCTTGCTGGAATACTACACTGCTACATGTAGCCAACAAATATCCAAATAAAAATGCGCTTACATAGAAAAATTATCTGAAAGTTGCAGATACTTCCATTGACACTGGTATTGGTTTTCAACTGTGATATCATCTACTTAAGTTCACAATAAATACTTCGTCTTACTAATCCCACATTATTCATTAGTAAAGAATCCTATAACATTCTTCTCATTGGAAAATATCTTACTTAGCACACCCCTAAATGTCAAAGTACTTTTCATACATTTTATTGCTTCCATTTCCCATGCATGCATATATGCATACACTCCTGAGAGTGCTCCCTTAACCATAATGGTAAGAAGAACCAGGGGGGCCATTCATTTATTTTACTACAATTCCAGAGTTTCTCCCAATTTTCAGAGTAACTCATGGTGATCTCAAGGGGTGCAAGGACCACCAGAGGTGTCCAGAGAGCAAAAGAAATTAGGTGATTTTATTTAACCAGCCATTGATATAATTGAAGTTGGCCCTACTATTGTTTTGACATTTGCCAGGGCTTACGTGTGTGATGGTCTATACCAAACACCAACTGGTCTTAGAGCTGTAAAAAACATAGCTCTCATCAGGATTTTCTAAATTGCATATTGTATTCCAGACTTTTTTAAAACATTTGGCCAGCGGTGCTTGGTGCATTTCACCATAAGAAGTACTGGAAAAATCTCAACTATTCCACTACATTCTTGACCACCAGGGGGCTCATGTGGCAGCTAAACAGTTTTTCTGAAGTTTATCTTCATTTTTATAATTTCACTTTTTTTAATGCATTGACTAAATATTTTCACTCACAAATGAAGTAGACTTGCTCAGTTATCACTAGAGCACAGTTATGACAGGGTGAAGATCATGAGTCAAAAGCATTTCCACCTAGGGTTGGAAATGTTTTTCACTCATGATCTTCACCCTGTCATAACTGTGACGCAGGTTCTTGTTAAGACCCATACAGTGTTCATTTTAGAATGACTAAATGAGCTTGGTAGCAAAACAAGCTGTAATTCAAAAGCCAATCTGTCACTATTGAGTCAGCAGCATCATTACTTTATTACAACAGAGGAATTTGTTTTCTACATAACTCTTCATAACAACGTTGGGTTGCTCTAAAATATATTCTGACAAACCCAAGGCATAGTGAAACAAACAGAAAATCTCTTCTTTTTCATAATGGTTTATTAGTTCTGCCTATGTATTTTCCAGCATATTGTTTCATTAAACATTAGTCAGGAATTTAGCTTTGATGATTTTCTAATTTTTTATGCTTG
Organism: Hetaerina americana; assembly: GCF_022747635.1. Classification (NCBI taxonomy): domain Eukaryota; kingdom Metazoa; phylum Arthropoda; class Insecta; order Odonata; family Calopterygidae; genus Hetaerina; species Hetaerina americana. The sequence goes on along the minus strand of NW_027286292.1, from coordinate 11,148,074 downwards.
TTCTGTGTTGTTTAGAATTTCCATTTAACACAGCAGATAATTCAAAGTACAGTGTTAGATTTTCATCAAGCTTACAAGGATGTTCCAGAAGTCCATGAAAATACCAGGGTTAAAAGACTCAAAATGGTCTCTCCAAAGGTTAAAAATTTCCACAAAATTTGATACAAAAATTAAATACTTTTGAGAGAATTTCCCCACGTTTTTCTTGCCTCTTCACAGTGCTGCTTCAACCTAATCTTGTATCACTTAAACGAGATGCAATGCTTTTACAAGCATTTGCAAGCTTATATCATTGTTAATGTACATCTTTTCAGAGCTCTTAGGATTAATTATTTTCAAACTTCTTCTATTACTCTGTCATGATGCATATTTCATGAAACAAAACCAGCAAAAAGTAGGTAAACGAAGGAAATCAACATTTTCCATATGAAAGCCACACAGTCATGGTTAATTTATAGGGCCACATTAACATTACAATGATTTTTCAGTTTTCTACATAATGTAATTTCAAAAAAATCTAAAACCTTGCTGCCCAATTTCTCATTTAAACTTATTTTTACCCCCATCTACCTCCGTTCCCCTAATTGTTAAACTGCATCAAGACAAGAACTGGAAGCTACATTTGGTCAACCAAGCCAGACTTTTGAAAGAAATAAAAAAAAATCAAAATTGATTTTCCACATACTCAAACCTGATACCGTCTCATGCCCCATACTTTTCCTTGCATGATAAAAGCATTTTGGTTGGCAGCATTAGGAATACTGTACATTTAAGTGTGAGAATATTTATTAGCATTCACTATAAAAACATAAACCACAATCACAGTTATCATCCTGAATGTTGGTTTGATAGGCATGTGCAGAGCTTGCCCAATACTAAGCCCAATGACATGGAAAATTCACACATAATGGTAGGGGGACCAGTTCCTTTCCATGTGTTGTCTGTTTTCCCAGGAAATTCAGGTACCTGAATATTACATATTTTGGATGAAGGAATTGAATCCATGCCCGCAGGTCCAGTCCAACATTCTACCCCAGGACTACCATGTTTCCAGCTTTCATTAAATGACTTCATATTTTACTTTGACAAACATAAGTTGTTTTGTGTAAAAACAAAGGAGTTCTGAAGCTCAACAGCTCTTATGGATGAGCTGTTACAAAATTGGTCATTTTTCCTAATTTAAAAAAAGTATTTCCATACTTTCACATTTTCCTGATCGAGTGGCCACCCTGAGCACTGCTAATTCTCTCATCATTGGTATCCAAATTATTGTGGTAAACTCAGATTGCTAATTTATCCTCCCTTATTATACTAGGTCAAAATTATTTTTGCTGACCATTCGATTCTTTACTCTAGTATTTTAAGGTGAAGCAGTAGTTGAGGTACCAAAAAATTCAAATAAAATAAATCTAAGGTACATATGTGACATCATGAGGTTCCTTAACCAATGGCAGAAAGGCAGATTCTTCTAACATGGGATATAAGTTGTTGTAGTAATTCAAGCTCGGTCATCACATTTACTCTATCGGTTTCCCTCCTTCAATGTGTGTTACTGTTGTCCTCTCTCCACCAATTTTCTCTTTATTATCAGGAATATATATTTCAAAGGTCCTAAAATATTTTAGTATATTTTCTGAAATAAAATAATAATTTTATAAGATCAAGTCAGTGTTTCACTCCCAAATAAAATAATGACAATTATTAAGCATTTTAGATAAAACAACTAATAATTTAAGTATTATGTCAAAAATACCAAGCTTGCCTGCATAACAAGCATTGGGTTGGTACCAAGTTGCTATTCCACTAGTTACATCCATATACAGTTACAATTAAAATAATAGAATTAACTATTCCATTGGTATTGAAGATTTATAGTAAAGCATAATTATTTCTTAACTCCAGGGACTGACACAACAGGAATTCAAACATCTAGGTCTTAAATTAAACTTAAATTTACAGCTCTCTAATAGGCCAGTAAAATCAAAATGGTTTTATGTCCACATTTACTACAAGGCAAACTGACCTTGGAAGGTTGCAATTCGAGAGATACAAATTTTATATTCCATTTTTGGCTCAATACATGAAATATGATGCTTTTCTAATTCTGTGTATCATACCAGCAACAACATTGTAAAATTTAGCCAAAGGTGCACACTTCCAATGGTGCTATTGGGTTCATCATATACATAAATTTCCCATTGCATTCTTCAAGCTTAGATCAACTCTCATACTGTACTGCAGGTACACAGTAGCTACATTCTTACTGAATATATCAAGTATGCAATGAAGATATAGAATACATTCAGATGTTTTTGTTGATATTTGTTAATGACAATATAAATTACTTAAGATTTTTTCAGGTTTTCTCGCAAATCATCCACAACATCTTTCTACAATTCCCCAAATGAATACATTTAAGGAAGTTAAAAATCAGTTTTAGAAAATGTCTAAAGGTGTGATTAGTGCAGTTTAAGAATTTTCATGTCAAATTACAGGCATTACTAAACCATCTGGACTAATAATAACTGTGAATGATCCTGCCCTTCCATTTTTAACTTTCTGTTTTCCTATCGGATTTTTCTCTTATTTCCACATGAAACTGACAATTTACCATGAAATACAAGTTAAATCTTATTCGAAGCAGTAAGTACAGGTATATACACACAATAATTACACATTATTTTTGGGATATATGCATAAATCAGAGGATGTTTTGGAAAACTACTTCAACCAAACAGAAATAAAGTTAACAAATTAAAAATTTTTCTCACATAGGAAATAAAAAACGAGCAGGAAAACTGAATATTATTAGAAATATTTGCCAGAATTGTGTGTTCAAAGAAGAAAACTTGTACATTCAATCTGATGAATCCTGAATTAATGTTTAGGAATTAATAACAACCTAACAATAAAATAATGAGATATTTAGCATTAAGTGAGTAAGACTTTTGCAGTGAACAGCATTCGTGATCTCTCAGTTTTCAACACTGGGTAGCATTAAAGAAAAACGACATTTCCATGGCTCAGTCCACCTTCATCTTCATGACAACATAAAGGCAATTAATTAAGACTAGGGCAGATTCCACAATTGCAATTGAATGTGTGAATAAATAAATTGCAATTCAAATCCATGATCTTCAATGCTACTCAATGCAAAACTCAAGAAATCTTGAAAATTCCACTGTATGTGTTTGGTACAGATCTGGCAATGGGCTCCCTTCTCTTCTCCTTTAGGAAAAGCCCAGTATGGCTGACTGATGTCATTACACACTAAGTGCAAACAAAAATTCATGATGGGTTTAATCAATCAAGGTTAAGATACTACATCTATTCGCGTAATATCTGATATTTCATGTCAATCAGTGAGCAAGCAAAAAGAAGTAATCTGTATTGAAGATGAAGTTTTTCGGTGAGAAAATTAAAACCAGAAATGTGAATCATTCATAACGGAATCACAGGAAATTAACTATATTCAAACCCTTAAAAGAGGTAAAATTTCATCCAAAACGAGTCATAAAACAATATTTAGAATTATCCATACCAAAAACACCCAAAATTTTTGGTGGACAAAAGTTATTAGTTTTTCTATTAAAAATGCTATTTCTCATTGAGAATTACTAAAGACTAACAGGCTAATCTCTAGTAATGTTCGAGAAATATCTGGGCATGTGGCTTAAGCAAGATAATTAGTTATATAGGATAGTACCCATTAATATCACTGAGTAAATGAAAATGATATGCAAGGCACTTATTTTCATATGATCGAGAAATTTACAAGCTAAATCCCAGTGGATGTTTGAGTAAATTTTATAACTAACATTTACACAACAATTGAAATTTTAATTACCAGTCATTTCCAGGCTAATATGATGCTGAGCGGCAATAGTAGACACGACGGAACTCTTTGGGTCCGCCTGGTACTCGGCTATGAATTTCAGTGCTTGTCTCAAAGTCACTCGACCTCTGGATATCATTTTTGGCTCAATAAAGCCCAAGTCTGTTTCCTCGGGGGTAGAACGGTTAATGGGAAGTGATTTTACTGCATCAGAGGCTTTAGATTTAGGCTCTTCCTGGAAATTAAATACTTAATTAATTATTTAAAATTACGTTAACTTAAAATCTCAGTAAGATCATGAAATTTTACCTTAACGTCATAAGATTTTAAGTAGACACTTTTTAAACGCTCATGGAGATATTTATCTTTTCGAGCTTGCTGCTCAATGAATTCCGGATTTTCTGAAAAATTAAAGCCATTTTCTTATTTTAAACACGTCGGAGGTGATTAAAAACCTCAAAAATGAAAATTTCGAACATAATCTCGTGTATTCCCACCAGCTAAAAACAAATACAAAACCTCTAGAGAGCCTTTCGATTTCCCTGGCGGTGGAAGGATATGTAGGAGCAGGTGTAGGTTTTTCTTTGCTTATTTCTCGATGAGCTCTATTTTCAATATTAAACCTCTGTATTCTTCGAGTCAAACCAGATACAGCTGCGCCCATGATTTACAAAGATCACTTTCAAGAATACTTTGCCATCATAATGCGGATTTAAAAAATTTTGATCTTCGCAGTAAGGATCCAAGTGCCTTAAAATCAACTTAGAAAAATATAAAACAAACTCTTAACCCCATAATATTCTGTCCATAAGGTTTAAAAGCCTAACTAAAAAAATTACTCCTCATAAAACACTAATTAACATTTTTAGGGATCCAAAGTCTAACACGTTATCGACCAACTTCTTTCCGTACTAGTCTCCACCACTTACCGATTGTAGCAGACAACCTTCGTATATCAAACTTCAACTGTCGAAAACAAATACTTGGAGGGGAGGCGAACGTGACCTCTTTACGCCATCTGCATAGCCACAATTTGAACTACTTCTATGTAGGGCGGTACGCAAATTCAAACTTTCCTCGGGAAGGTTTCCATTGGGGTAAAAGCAAGTGGAAGAGACTCATGGTTCATATATAGCGTATATTTAATCGTACTTGAATATTCATGATAACGTGTGTGAGTTTCAGGGCCTATAGGTAACACTCATGGGTAATAGTACTATCGGCCAGGTAAATTACTCTGTATAAGGTCATTTACAGATAATGAATTTCCCCCTGTATATTAGGATCGCATTCATATTCCTTATTAGTTTGGAGTTGGAAGGAAAAGTTTTATTTTTAGTGATAGTCTACCAACTTAAGGTAGGTTATTAATGGACCCAAGTACTAAACCTTATTTCACCCAGAACCCATGACTATCATGACACAGAATGACATTGAACACCATGCTTCATATTAAAATGTCTCATTATTTAGTTCTACATACATACTATCCCCCTTATTTCATTCAAAGTGCCTATTCTTTTCCTCTCTGTGTTTCCTCACTTTTCCAGGTTTTTATCCTCTATTACCATCTTCACAATCCCATTTCCTTTCATTATCTCCTGCAACCACTTTTCCTGCTTACCTTGAATTTCTCCAAACAACCTCTCTCCTTGCCATACCAAGGCCTTCTTCGTTTGTTTTATTTTCCAGCCATTTTGTTTCCTCTAGTCTTCTGCATTCTGCTCTTGGCCTTACAACTTGTGGAAGTGTTTTCCTGTCAGAGCACTTGCAAAATTCTTATTTACTGCGATTTTGTGTCACAAAGAATTCTCTTTCAATAACAATAAGTAACCAAATAATTTAGATTTCCTCTTCCCAAACTTTTTATTATGTATTACTAATCATAGATCTTCTTGGAAAACAGTTTTCTTTGATGGATTGAGTGTAGCAACTATAGGTATATGTTTTGTAGTTCTGGAACATTTCTGTAAGGTTTCAATTGAATTATCCTTTAATTATATCGTGTCACTTCATTGGTAGACATTATTGATTGGATATCTACTAATTATATCATTTCATCAGTATTTATTTTCAGGAAATTTTGTTTTGAAATCAGATGAGTTTCTCACACCTGATCCAGGTATTCCTATCCATGTAGGAAAGAGGAACTTTCCTTTCTAAGAGGTACTATTGAAGGATGTCCTGGGGTCTTACATTCCCAAGTAAAGCCAAGTAGCATGCAAAGATGAAGATGGTATCCTTTGTCAAAGCAAATAACATGGATAATTCATATTTATTTTAATAGTAGTAGTATTTATGGCAGGCATCATCAGCTAAGGTCATTTGCTCCATTAGGGATGGACAGGAAAGGACGAAGGGTGGAGAGAAACCCAGCATCGGCATTAGCCCACTCTTAATGAAAGGCATCCAGGGGTCTGCAGCTTAATGTCCCATCTGATGGATGGTGTACTCACTCCCAGTTCCCTTCTCAAAGCACCTCCAGTTAGATCAATATACCACTGAAAAATACTTGATGCTGGGATTCGAACCTGGGCCCTCTGGGTGAGAAGCCAGTATGATAGCCACTGCACCACACTTGATGCTCATGTATTTTAATATCTTGTAACAAATAAAATTGCAATGGCATTAGCACTTGTCTAAGTTGTTGCTTATTTTGATACCAACACAGTGGAAGAAGAACATGTTTTTGTAATTTAATGTTTTTTAACCTTCCACAAGAGTAGGACACCTTTAAAACTTTTGCCAATAATATCTTAAATTGCTATACTGTAAATGACTGAATTGAATCATATAGTATCTGGAACAGCATGATTTTATGGAGAATGCCTCCTCTCCCTGTGCCATGGACTATATGACTGAAGTACAAACTTGTATAGAAGGAGAACCAGTAGAAGCTAAATCTTCAAAAACATTGCATCTGGTTGATAGATAACTTCTTAGAATTATGCATAAATACCTGTCTTTCTTGATCTAATACACCCCTCAGTCATAAAAACGGAATCAAAATAATATGTCTAGAAGATGAGCAATAGTGGAAGAAAAATATGTTTCAGGTTAAAGTAATGAAACTTCAAGGCTTTACAGAATAACCCTGTGGCACAGGCCTTCAGAATCATCCACAGAATAATTGGAAAGAACTAGGATTATAATTTTTTAACTTAAATTATGTTAAAAAAGCAAAGAATAAGTATTGTTTCCTCTTTATTTAGTTTCCACATAAAAAATAGAAACAATCATTTTTAAAAAGCCAATTTTTATACCCTTCATCAGGGGTTGCTTACAAACTCCCAAGCAGAAAAAGGATGTAACCATTTCTTCTTGCTGATTTGATACCATATTTTTTCTAATTGGAAGTCTTTTACATTAACTTTCCAAATTACTACCACTATAGCATGTGATTATGGCATGTAAGATGCTGAATGTCTGAAATATAGAAATGGAAAGGTGAACGAAATACTTGAATTCCGTGGATCATTTTTGTTCAGGTAGAGCTGCAATATGACCATAATTTGACCATATATAGACCAATATGACCATATTTTTAATGCACCCATCCTAATTAAAATACAACTATTCATACTAAATAAATCAGTTTTGATCACAGCTTCATTTACCGGCTAAATATTTTCAAACAGGCCGAAGAAATAGTTAGTCATCAGTCTTCACTGCGCATGACAAATATGGTGGTGTGATGCAAGCACAGTCCACTTTATCTAATTCTCCTGGTTGTAATTTATCCTGAAGATCAAGCTTGATATTTCCAAATGTGCAGGTTAGGTGTTCATCAGCTATTGGCATAAAAATACATGTAAAAAAATAATGTGGCTTTGTTATTATTAATGAGCTATGACAAAAACTGTATTATCATACTTAGCAAAGGTTTTAATTTAGATGCTTTGGTGAGATTTTCATTAGCATAATTTGAAATTATAATTTTGATGGGAGACAGAGAAAGGTTTTTTCTCACTTTCATGCAAATATTTAGGTGGTTCTGAAGTCTTAAATGATGTGATTTACTGCATTTCGAACTTTAATTGGGCCTACATGGAAATGACTACTGCAGCAGGTTCACAATTGAGAAATTCTTTAATAAGGATTTCAGTGAACATTTTTATGAACTAAATAAGTTTTCTTTTATATTGATCCTTAAATGTTATGGTGATTGAATTATTATTCTTTTGAATTTATATTAAGTAAGAATGTCAGTGTAAAATGAATAATCTGGCTCTTTCGTGAGTAGCTAGGCCCCCAACGTGCTTTAAGCTCTCAAAAAAGAAACTGAATGTGCATTTAACAATACTCACGTCTCTCTTGAGTACTATTGCTTTGACTCTTGTGATTTGGCCCTTTAATGATGCTGTCATCATTTGATGCTGAAAGAAAAATTCTCTTATTATTGCACTGTGAATGTATAAGTTAATTGAAGTTCACCAAGTTTGATGCTCATTAAAGCTATGACAAATCCATTGCAATGAAAGTTAGTGTTTATTAGTAAAAATTTGATTATTTATTTACTGATTATTAAAGTAATTTATATTCCTATTGCTTTAACTCTCAAAAAAATCTATGTTATGAGTTCTTTTAGCTTCATTAACTTAGTATGTATATCAGTTATGGAATGAGCACAAATGATAGGCTTAAAAAATAGCTATGTTTTGTATGTAAAACATTTTCCAAATCAATTATCAGATTTTTCCATGAAAAATTATTTCTTATTTATTTAAATACTTTAAATATATCAGTAATCTGTCCATTGAAGTTTTTTCAAACATTGAACAAAATTCAGAAAAATCTGGTCAATGGATTTCATGTACCTTATGTGATGGATTGGCTGTAATAGGATGTAACAACAGAAGTGATAATTTTTCACATCTCACAACTGCAACAATCTTTGAATAGTTTGCTTTTGGGGAAGAGGTAGTTTTCACAATAATCATTTGATAGGTTATATGAACTAATGATACTCACGACAACGCCACTGAACTGGACAGCAGTGACTTTTATAGAACACTGGAGCACAACCTTGGCGCAAATAGTGGGCACTTCTGAGCTCTATGCTGCAGGAGATTTCATTGCACCATGGTCCATTTGTGCTTCCTTGTTAGGAAAGAAATACATTTCACATTTAGTAACTAAATTATTGGTGAATTCTGACCTAAAATGACTAACTTTTGCATTGTTACAGATATTTAAATGATATAACTTGTGAGCTGAATTTAATTGCATAATGTGTACGTTTATTTTTAGAATTTAGTAGGTGAAAATGTGTACTAATCCTCCAGGTTACCAAAAAGAATCAAATTTGACCCTTGATAAATTATATCTATAGAAGGAGTAACCATTTTTGGGAAATACTCCAGGTCCTCCAGCCCTATTTTAGTTTGAAGTAGTGCAGTGAGAGATGATTTTAGATAAAATTCCTCTTGATCATAATCCACTTCTCAATCCCTCTCTCAAGATCTAGCCAATTTTAAATGGTCTATTTGATGTAAAGAAGTGTTGCAACTATTGGCGAGTTCCTAGATATAATTGAAAAACTTAATGAAATCCACTTAATAATTTCCTATTAATATGAGCAAGTTTTCCATGCCATCCTCAGGTCATCAATTTTCTTTACTGAAAATGTCACAACGTGAAAAACTCAGGTCCAATGAAGAAAAATATTATGATGTGGATTTTAAACATATTTTTTATTTATTTCCATTAGGAATCATTAATATCATAGGTAATCTAGTGGTTAAGGTAGGTTTTGGCAGGATAAAACTACCAAATAAATATCTTGTCCCTCCTAACAAAACCCAACCCCACTCCTCTACTACTCTACAACAAGCCCCTCTTTATATCCCTATACTTCCTTCCTCCCTCTATTCTGTCCAACATCCCTATCCTATTTCTGCCCCTTCCTCATTTTCCTAACATTCTCCCTTCCAACACAGTTTCAACATCCTATTACCAATCAATATGCTTTACATCCATTTTTTCTGTCTCGTTTGCATTTCTCCCTGCAATCCCTTCTCCTCCCCCACAATACCCAGCACCACTTTACCGCAGCACTTTATCTTCTCTATTCATCTCCACACCCACATTTACAAATCCTCCAATCTATACCCATTCTCCTTCAATGACCATGTTTCTGTGCACACAACTACCCTTCTCTCTGTCTGCATAACTACCCTTCATTTCAAAGTTATAACGAGACTTTTTTCAACATCCCTGTAATTTATTCTCTCCTTCATTTGAAAGCCTCTTTGCCCCCCTACTTTGACCATTTTTTCCATAGCAATTCTAGGATATGTCAACTGTTCCACCTATTCTAGTCTCTACCCTCCTATTTTAAAGTTTAACTTAGCCTTTCTTTTTCTAAGAAACTGTGTAACCTTTATTTTAATTACATTTCCATTATAAAGGACTCCCAATATAAAAGGCGGAAGCCATTTCCTCCTTTAACAAGGTCATTGCAAGTACCTTGTCTGTATAAGCTGCTTAGAATTAGAATGATAATAATAATAATACTTTATTCATTTTGATAAATGGTACAGCCATATTAAATGTATTGAATATAAATATTACTTAATATATAAACATGAGTTCTTAAATGTGCTGAAGATAGTCACAAAATAATTCATTTAATAAGTAAAGTGGGTCAGCAAGTACCCAGGTAATACCTTACCCTTGAAATTCGGGATACAGTTCTGATTTCAACTGAGTAGGTAAACAGTTATGCAGTCACATTTTCATGTTTTGAAATGACTCGCAGGTTGAGGACAGTCTACAACAAACAATATTTAGTTTTGCTTTACCCCTTAGGTGTAGTTATGGATGTAAGATCTTAATTGGTGAGTTTCTAGATTCACTTTCACATGAATCAGAGCCTTAAAGATATATAAACTGAATACAGTCATGATTCCATTACTAATAAAAAAGGCTTGCAGGAATCACATGGTGGTATGTTAGCAAGGGAGCAAATAGCTCTCTTTTATAGAAGTAAGATTGGTTTAATATGAAGGGAATGATCCCATAACTCAACACCATAATTCAAATGATATTGAAATACGACTTGGCAAAGATTTGAGCGATACTCATTTGAAATGAGAAAGTTTAGCTTTCTTAACACATAAAGAGCTTAACTAAGTTTATTATAGATCTGACTGATGTAGGCTCCCAGTTAAGTTTCGTATGAATATAAATTCCTAATATTGTAGCAGTCTAAATTTCAGTTTTTTTTATTTAAGACTGCATACAATATGCTGGTTTATTCTAATATTGAAATATAAATGATTAATATAAGAAAATTCCTTAGCCTGTCTTTGGGTACACTAGATTGTACCTTTGAATCTTCTAAATGTTGACATTTTTGCACAAAAGTAGTGTAATCAGCATATAAAACAGATTTAGATTTCATATAACAGGGCAAATCATTAATCATGATGATGAAAAGTAGTGGGCCAAGCACAGTGCCCTGTGGTACACCACATTTTACTTTAAGAACTGCAGATCAACAGCCATCAAGTTCAATCAATTGATGGCGATCATCCAAATATGACTTCATTAGTTTCAGTGCAATGCCCTTAACTCCATAATATTCTAGCTTTGATAGTAATATTGAATGATTAGCAAGAGGAGGGTTTGACTTCTGGAGGCGGCAGATATTTTTCAGTGCTATCTGGATCCCTACTTTCTTAGGTGCTTTGTGGAGAGCACTTTGAGTGAGTACGATGTCTGTCAGATGGTACTGTGAACTACTGACCCCTTGGCACCTTTCAACAAGAGTAGGCTAATGCAAACATTGGGTTTCTCTCCACCCTTCCTTTCCCATCGATCCCTAATGGTGCAAATTACCTTAGCTGTTGGTTGCCTCCCCTAAAACTACCACTACTACTCTTCAAATTCATTTATGACATAATTAACTATGGACTATACAGCCATAATTGTAGATTTCCCAGATTGAAAGCTATACTTTGATTTGGAAACAAATTATTTGACTAAAAAAAATCACATAATTTATCTTTCATTATAGCTTCAAAAAATTTACCAAAAACTGTGACTTAGGAAATGGTGCAGTAGTTAGTTAAATCATCTTTATCACCTTTCTTATTGACAGGTACTGTTTTGGAATAGTTTATATCATGTATTTGGAGGTGGATTTTCATTTGGCAATGAGTTATTCACACTATTATTTAATGTATGGATGTGCCTATGAAATTTAGAAGATTTTAAATACGACAAAATTTCTTTTTGACAATAAGTAACATTAAAATGAACATGGTGAACAAGGTGGATTTACATTTGGCAATGAGTTATTCACACTATTATTGAATGTATGTATGTGCCTATGATTTAGAAGATCTTAAATGTGACAAAATTTCTCTTTGATAACAAGTAATATTAAAATGAACATTGAGCATGTGTGTGCAAGTGTGGACTTATGTGTGAATCTATGAATTGAACTTGGGTGTATTCATGAGGCTACTACCTACTTAAACACTCAAATGGGTATTTAATATACTTCTACCTACCATCAAATCCTTCATCACAAGTGCATGTTTTGCACTCATTTGTGGGGTAGAAGCGTTGGCCTTTAATATATTTCTTCCCTTCATATTCACACTGGAATATTTCTTCCTCACCTTCTGTTTTATCGGTTGCTGTAACAGGTAAATTAAAATATTTATATAATATAATGAAAAATACATTTTAATCACTTCAGAGGTAACATCAGGCAACACTTGACTGATAATTTGTGTCAGATATTCACTGAATATTCACTGCTTTGAAAAATTTCACATCATGAGCATTGTGAATGTTTGTAAAATTCTCTAATCCTTGAGGAAAATATTGAAAAGAAAGTTGTAAATATTTTTTAAAGTTTATGAGTTCAGTAAGTTGTCTTTTTTTGATACATTTTTGAACTTAATTTTTGTGTGAGTTGAGATTCCTATCGTTATCATAGCCAAGTCCTCTTTCAGTTGCATAGTATTTGAGATTTCCATCATTAGGGTACTCTTAGAGTTTTAGCCCAAAACAATTCGAATGCAAATAATTTTTGTGAACTGAGTGACTAACCGATATGGAATTGTTCATCAAAATACCAAGAAATAATAAAAATTTTCTCTTCTGCTTTGGACATCTTTAACAGAGCTTTGAACACCTGACAATTATACTTAGAGGGATAGAATTTAATTACTAGAAGTTCAAATCCAATTTAGTGGGGAACTTTGCTCACTCAGATGGCTGACTAATTGATCATATAGTCAACTGTTCACATAGCTGCTTTTTTAATTAAGTTAAATTTACATTCCATAAGATATTGAAATTCGGTGGAACCATCCGTTAAAAAAGTATCATTAGGCTAGTGAATAACTGTATAGTGTCAGCAAGGAATTTTTTCATAGCAAAGAGCTCTAGGATACTGTTTACAGGATTAATGTATTTTCAAGATTGCAGTATTAATGCAGTTGCTATCGATAATATTTATTATATTTACCATTTATTTGCATGATATTCAAATTACTTACGGCAATATGTAGCCACTGAACAACAAGAGTCCTTGGAATACTGACGGATGCATGATGGATGAGGAAGAGGAATGCCAAATAACTCTGCACATTCAATCTGTGCACAAGTAAAATCAGTTGGCCTGGATGAAACACAAATATTTATAAATTCAATTTTGTGGTTTTAGGTATCTATTCACTTCAGAAATACTATTATTAAGGCTATAGAAAACTATGTCATATTAGTCAAATTGTACAACAAAAACAGTATATTTTATAAACCTAGATGATCTTGCTACAGAGTAATATTCTATGATGTAAAGCACATCCCAAGATAAGGAGTATATCTTAAGAACAACAAAAAATTCAAGAGCCACCATTATCCATCATACAAAATGTCATTGATTGAGCTATTGAACTGTTTTAATCAGAAAGCAATCATCCTTTTTACAGACAAGGCTTCAATTTGTGTCATTTAGGGGTTATGAAGCAGCATATTCAATAATTTCATTTGCATTGATATGGGTACTTATACTTCTTAATATATTGCTAATTTAAAATAAAAGTCTTTAATAAATCTATATTAATATACATGTACATCAGTAGTCTTTATAAGATCCAAAATCTGCTCGTATATCATACATGCCACCAAAGATAAAATAAACAAACAAGGCAGAGGGAATATATATTCTAAATTTATTGAATATTGGATGACTATAAGCTCTATATTTTATTTTTCTATGGCAGTAGAAGTCCTTTTCTAAAGTAAAAATAGGTAATGAATAAATGATCAAATCACTTTTCCACTTGATAAATTTTTTTATTTTACGACCGGGTTTCGATGTATTACATCATCATCAGGTAACAAACAAGTTGTGAGTTACCTGATGATGATGTAATACATTGAAACATGGTTTTAAAATATTAAAAAAATTTATCAAGTGGAAAAGTGTTTTGATCAGTTATTCATTATGTTCGACCCTCACCACATCACGCCTGAAGCTACTCAATTTGTTAAAAATATATACTTTTGAAGCATGACATGATGCTACCTATGATAAAATGCTATTAGGCAATTACTCTGGAGTAGAATTCTCCACTGTAAAGAAAAATCACATAAAGCACAAGGCAAAACTGTAGACCTCAGAAATCTGATAAATTAGCAGAATGAATTAAATTTTCTCACTGTTCAACATGTACATGATGACATGTGCATAGACACCATTCATAGGAAATAATTCTGAAACAGAACCATGATGAACATGATTTTCCATGTCACAGGATATATTAAATTTGAGAGCAATCTTACTTATGAAAGTAAAACCATATTTAATTATAGATATCTTTTTAAAAGCATAACCCAAACTAACTTTGTGAAGAAATATACCTGAATGAGAAAGTCATGAATGTTAACTTTGAAACCTATTCACCCTCCATGATAGTACTTATGTTTTTCCTATACTTAATGGTTGTAGTTACATTTCAAGACATACCGGGAATCATCACCTAGACATATGCAAGCTGCTAAACAACTTCTGGAAGTTTTATTGGTTGGGACCCCTTTGCCAATGTCATATTCCTGTCCTTCAAAGTGACATTTGTTAGCATTCCTTGAGGAATATGAACCTGAAGGTGAAATGGAGAAAATAATTAAGCAATACCTCCGTGCCTTTATAGGTACTCTTCAGTAGAGAAAGCATACCTACATGGTTTGCATAAAAGGTATCTGGAAAACTTTCAGAAAAATAAATTTGTTTCAGATATTTCTACAATGCCTCAAAATTCTTTAAAGTGCATCCCTTGAGCATCAACACACTCTTGCCAGCACACTTCCCATGACTTGAAGGCTAACTGGTTAGCAGATTCCGTTCTGCAAGAAGGTCCTTAAGGGAAAATTCATGGAAGCTTCTTTGATAGCACTTCGGGTCTCAGAGTGATGTCCTTTGAGGGAGGATTTCACTTTTGGGAATGAGAAGTAGTCTTTTGATGCCAAGTTGGGACTTGAAGGGGGTTGGGGAATTTCCACGATGCCGTTGCATGTCTTCACAAATAGACACTCGACTCTACTCTTGGTCGTCCATCAAGACCTTCGGGGGACGTGTTTAGCACAGATCTTTCGCATCACCCATTTTTCAGTGATAATGGTGTGCACTGCCATCTTACCAATACCAATGCAATCTGTGATCATGCTCACACTTAACCAATAGTCTAGATTCAGCACTTCATGCACACTTCAGGAAAAAATTGTCACCAATGCTTTTTATACAAACCTTGTTTAATTGTTGGATTAACCCTGTAAAACTGGTTCTCCCTAAGAGGTGGATTTACAACTTTTTTTGACAATCCAAGCTTACATTTTTAAAATATATGGATTTTCCTGTTGCAAGAATGCTTTCTGGATTCAAATTTTCAGAAATTAGCAAATTCAGCTGTGCAAATAATGCATATAAGTATAATAAAACCCCACCATACTCTTCAACTTATAGCACAAATATAGCAAATGAAGTTACAAAACTACAGTTCTAATGTTAGGGTGCCACCCACCTTTTGCAGTCATTATGAAAAATATTAGTACAGTCAAAATACAGTCTTCCTAGCCACATAACAGATAAAGTTTCATGCACAAATAAAATTCTTTTGAAACTATCTAAGGAAGATGATCCAATAGGCAGGTAGATAAAAGTTAGTTTGAAAGTGCAAGTGAACCTGAGAATATGAACTATAATTTGTACTCCATGAGATGACATCCATTCAACCAACAAACATTACAGGTACTTACTGCAATCATATCTAACTGGACAGCAGGCACCATCTTGATAAACTGGTTGGCAGTTCAGCTCAGCATATAAATGTATGAGGCCACTTGTCTGGCACTGACTTTTATCACAATTATCTTTAGCAGCTATAATTAAAAAAAAGGTTGTTAATAACATTTGGCCCAAAATTATGTTTCTTGTGAAAAGATTGATTTATCAGACACAAAATAGCATTGGCTTTAAATCAAATATTTAATCCTTTTGGCTATAAATGCATTATAAGTAACTTATAATTGGAAACACATTGTAGAAGTTGACATTCAATATTATCTTACTTTTTAAATTGTATTTGGCTTTAAATAATCAACGGTAGGTATGTGATGATTGCCGCACACAATTTTGGTACATTCAAAATAAATTCGACATAACTTGTCTGAAAATGTATGAAAAATGTCTGATGCAGCTTGGACACAACAAATATTTTTATCAAACAATGTAACCTTATTCAAAAAATCATTTAGGACTTCCCCATGGGTGGGTGACTGGAGTGATTCCTTCCTGATTTCACCTAAAGAGGATTTCTTCAATGTACACTTTATTTAGGTACTTTCTCATGGCAACAAGAGCTAAGGAATTTCAGTATGATACCAATTGTAAAATCATCCCTTTCTGGAAAATATATATGAAAAAAAATTTTTTCTAATTAAGTAAAATGAAAATTCAAAGGGCCATCCTGCTTTAACCCAGATGATGTAAGTGTATGAGTAAGCTCCCATTTTTCACAAACATCCAGAACAGTGGAAGCTCCCTGCCATTTGGCAGGATGGACATCTGAGCGCATCCAGACCTCAAAGAAATTTTTGATACCATTCCATAACAAAGGCTCTGCTCCAAAGGAACTTGGGTCATCTAAGGTGTTCCGAGCATATTCGACTGGGCCAAAGTAATACACATTTTTATGATTGCCTGCTCATGCTCACTTCTTCAACTCAAATGGCTTATTTCTTCCTTCAAACTCATAGTTACTTCAAGGAATATTCAAAAGATAAAATGAGAAGTGAACCACAAGTACAAAACCCAACACTTGTATGTTCCCATTTGCCTCGAATGACTCGGCCCCTCTACTCCCTTAGAAGATAATCCTCCCAGTGGAAGATTTACCAAGAAATGCATTAGGAAGAGCCTGAAGGGTAACAATAAGGCAAGTGAAGCTAACAGGGTGGTTGAAAACAAATTCCAACATATTACTTGGAATGTGGATGAAGTAAAACTGTAAGGTGTCTGTAGAAAACATTCTTGAAGGGGATCTCGCCGGGCAAGCAAGGCTAGCTGCTAATAATCTTTAATTTGAAAGGGAATTATCCCTCATTCACTTATTGCCACTCCAAGGTATAACATACTTTCATCCTCCTTCTCTTTTCCCTCCATTGATGATAAATACTCAAAAAAATCATCTCCATCAGCTCCTATCAGGCACTGGATCAAACAACTTAATTTTGATGACTAGAAACATTTATTTTTTAAGCTTTCCATAAGACTGCAGTTTTCTAATTTCGTAATGACTTTAGCATGCTGGTTACCAACGCTTGCTGTTTGAGTCCGGCACCTTCGGAGCACCCGCCTATCGTCTATGATCCTCTAAGACCGTCTAAGATTCTCTAAGACATAACTTTGAAAATGATAGTATTTACTCATTTACTTCAGATGAATATTACTTGCAGTCACAGCATTTTTACACGGTCGATAAATCTCAAATCATTTGTACATATTTTACTGCATATCATCATCAGTCCGTCAATCCGAAAAGCGGTTGGCTGCAGCTCTCCTATATTTTCTCTTATGCACTGTAAGCTCTACGAGCTCGTCTTTTTTGGCCGATTTATTTCACCCTTGGATTTCCTCATGGGATCTATCCATCTGTTACCGCTTCTATTATTTTGTTTACTAATTTGTTGCAACTTGAGATGTGCCCTGATTGCTCTATAATAAATAATATTTCATGCGTATTTAAAATATTTACAGTAATTTTCTAGCACAGGTTGTTTTATAGTAGTGATAGTATTTTTTTGTTATAGGTATTATTAACGTGATCAATTCGCACTGCCATTAAATAACATTATAATGTGGGAATGGGAAAGATGCTATGAAGAGCTTTTCCTCCCTGTGATTCGGGCAGGATTTCTAAAGGACTCATTTGTTTGCGGATATCCGGTTCTCGATTAAAGATGTACAGACAACTCTATTGAACTAGTTTCTTTCGAATAGGATATTAAACAATGGTAAACCGTAAACTCTGTGCACTGTTCTCTATAAGTATTCTTATCCAAATGCCGAATTTTTCTTCACCCTCCTCCTTCACCCTAGTTGTACTTTGCCCCGATAAGCCAACTCTCCAATCTATCGCCTCCCAGATTGAAGACATTTATAACCACTTGAATGTTATAGACATAGCATACATATATGTAAGCACAAAATATTTACGTGAGGGGATTCGGACACATGCAATGTACGTAAGTGCACTACTCACTAAATTGAATCAGTTGGCTGCTTCCTTTAAAAACAAAAAATCTCCGAAATAAATAAAAAGGATGAATTTCGATGCCGAGTAATTCGTTCCGTACAAACAATACACAAAGCTATCATTGTGCTCAGACTCGCCTTGGAATAATGTCACGTTGCAGGAAAGCCTTCTCACTCCACTACATGACTTTCTCCTTCACCTTCCGCGTATTGCAATAGTTACTTCTTCGGATGAGGTGACGGAATCTCTCTACCAAGGCCTACCGTTTATTCCCTCGGCGTCCATTAGCAGAGAGAGCTCGGCTCAAATCGAAATGACGAATGTATAACTGTCGACGAATGAATAGCTGTCGACCAAAGGATTACCGCGGAGGTGATAATGAATGAAATCGCAGATCCGGCTGAAAAAGTTTCAAACGTCGCCTATTGGGATGTACATCCTGCATTATTGAGAAAGACAGAAATGAAATAGGAAAGAGAGATAGAAGGAGAGTGAGAGTGGTAGCCCACTTTATTTATTTGCTTACTAAATTGTTTCGCTGCAAATGCTGGGAGGCTAGCTACCTCAACGAAATTATGAGCGTCAAAATGCATACACATACAATGCTTAAATTTAGGCGTGAATCCAAATTCAAACATATGTACGGATATTAAGCGCTATCTTGAGCATAACCATTGATAATAGGAAGAAATTATTTTCCTGTGTTCAATGACAGTAAATATTGAACAACGAACATTGAGCAGAATATTTTATCAAAGTAATTATCACCATTAATATCATCTTGGTAGTGAAATGTGGACGGTCATACAGTAACCAAATAGTGTCCAAAACTGTAAAAGTAATTGGTTAATTTACGATTAAAGTATATCTGGCGTGAGGAAAGTTATCGTTTATTTAACTTTCTCAATACAATTGACTTTCTCTGAAAGATCTGAAAAAATATTGGGCGTTGATTTCGAGCATGCGCCTTACGCCAGTGAAGTTCCTCCTTCGCCTGTTCCGAGCAAAAGCATCATCACTTGAACTGAAGGAATTTTTTCGTATCGTTTGATGAGCTGGAGGAATTAAGAAGTCCATGTTTCTTGAGATCAACCGCTACATTAAAATTAATACCATGGAATGGCACACGGGTGCAAATTTATCATTCATTTATCATTCATGCGTGTCGACTTTTTAAATAATTGATGGGAATTTCGTGCCGTTCTAAGTGGGTATTAAGATGCCTCATTTCAATTAGAAAACAAAAAGATTCACTTTTTCAAATATATATTTCACAAAAAACGCGCGTTTGTAGCCTAAATTTTTCATTTTACGATGAATTAAAACATGTACGTTCAGGAATTCAACTCGGTTGAGTCTCAGGATTATTGGTTGACTCTCAGGGCAAGGAGTCCCGCCTTTATTATTTTGGGTTTCGAATTGGAGGACTTCGGATTCAAGATCTTAGAGCCAACACCCCAATTCCCCGCCTCATACCCGCACCCCCACTACACTACCCGGTTGCAGCGCGAACTATAGCAGGGGAATTCAAATTTTTATTAAGTTTCGGTCTTTAAGATTTCTACACTTTTGCACGAATAACGCCAGAAAAACCGCACCAAAGACCCAGGTAATGGAAGTTTAACTGCGATGGATAGAAATCTTGATCGTTTGTATTACATTTCTACAGCTATTAATTGCGGGTTTCTATAGAGAGCTTATTTTTTCCCGTGTGGCTCAACCGCTTTGAAAGAATATGCCGGCAATTAGAGGAAAATACAATACTGATGACACGTGATTCCTCTTTTTGCCGCACAATTCAAACACCATGACCAATATACAATTCTAAAGTAATTAAATACACGTAGTCACATTTCGATGGGAGTTAATTTTCTGCGGAAAAATCAGTATTATTACCGAATACAAAGAGTGGAGAATTCAAAGTTGCATTTAATTATTGCTAAAATTTACTTACTGCTTTCTCCGCAGGCACTGCAGGAGAGCAGGGATGCGACGAAGGCGGACAGTAGAATCAGGTGCGTCGTCATTTCGTACCACTGCCCAATCTTGAACTGAACAGCGCTGCAGGGACGCACGAAGTCAATTTTGTGAAGGTGACTCGTTCACCTTGAGTTGGAAAACACAGGTGACGAGGATGAGAATAGGTGATGACGACCCCTCCAACCAATCCCGGAGAACTGGCTCTTAAAAGAAAGAGTTGTATAGCATGAGGATACAAAATACAACATCATAAAGCTCCTAGAGTAATGAACTGCGCGACACTTTGATCATAACTATCAAGCTATGTCCCACCTAAAGTTTGACTAAACTTAATCTCAACGCAACCCTCCCTCAATATGAAACACTAAGGTATCATTTTCAAGAACTCTTGATGAATGAAAACGTCTCAGCTGAACGTCTCTTTCTTTACAGTTGCCACGTCCTCCCCATTGCCCTGAACTCAAGGCAGTTGCAGTCCAATCCTAAATTCTTTGAGGAATGAGGTCTGCATAAGAAATACGGCAGTTATCTTGCCTTGTACAAATGGTCAATTTTGTTCAAGAAATGGTTTTTCAACTAATAAAATAATCATTATTTAAATTTTCCTTTATAACTGTTATCTTGTCTTCCATTAAAGTTATAATTTTTTGCGGTGTCACTTTACAAGACGAGGTGCGGAATGTTAGCTTTGAAGGTCGTAAATTGCACTTCGCTAATTATTAAGTGGCCATAGATTTTTACTATCTGAGCATTCTTTTTATAGATTGTGGTCTATATAGCAGCTTCATTGTGAAAATAGAATTCTTCTGCTGGAAAACACGGTATCACTTGACAAAACTGAAAATAAATTACACTGTGCTAATTCTCTTCAAAACCATAATCGGGTGGACAGTAGCCAGTTGACATAGCCTTGAACTAAACAGTTTAAAAAGGTTATGGAGTTGAGAGTTAGCATTGAGTATGGAATAAAATGTCAATGCTATACATACTCGTTATAAATCGAGTGGTAATAGTAACTTTATACCAATGGGAATACTGGTAATAATATTTTTTTAGAATTCTCTTTCTGAACCTTAACTACTTTTCTAACTTTCTATTGCAAGTGATTTTGAAGCACTTCTTCTCTTTGTTGCGTAATACCGGATAAGGTGTCAAGGAATCCAATGGAAATCCATTGTTAATACATTTTTGCTTACCACTAAAGATACGATTGGAACTTACTACCAGAATGTGAATGGAGCCGTTTTTTGAGGGCCGTACTAAATGAAAATTTAAGAGGGCCACATGATGATTCTCTCAAACGGACATCTTAAGAACTCGTATATGCCGAGTCATCTATGATATCAAAGCAAACATCATGCCAGAAGAATGATCATACGACTGGTGATTACTTAGCAACTTGAAAAGTCTTCGGTAGGCACTTAAAATGGAGTTGAAAAATGAATGTCGCGTGACGGAATCACTGACGGCAATGGAGGTTACCTGAAGGTATACGATGACTTGACCAAGAGAGTAAATACAAGTCTCCTGAGCATCATTTCCATGTCCTTTCCAATCGCAAACTTACTTTCAATTGATGAGAGATAGCAATCGAGGCAATCGCAGCATTACTATTCCCTAGTCTAGCGTTATTAATAGATGAATTTGGATTTCTCTTTCTCGGACGGCTAAAAAGTTGAGCATTGCTAACCTTATTCAAAGTAAAGCACAACGGTGGAATGCAGTAGGCACTCAATCCGTCACTTCAATGGTGAATCAATTATCCCTTTTTCAATTGAACGAGAAAACATAGACCCTTAGGCCTATATTTTACATGTACATCATATTGCACCTTATCATTAGAGCTTGTTTTTATAGGGTCTTAAAAGACGCCCCAAACCCCTCGCATGGATATTTCATAATGTTAAAAAGTGAAAGAGGTTTTTACGAATAGAAAATATAACGAAGGCAACTGAAAAAATTACTCTTTATCGATTTCCAATAATATCACTTAAGTGCAAACCCCAATTTCAATAATAATTTGACCTAGGCGCAACGGTAAAATTAATGAAATGTACCGAAAGGAACACAAATGAGGAAGTGCTAGGTACAAGTATGGTGCGTGGGGAGAGGGGATTGTTGGGAGAAATCATACGAAAACAGGAAATATTGATAATGGGCGTGTATTGATCGGGAGTGGGATGCTGAAGACTGTGAGAGGGTAAAATATTGGGCAAACGAGGAAAAGGCAGGAATATAATAGGGATGTTGGAAGGAATGAAGAGAGGAAGTACAAGTTTTCCGCTAAGATCTCCACCGAAATGAGTGCATTATTTTTGTGTAATACTGTCCGTTGAACACGAAATAATGCTGCCTTAAACAAGCTGCGATGAGAGCACAATTCTTGGGACGTTAGTTAAATTTCACCTCTGTGTAAAAGGATATTTTGTGTTTTTGGGCACTCTCCCAGCTCTGCATGCCAAAATAACTGCTGCGTGCCATATGTTCTCCACCCCGGCCTAGGCTATTCCATTAAATGCCACGGTTTCAATTGTTAAGATGCATGCATTCGTGCAAACAACCCACCTTCCGCAGGATAATGCTTTTAGTGCATATTCTAGCTCTAGTAACATTCATCTTCAGAGTAAAGTGTATTCCTAGAATATCAATTGCATTTGCCCAGCAAGCGTATGTATCTGAAAAAAGTTAGTCTTTTTGTCATTATGCTTCCCCAGCGCCTGCTACCACTTCTTGGGGTGATTTAAGTCTTATGTTGCTTTGGTCAGGGTGACTTCAAGAAATCAAAAGCGTGGACGAGTGAAAGAAAAATAAGAATTAACCGCCATTCCGGACTCTTGGAAGGAATCCTTGAACCCAGGTGGTCACTGCAGTTAACATTCTCTATGTTATTTGTTTTGAAAAGGTTCGAAACTAGAACAGAAAATTTTTTAAATTGATATAATGTATTGAAACGCCATACTGAACCATAAAATGAGTCATTCAATTTATGATACCATAATTTCGAGTAGTATCGTGGGTCAGAAAAATGCTGACGATAATGTTAGGAGAGAATTTAATTACTTCCCTTCTATGTACTCTCCCTTCGTAAATACTCCCCCAAAATAAATACTGTATATCCCCTATTACAGTTAGCTTCGTACAGCAGTCACGGTACTTACCTCTGGGGTCCGGCGTCGACCACTCTCGCCAACAACGGGGAGGACCAGATCTCACGTCTCCCTCCGTCTTCGTTCACGTCATATCTGCAGATTTCATCAAAATCGGGAATATACGGGGATCGAGATGGTGCGGGGGCTAACATACTGGCTCTCCACCCAGAGGGCGCGGGTTCAAATCCCGGCGGTGTTGAATATTTTCAGAGGTATCTCGATCCCTACTTGAGGTGCTTTGTGGAGGGCACTTTGAGTAAGTACGCCGTCCGTCGGATGGGACGTTAAACTGCGGACCCCTTGGCGCCTTTCGTAAAGAGTAGGCTAATGCCGACGCCGGGTTTCTCTCCACCCATCATCCTTTCCTGTCCATCCCCTATGGCGCAAATGACCTCAGCTGTCGGTCGCCTCCCCTCAAAACTACTACTACTCGGGAATATACTCTTTCCTTTCAGATATTAAATGAAAATATAACTACGGGTTTGGAATGAGAACTTTTAAGTGCTGTCCCAGGAAACGAAATCACCAAGGTTACGTTACCATTGCCGTTCCACATTAGATCATGTTATTTAACGCATCTATTAGGCGTTGTCTGTGGATAGGTAAAAAAAAGAAAAAATGTATTTGAGCGATTTTAACGATATGTATATTATATATATATATATATATATATATATACATATATATATATATATATATATATATATATATATATATATATATATATATATATAAAAGGCTTTATTTCTCGAAAACGTAATGCATGAAATTTCATACATTCATGTTATGGTGCACTTTGGTGGGTATGTATTCAACCCTCGCAACAGAATGTACGTAAGCATAGGGGTATTTGGTTGATTTCCCGCTCATGGATAACAAATCTTATCATACTTGTATTTTTTCTAGGGGTGTGAAATGGTACGAAGTTGTGCACGGAGTACTTCATCAAATACGTAAACTCATCGAGCCTGTTTGATATGTAATTCAGCCGTCATGAGCACGTTTGGTACGCTGTCAGTACGCACTTCAAATCGGCACGGAGTAGGTCAAGACCGCATGTTTAACAATACCCTGATAGTCAGCGAGTGAAAGCTAGTTGTTAATTGTGTTGTGTTAGTCCTTACGTGCGTCGTCCATATGGAAATATCTTCAGGTAGGAGCATATTAGTTAAACAATTAATATTTCGGCGTGAAATTATTTTGTTCAATATTTTTTCATTCTTAAAAGATAAAAAAATAAAAAACCAGCAGTATATCGATATATATGTATGCCATTTTCGATGTGCATGTACGAGGTTTGCCAAAGGTCCAGGCTGGAGATCAGTCATGGGCCTGGATCAGTCATCGATCAGGGTCATGACCCAGAAAAAGAAACCCAGTCATTCCAACTGTCGGTGTCCGTAGGTATCGCCTGGAGCTGAATCCGTAACCCTTTGGCGTGAAACCGACGGTAGGTACTTTCTTCCTAATAGTTATGTGCCCATGCTCCCAAAAATTCCTCTAAAATGCTTCAAAATGAAGAGAATCTGCTTACGTGAGAACTTTGTTGTGGTTTAGTGCACATATCTTCACGAATTCATTTTTATGTGAAATTTTCACTTCTCGAGTTTGTATATCCCCTTCCGCCTCCTGGATGTGTTTTATGCGAGAAAGTACAATGATAAATATGGACACACACCATGAAAAATTTGGACATCATGAGTCACGATAGATCAGTGGTAAAATTGAGCGGAAGATCCCGCGGGAATGACCAATGGTGATGATGGCGAAGGTAGGGCTCTGCCAGTCCTCAAAACCCTAAAAAAGAGTAGCATGTTAACGACTGATAGCCTTCAGAACGCTTCCAATTCTGATACATGCGAGTGGTGAGCACGTTGGAATAACTTTTTGTCTTTTGGCAGAAGGAAAGCGATGCCTCGCTCACCAATGCTTATTTGTTCTCGTGGTCATGCTCCATACCAGTCACGCCATCCCCCCTCTCTCCCCATTGTCCGCTCCCTCATGCTCCCCCTCCTCCTCTCACTGTCGCCCACATTGTGACCTAGCTCCTCCAAGGTTTACTTTTTTTTAGAAGACGAACTCGAACCCGAGTCATTTATATAATTTTGTGCTTTTTCATGATTATATTTCGTCACTATACTTAGTCATCACTTATGGAATGGTATCAAACACGTTTTAGAACGGATTATTGAAGACTCATCACATAGAAAATCAATTTTCAGTTTGAATAACAAAATTGAAGTCAATTGTGTTCCAATCAGGAGTCAGTAAATGCTGCGTGAACATCTAGTGTCTTCGTAGGTGCATGTGGTTGTGAATATTAGTTGTTTGTTTATGTAATTGCATGCGTGTAAGTTAAAATAAGTTTTGCATGTATATGTCTACATGCAATACCAACAATAAACACATGCATTAGCATGTGTTTATTGTTGGTATTGCATGTAGTTGCACTCTATTGTTACGGGTGGTGTCTGAGCATCCCCCGCTACACCCCCTTGTCGTGGCTTGAAGGGCATTGTGTAGATGCCCATCGGCTTCGATGGGCGAGAGTAGAGTCCAAATGCATTCCAGCCACATCATTTCATGAAAGAGAGGGAATCATCTTTCGGGTGCGGGGTTCGCTCCACCTCGTGGGACTGACGGTGAGAGGGGACATATTTGCTTCTATATTAATGCACACCCCATGAGCCATCAAAAGGGAGAGTGGAAGGGAATGTTGGGTCACCAGCCACTCTACTTCTATTTTATTACTTCAACACACACGACACTCCAGGATCCACTGAGATGGGGCGTGGATCACTACTTCATAGACCACACTAAGAAAACAAATAAGGAAACCTCTGAAAAAGAGTGGGCTCACATGCAACACAGTCAGTAATTAATAGTTAAGATTATACTCATTACTCTCATCACTCATGATACCAGCAGCCGATATGCATATAAAAATATATGTAGTAGATTTTTGTATCGCATATGTGAGTACTCAGTAAAATGCTTTAAAAGTTCGATTTTGCAATCTATACACTACTATTCACTTTTTCGCGTGTTTTTCATTCTGGCATGGCATATTCGTTGACTCTTTTGGTTTTCCGTATCTTCGTGTAATGTCATATGTAGGTTCCGTGTTCTCGCGTCAGTGCTTTTCTTGGCATTAATTTGTTGACTGCTGTGCGTGTGATTTCAAGAAATTTTGTAACGAATCCTGTAGAACTCAATTTTTTTCTAACTTTATTGAAATCGTTAAACGAATGATTTCTCACAGGCTTTAAATCACATAACCCACGCTTCTAAACACACATATCATTCATTTAGTTTTCTCTTATTCATCAGAGCTCAGATTCAATTTGGCAGTTATTACTTTTTGGTCAATGATGCTCTCAATAATATCTACTTTTAAGACTTTTTCAGGTATATTTGGGGTTAATCAATGGATAATTTTCTTTGCCCTACTTGGCGATGCAACTGATTTAGAGAGCTCGTTGTGAACGTATCTAGTATTACATCTACATAAATACCCCGCGATCCACCAAAAAGATCGGGGTGACAGGGGATGCAAGCAGAAGGTGGGATGGGCAAGGGATATGAGAGAGGAAGGGCGTTTAAAGGATTAGGAAAAGGAAAAAACAATGACTTAAATCCCTGGAAAGACGTGCAGATCAATGCAATACATGCTAGTGGAGAACTTAGTTCCAAACAAATGTTAATTTCACTGCAGTAAGGTCTCGTGTTAACTTTCACACGAGTGGCTCGCACAGATCTTTGTATTGCCCCTGACGTTAAAACTGTTGGTTATTTAATTTATAGAGTGAGCATTAAAATCACCACCAATTAATGTACGCGTACTACCGCCTACTTTATTTTTGATGCTTCGCAGGTAACTACAACTATGGTAAACACTTCTTCATTTAAATCTTGAAAGTGAATTCAATTGATTGCATTGTGGGGTTTTTCATAAATCCTTTTGGGAAAATCCCTGTATGAGACTTGAACTCAAGACCTAGGGCTGCATACTCAAACGTTTGACTCCATCACTAACGAACCAATTGATTGCGTCAATATAAAATAATCGAAAGCTTCTTGGAAATATACATACGTAGACGTATATGAGATCCTTCCAATTGTTTAACATATATACCAAATATATGAAGAACAGGATATTTGCTAATCATGTACTATGAAATCATGACGATGGAAAGTTGAAGGTGATCCTCTATATCTCGTTCATTACATCCCACGTTGATCATGCTGCAAGTAGACAAAGAACTATGTAAATATTCTCATAGTTTCTAGGAAATGCCTTACAGGTTGAAACATCGACAATGTCACCAGCTTTAAATTGAATATCTGTGTAATAATTGGTGCATAGTATATAGAAGAAAGCATTTTAAATAGAGGAAAGGGTACTTAAGAGAAATACGTAATACGATAACAGTACTTTGTCGGGCAATATAATTTTCACTGAAAACCATTGGCATAATGTAAAATTTACCTGCATAGTTGTTCTGTTATCTATCGAAGTGATGAAATTATTTCCAACCGGAGAGAGCGAGGCAAATATTTCAATGCATTGATTTTCGAAAGAGCTTTTAAAAATATCGTTATTTGGTGCAGATGAGTTTCTGCCATTAGAATAAATTATCTCAGCCACAGAAATCTTTGCTCTCCCTTCCCTTGTAATGCCGCGAAATCGGAACTAGTTACGTCGGAAACTTATCCGTGAGTATGTCTAAGTGAGTAACTGACTTAAAACGCTACCATAGATACACACAAAGACGCGCATATGAAAGTGCTCGTCACCGCTTTTCGGAGAAGTAGCTGTCCCTCTTTCCTCCCTTCCGCACCTTCCTCAGCAACCCATTAAGTGGGATAAGTAGTCGAGGACAAGGTGTCCGAGGACAGCGGGGAGGGAAAGTGGTCATGAAGCGAGTTCCCCACTGTATACTCTTCAGCCGAATAGAAGCGCTCTCGCGTTTCGCTTCCACAGGCCTCGCCAAAGCACTTGTTAGCACTTGAGTAAAACAGATGGAAGTTATTATTAAATCGTTCCAAAAGCTATTCTATGGCAGTAATGTCTTCTCTGAAAATGAAAGTCCTGTTTAACGATAAAGTCTTTACGGCGGTGTGTCTTTAGGGTATAAGTATAAACGTATAGAAAAGAAAGAAGGACACGCTTCACTCTCGCTTACTAAATTACCGGTGGCGATTGACGGTTTGAAAATTATTTTACATTGAAGGTCCATCTTTCAGCAGTAGGTTCGATACACTTCCCATCACTGGCTGGATTTCTTCCGGAGAGGAAGCCGCGAGAGTGTGGAGGAAACCGCTGGATCAATTCCAGGTGGGAAGGAGAGACTTCCCGAGGATCGATGAGAAAGTACAATATGCCGCAAACTGTCATCAGTTTCCATTGAAACAATTTCAATAGGTTCCACGTTGGAATTGAAAAAAGCATTCCGCTCTTGCTGGTGACAGGGAATGCTCTATGCTTGGAGAGGAAATTGAACCAGTTGACAACGGCGGTCTTGAGTTCCTCGTCGTCTTCAAACCTCTGTCCACCAAGCAATAGTTTCAAGTGCAAGAAGGGAAAATAAACACTAGTTCCAAGGTCGAAACTGTGGATGGCTGTCCAAAAACGCTCGCCCATTCAACAAATTGCTTTTTGTGTTGGTCGGTAAGCATTTTCGGTACCCACCTGGCACACAATTTGTAATATTCGAGATTTTCCGTAACAATCCAGTCAGTGAGGAGGAGCGTTAAACAATACTACAGAGCCAATATTCCAACAATATTAAAATTTCAAAATTATAAGTCAAAGCAATAATCGTCAATCGTTAATCAGATCGCAGTTCTTGGTCCACTTATCGAACGATTTCTTCGGGCCTACCACTCCGCCCTCAGTCATGCCCATTTGTGCGGGCATTTTCTCTCGTCTCGGCTCTATTGTTTAACCTTCCCTTCACTCATCACTGTGGGTTCATAAACTAGGCATAACTCCCGATGAAATTGGGCAGTTAATTTTCCTTTTGCTCATAAATATCGAATCATGCCCTTCACAACTGGTGGGAGAAACGATTCTCGCGGACATTTCATCATTCACAGGCAGGCAAACGACTATTGAATCAAAATATCAACTTCGGGAGCTTCGGAAACAATCAATAGATGAAATTGCATGCGTACAACTTTGCTCTATCCTCCTTATACAGGGTGAGGCAATGTAACTTCCTTTTTTCAAACGCAAAACGCTTTCAAAAAATGAAGTTATGTTGTCGCACCCTATTTAATGGGAAAACCGTCTTTCCTTTTCGAATATGTCTCGTAAAAAGGAAGTTTGAGTTAATTGGCATACAGTGAGAGGTATAGTTAGCACCTTTCGGGAGCTTATCTGTGAGTGGCAGCATAGAGAAAGTTCCCAGATAGGATTCCTGGAACACATTGTGGAGATCGACGAGAGGTGCCTTTGGGCGTCGTAAGAACAACCGCGTACGGGTAAAGAAAACTATATGGGTAGCAACGCATTACTTTACAAATGAATGTGGAAATAAAACTGGTGAGGAGTGATTACAAGGCTTCTAGCTGTTATTGGCGAAGCTCTTTATAGGGCTCCTAACAATATTAGTTTGCTTGTCTTTAAACTATTGTACATGCATTTTGAAGCTAGTAGCAGGCTAAAATATTCTGCAACGTCATAATGCATTATTTTGCAAGGTGAAACAAATCCTTTTAACAGTACTAATGAAACGGCCCGGAGAAGAATGAAAGATAGGAAAAAGAAATCCAAAATCTTCCATTTCTATATTGATCCTGTGTCGACTCGTCCAAGAATTATTTCCTAGTATTCAATGGTTTCTGCCTCAAATTTGTGGAAGTTCATGTTCATTAAATGAATTTTTTCCTTTTTTATCCGATGCTCTATTCCGTTTCCTATTTCCGTTTCCGAGACATTGGGGCTAAATTATGAGGTACTAGGACCTCTATTTTGGAATAGGGGAATTCAGTAAGAACATACCAATAAGTTTATTTAGTAGTCATCAATTATGTCATATCAAGCTCATACGGACGGTATAGTTACTGCTTAACCCTTTGTGTAGTGCCATTGACAAAGAAAATCAAGGTTACTGAGTACAATTAATTGAGAGTATAGCCTTACCTTTTTTGTGATCATTGATTTTGTAAGGGAGGGATAAGTAATAATGCGCTTACACCTATATGTACAGTACAACGTAGAAAGGAGTGGCAGAGAAAATGAAAAGGACACATTATATTACTGGACAAACATCGTTACAGATTTTACGAGCTCATGTTGTATTAGAGGTGAAATAAACAGCAGTTCCATTGATGTCAATATCGACTTTAATTTCAATCTTCCCCTTCAACAAGCCGCCATAAATTGGAGACCTCGCCGTGAGCTGAACACGCAATATTCTGACCCTGCCCTTCTCTTGTCATTCTTGTAATCCTAACAGTGAGATGACTTTGGATAAGAGTTACGACGACGCCATAAGTCGCGAAGCTGGGCGGTGTCGCCAATTTGTCCGGAGATGCTTCAACTCTGGTTTGCACCGCTGAAAGGACATTTTAACTTATCCGCCATCACGTATCTTTATCATTTCTTATCTGTGCGTTTGATATTGTAAATGTATGACGAGAGGTTACGTGGTAAAAGAGATTCTATAGTCTCAATCTCGCGCCAAAATAAAGACCACCGTCAATGATGCTAAATGTTGCGTGGTTGTGGCGAACCTCGACACCCATTACGTGCAGGAAGGCGAGGATATTATCATCAGCCCAGAGTGATGAATTCCAGCGGCTACGAGAAGCGTTGGTTCGCCGGTTGACGATTTCTGAGCACCATCGGACCAGGCAGCTCCTGAGCAACGATAAGATAGGTGGCCAGAAATCGTCGCAGTTTCTTCACGGCCTCCATGTCGGTCACTCCGTTTCGGACGGCCTATTACGGACAATTTGATTAAGCTGCCTACTATAGCGCATACATGCCATACTCGACACTCAACCGGCGAAGACGGGTCGACCGCCTCAGCTGATGAAGTTTCTGAAGTAGCACCATCGCCGCAGTTTCTTCCAAACAGTTTGCTCGGGAATCTGATGGAAAAAATCGAGAACCTTTCCCAGCAACTCGCAGCGCTATTTTTGGGGTGCGATTTCAACCAGCTGCCCCTTTCCCACAGCCGCTGTCACCAGCATCGCACGCAGTCTCCTCATACATTCTGGCGAAACATTAACGTGTGCTAGTTCCACCGCCACTTTGGTGACAAAGCGGATAATTGTACGCGCCCATGCTTATACAGCTCCGGAAACGAGGTAGGCAGTGCTTGATGGGAGCAGGTAACTGCATATACGCCTCCGACCGTCTTTTCGTGGTTGATGCCATGTCTTGCATGAAGTTTCTGGTGGACATCCGGACTCACAGTTGTGTTTTTCCCGTATCACGTCTTCAGGAGTGCCAAGCCAAAGCGGATTTCCAGCTTTTCGTGGCCAATAACTCTCCAATCCAGACATACGGAGGCATCATCTCCTCCCTTTCTTTGGGTCTCTGGCGGGAGTTTTTGTGGAAGTTTTTGGTCGCCGGCGTGCCGCAGCCAATAATCGGTGCGGACTTACTCCGCCATTACGGCATGTTCGTGGATATAGCTCGTCAACAGTTAGTGGGTAATGCTATGAAACCTTCTTGTTTTAGGGTTTGTAGCTCATCACCCCCAAAACCAATTGCGAGCAGTTAGTGGTTCCTCCCCATATCACCGACTGCCGTGCGAGTTTCCGGATATAACCTACCCGTCAGGAACTCCCAGTCAAGTGAAACATGTCACAGAGCATTTCATACGAACCACCCCAGCCCACCAGTGTTATCCAAAGCACGTCGTCTCACTCCCCATAAACTCGCCGTTGCTAAACGGGTGTTCTGGCTAATGCTGAAGGTGGGTACAGCACGGAGATCTGACAGTAGCTGGTTATCTGGCCTTCACTTGGTACTCAAGAAAGATGGGAGACACCAATGCGGTGATTACCATGTTTTAAATGCTAAAACAGTACCTGACTGCTACCTTGTGCCCCTCATTCTAGACTTCAGCCATGGTTCCATGCCGCGATTGCCATGCTTTAAATGCTAGAACGGTAGCAGCCTGCTTACCTGTGCCCCTCATTCAAGACTTCAGCCATGTTTCATGCAAAAAAAACAAACTCTCCAAAATAGATTTGGTTCATGCAATCCTACAAATCCCTGTTCACCCAACGCATATCCCCAAAACAACCATAATAACCTCATTTGGATTGTTTGAGTTCTCATTCATGACAGTTGGCCTTGGAGATGTGGTGCAGATCTTTCGAGGGTCATGGATAAACCGCTTAAAAATCTTCTATTTACATATGAATACATAGATGACGTACTGGTCACATAAGCTGATGAAGAGGAGCATACAAACATTCGAGACTGCTTTTTGGCTGCCTGAAGGAGTAACGCAATGCCATTAATCACACCAAGTGTGCTTTCAGGGTGGAGGAAGTGCAAGCTTTCCTCAAGCTGCTGAGCTCCCATCTTCCCTCTGTCATCCCCTGGCTGGGAGTGGGAAGAGCAACAATACCATACAAGGGACTCCAGTGCTCAAAAGTTGTTTCCATGCCTGCAGGGAGGCACTTGGCCGGTATGTGTAATTGGTGAACCCAGATTATTCCATTCCTCTTGGTCTTTTATTAGATACCTTCCATGTATCCATTAGTGCAGCCCTCCAACAACCTACCCCCGATATTTGACAGCCTCTCAGCTTCTGAACCAAGAAGAAGTTGACCAAGAATGAAATATGGTACAGCACTAACACCAGGGAGTTCTTGGCAGCTTGTGAAGCAGTTCTCCAGTTCTGATGTATGGTGGAAGTCTGAACTTTCACAATATTAACAAACCACAGCTGTAAGTATTCAATATGTTGATATAATTGACTGTCTCTAGCATGTCCTAATTACCTCATCACACACTTTTTTATCTTGAATTTCAGCATCTCCCAAAGCATCATTGCTGTGATTCCTTCCAAAAGGACTTAATGTGTACTGAGAGGGGCAGCAACTCCGGGACTACTCCAGGGCCCACAAACTGCATATAGTTAACCCACTAACCTCATTTGGTATGAGATTTATCCTTAATAATTAAACTAAACTTCTCATTGATTACTTCTGGTGTTAGTACGTTGCAAATTAAATGCTACTTAAAGGACAATATGCTTGGATATTCTCATGAGAAATTCCACGTATAACATGCAGAGGAAATTGAAATAATTTTCAAGTGACTCATAAAAAAGATATTTTTGGTAGTAGTAGTTTTAGAGAAGGCGACCGACAGCGTGACGGGCCCCGGGACGGATGGGGTGTTGCTATTCATACTCCCAGCCAGGAGGTCAAAGTGTCCTCCTGGCTGGGAGTATGAATAGCAACAACACCAAACAATGGACTCCAAAGCTCAAAAGTTGTTTCCATGCCTGCAGGCAGGCCAGGACTCAAACCCAGGCCCTCTGGGTGGGAAGCCAGTACGTTAGCCACTGCATCATTTCGATCCCCAATATATTTGGGCTTGCAGTCTTTTAATCGATACAATAGTGTATAACAGGAAAAACTGGAAATTTGAGTCCAATACTAACAGTGTTCCCATTTGCTTCTGTTTGAAATAAAGCAAGAAAAGTGTCTTGCTCCCTTCAAGGTGCAGCAGAGGAGAGAAATAACTTCTGAGATTGAAATAAGTGTTGCAGTGAGAATTTTTGCCACTTAAATTTTCTCACCAGCCTTTGTGGTCTGAATGAAATGGTAAGGCTGCAGGGATTGTAGTTTCTCGCTAACTAGCCTGCAATGCGTAACTAGACTCCCACCCCTGAAATTAAAGTTGAAAGGTAGTTGTTTTTAGGATTGTATGTGGGGTCAGACTCTTTCTGTCAGAGTCTCTCCTGTTCAAACACCACTGTCACTGTCACAAACATCACGACAGCCACAGTAATCAACTCATACATTGGCTTGATTGGTTACAATAGAGCTCTCCTAGTACCAGGTCAATGGTGTGTGAAATTCATATATCAGGCTAGGAGAAGATTTACTTTGTCTGAGCTATCTATGGTTTCCCTGGAAATTACAGGGAAATTACAGGGAATTACCTGTATGGTACAGGAAAAATGAGTTTGGGCAAAGCTTAAGGTGCCTTCGAGAATCAAACCTGGGCTCTCTGGTCAATAACCCAGTGCTTTACCGACAGGACTGCCATATCCCCTACTGCCCAGGACTACAGATTGATGTCCTAAAAACCTGATGTATGGATTATAGGATATGCTGTATCAGGATAGTCTCCTTAATCATAAACTTCTATATGCAATAAAATGGCTTGCAAATTTTTTTTTCTCGGAATGATGCTCAATTCTTGAATGCGTTTTTGTTATATGAATCCCTGGTTTACAATATATATTTGAAGAGAGGCTTGTCTGATGAAAAATAGCATGTTTTCCTAATTTTTCATTGCTACAATGTTTAAGTATGATATTCAAGGTGTGCCTTCTTTAAGGTAGGCCCCAATGAACATCACAGATGAATCAAGCTCTCACCAATGGTAGTGAACGAATTCCATTTGATGATATATTTTTTGTTTCCCAGATACATAATATTTTCTTTCATTTTAATAGTAGTAGGTACATTGTAAAAGAATCACGAGAGCAATGGTTCAGTGCAGTGACATCATGCATTTGTGTGATGCACCATCACTCTTTTGTTGGGAATTTGAACAAAATTAAGAATCTTTAATTTAATTTCTTTATAAAAAATTAATTTTTATTATAAATAATATTTATTTTACTTGACTGAAAATTTGCAGATCTTATTCACTTTAGTGTGGACACATGAATTTTGGATACAACAAGATCGAGAAAAACTGGATATAAAGCTTCAGCGGACAAGAATCATTTGTATGTGTTCATTTGAAATTGGGTATTGCATAGTGCTCAGTCTTTTTCATAGATCCTTCTTCAGTCTACCTTCATTTCATGATACATGTCACATGTGGGGGTAGGATACAGGTGCATTCCGTCTTTGATTCTTTTATTAAAACCTTATCATGTAAAGACAAACTTTGATTCCCAAAGAAGCATCCATCTGTTTAGAGAAAAGTTACCGTTAAATTATTTTATTATGAAATGTTTTGACAACCAAATCAGTATATATGGATACACTAAACTTTCAGACAAAACTTTGAAACAGGTAAAATCTTGAGGAGTTTTTCTAAACCTATTTGTATCAACTAAATATTTAGGAAAATGAGTTTTGCACTTACCCAGAAATTTGCATTTCCTCAAAATAATAAATCACAATTTGGCCCTAATTATGGACATATTTGCAGCATCTTGGTGTGTTAATACACTGTGTGTACCTATCTCCTCATGGTGGGGCATATACAATGGTATGCTGGCTATCTAGGTATTCTTTTCAAGAGAGATATTAGGTTGTTTAGAATAGTCAAAGCAGGCCTGAGGTGTGGCTAGGGTTTGGTTTTACTGGAAGTATTTTGGTGAAACTGTATCAAAACTGACCAGAAAAGCATGATAACTAGAAGCAGGGCATGCTGCAAGGGTAATGTATACTGCACATTTTGGTAACCTTTCACACCCTATCTTTCATTATTAGCACAAGTTAAATAAGAGGATGATGTAATAAAATCCATATTGGTGGCATAGGTTGTATAAGATAGGCCCATCAAGAGATGAGTATGTCAATGCATGGACTATTGAAAGGTGTGAAATGTTGAACAGTCAACTTTTTGTTAGTTTCCCATTTACATTAAAGAAAAAAAGTAAGCAGTATGGAAGATTAAAGCATGGAATTACTGAGAGTTTTATTTGATAAGCTGCATGGAAAAAAGAGGCAAGTGCAGTATGAATTAATTCTTGAGGTTGCACTCAAATGAGGAGGATTGGTAAAACATGCCAAAAACAAGTGAGTGAGTGGTTGGGAGAGTTTGAAGGTAATGACTGCAGAATGCACTTGAAAGTGGAGAAGTGGACAAGATGTTGTGAGGAGAATGAAATGAGATGCTTAGTTGAATCATCAAACAAATATAAAAAAGAAGAGTAAATAAATGGCTTGAGAGAAAGGGGTGAACTAAGAAAGTCTTGTGTGAATGTGGTGACGAGGCTCTCAAGAGAAGGAACATTAGATGTATTATGAGCAAAAGAGGTGGAGTGAAACATGGTATCAATGTGACTGAGGCAAAGAAGAATAAATAAAATGATATGGCATCATAGAAGAAATTAGTGAGAGACAGAGAGAGAAAATTTTAATGCATAACCAAGTTTTTCTTGACAGCCCCTATCCTTGTGAGGAA
This sequence comes from Hetaerina americana, assembly GCF_022747635.1. Classification (NCBI taxonomy): domain Eukaryota; kingdom Metazoa; phylum Arthropoda; class Insecta; order Odonata; family Calopterygidae; genus Hetaerina; species Hetaerina americana. Next base: position 11,110,982 of record NW_027286292.1, on the reverse strand, counting down.
TGTCATTCATAATATGCTTGGGTTATATATTCATTTATGCCTCCAATATTTTCTCTTAATAAAATTGATAGGAACATTTTTCCTAGTTTGTCCTGAAAGAAGTTTGTTTACAGGAGTTTGAAAGTAAGAGCTTAAAGACTGACTGGAATTTTATTCAGCACCATGAGAACTAAAATTGGGTTTTTAAGTTACTCTAATGGCTAAACAAGTGAATGCAAGAACTACTGATAGGCAGGGGGATACTGAAGATGGTGTTAGAGGGGATGATGCTGTGAAAATGAGGTAGAGGAATAATAAGAATTCTGGATTAAATTAAGGAAAATATAAAGCATGCAGAGTTGAGGAATGAATTATTTTAATATGTATTATAGGGTATTAGGATAGTTTGAATAAGTTTTGTAAGGAGTACAGTACTATATAGTACCTAGACCTATCAAAAACCTTACCCAACCTGGTAGAATACTGCTAATAATAATAGCTGAAGTGCTGATAACAAAAAATGTATTACAAGGCAGCATAACACCTGTGCAATGGGATAGGATTCCAACCCCTAACCTACTATATTCAGAAAGTTCACCTGATTTACCAGAATGCTATAATTTTTTCAACAATATAGGTACTAACCATTATCTTTCAAACCAAGTCCAGAATCCATTTTGCTGTAAGAATCTTGCATAACAACATCTTTCTCTGATGCTAGAAAGCAAAATGCAAAATGAGAAATTCGATAACATTTGCCAAAGAATACTGGTTTCACACCATGTTAAAATGAAAACAAAATTAGGTATTCTGATATAACATACAGTATGACAAAGATTTGGGAACCGCATCTGGTTGTAATACTTACGGCACTGCCACTCCATAGGGCAGCACATACCATATGGAGAATAAAACACTGGGGCACATCCATTAGATATCATACTTCCAGCTCGAAGTTCCATATTGCAGGAAATATCTTCACACCATGGGCCATTTGTGCTACCTAAAGTATAAATATATTTTTGTCTGAATAAGAATACTACATTTTCTAAAATAAAAGCTGCAAATGTAAATGTTACACATCCTAGACAGCGTACATTCCACCAATTCACTACACATCAGGGTTCCATATGGCAAAAGCATGTATACAGAATCCCCATAGCCAGTACTTTGCTCAATATGGAAGAGATATGCAGGCTCTACCCTCAGTATTAATAGGTGCCAAATGCCTGCTCTGGAATTACTTCTGTAGATACAAGCGCTAAGTGTGTATGAAATTTATGCAGTAGAGGCAAAATATCCTTAACAATAGCCATACAACCCTGCCACCACTTTATAGCAAAAAATTAAATCCTGCCATTGGGGATAAGCAGGACAGGTTAATTGGACTCCTACCGTTCATTTTATTTTGCATATAACAAAATTTAACATGCTTTTACACATACAACATCCGTGAAAAAGTATCTTATGAGAGCGAATCATTGGTATGTACAAGAGTTTAACAATAATTCTAAAGGAATTATTATAGCCCCACACTATTTAGATAGATCTGACCACAAAGATAAGATTGGGAGATAGGTACAAATACTTATTCTTTCCCTGGACAGTCAGGAATCATAATAGTAAGAAACCAAAGTCCCTATATAAATAGAAAATTCTTTGATTTACAAGTCTGGACAAGATTAAATGTTGCATATACATACAGCATATTTGTAGGTGCATGTGTATGTTGGTAGGTGCTGATAGTACATGTTTTTGCATGTGTGCAAGCTAAAACGGTTTTTACATGAATACTGTATTCACCTCTATAGGTGAAGATTTGCATTAATTTGTTGGTTTTGCATTTGATTTTATTCTCTTTTACGGGTGACAACCTAACAAGCCTCACCACACACCCTTGTGGTGGCTTGCAGAGTATTACGTAGATGTAGATGAGTCAAACATTGCACATTGGCATACTTAGGCTGCACAGTATACTAACCAGTTCTCTTTACAAAGAAAGTTGCATGAGAGCAAAGCATCCTCTACAACACGTATGTGTTTGTTTCTCATTTGAAAAACAAAAAATCCCCAGCACTGCAATAAGATTTTACCATGAATTCACTTACAATTTGTTTCTTCTGCTTTATTTTCGTGGAGGGTTGAGGCGAAGTAATGGACCATTCATTTATTAAAGAATACATATTGTCCATACTTTACATTCAACAATCTCTATCAACTAGAAAACAACTGAACCAACTCCAGTTCCATTCCACTTTTAAATACTCCCGTTTGAGAGCAGCACTTCAGTTTTGTGCAACAGCTATATCAATACAATATCAGAGTTTAATCCATCAGACTTTTGATTGTTATTACTAGGTTATTAAAAGTAATCATATGAAACAAATAAAACACACACACACACATCAAACATAGAAATGAAAGAAACAAATATGATTTCAATTCAATTCTTCAATTCTCAATCTTAATTCTTCAGTTGCACACCCAATATAGGATTAAAATTCTTGACCTTTGGATCACATAACGCTTTGGTGAATAAATTACTATCATTCTAATGTGATGCTACATGAAAAAATTTTACATTTCCATTTTATAATTGCTCACCATAGAGATACTTAGGATCTATGTACCTTGTAGTAATAGGTAATCCTTTATGAGTGAATGCATTACGCATTAGTGTTCTGGTAAGATATCTGTGGTGAGGAAACCTCTCTGTTGTAATTCCCCTGCAGTGATTTGTGAAGATGAAAAAAATTGAGATTCGAGTAATGATTAAATACTTCGTAAAGGAAGTTATGGAAGTAAAGGAAATTCATGCCAACTTTCAGAACAATCTAGGGGACTCTGCACCTTCATATTCAACTGTTGCCAGAAGGACAAAAGAGTTGAAGTTTAGTCAAGGCAGCTTAGATGATTATCCGTGTAGTTGTCAGCCAAAATGTGCCACTACCCCAGAAGTTATTGCAAAAGTGCATGAAATGGTCGTGGATGATCATCAACTGAGAGTGTGCAACTGCTGAAGTTATAGGGATGTCACCTGAATGGGTACATCACATTTAAACAGTGAAATTGGATATGAGAACATTATATGCTAGATGGGTGCCGCGGCTCTTGATGCAGGATGACAAACACATCAGAAAGGAAATTTCTGACCAATGTTTGACATATTTTGAGAGTAACCAACAAGATTTTTTGGGTGAGTTTATGACCACAGATGAAACTTGGGTCCACTACTATACCCTAGAGACAAAACAGCAGCCAAAGGCAACATACTTGAGCAATGGTCAATAATTTACAAAGCCATGATTTTAAAATCAAATACATCAAAGCTGCAAAAAATAAAGTTGCTGATGGCCTTTAAAGATTACCTAAAGATATGAAAGAGGAAGAGGTAAAAGATTTTTTGTACATAGAGCTTGGCAAAAATGAACTTTTACCAGTAACTGCAATGGGGGTTTACCAGAAGTTCAAGGGAGCCCAAGTGGGTTAAAGTTTTTGACTTTCACATGCTTGGTTGACCAGTTAAAGTTATCAATGATTTAAAACCATATCTACAATGGAAAAAAATTACTGTGGAGCATGGTAGTTTAATGTGGGGAAATAGGGTAGTTATCCAGGAAAATTGAGGCTGATGATATTGAAAGAAGAGCATACCAGTCACCAGGGCATTGTTAAGTTGAAGTCCCTTACTAGAGCTGTCTGGTGGCCTAAGATGCTTGAAGCCCATGGAAGCTTTAGCAAGGTCTTGAATATTATGTTTATTAAGCAAACCTTCACCATCTAGGGCCTCTTCAAAATGTTGTGGTTGGCCAGGAAGACCATGGGTCCAATCACATATTAACTTGGCTGGTCCATTTTTAAATGAAGCATTTTAATGTGTGTTAACCAAATGGCCTGAAGTTGTTCAGCTAAAGAATGATGGGGCTCAGGAAATATTGATTCGTTTAAGAATCTGTTTTACAGCTTTGGGCTACCAGAACAAATTGTGGAAGGAAGGAAGAGGGGACTGATGTGTTAGGGAATGTACTGAAAGGACTCATCAAATGCTGCAGGGAGAGTGATGGTACAAAGGTCAAGAAAGTGCCAGTACCCTAGAAGATGGTAAATACTGAACCCACCAAGCATGAAGGACCCAGGAGACTTTGTAAAGAAGGGTACAATGAGTAGGGTTGTGAATGGGTATAGTTGTCTATAGCAATTAGTGGTATTGAGCTATGGGAATAAATGGAGCGGAAGAGGAGAGGTGTTACAACAGTCAGTGATCAACTAGTTGGTGGGTCTTGTAGGGAAGTGGGACAAGAGAAAGCAAGGATATATCCTGTGAGATCAAGGAAGCTTAAGTAAAATGGGATGTGTTATCTGATTAAAAAATATTTGACAATTCATTTACTGTTATCTTTTCATTTTTCCCATGGTATTTTACTCACTGCCAAGCTTTTGTGTTTAATACAATAGAATTTTCATGCCATGCTTTATTTTTATTATTACCTCCTCATAACTTCTGAGGTGCATTTAGGAGATGAGTTAGCATTTTTTTCTGGTCATATTACTCATTTTTTTCCCCTTCCCCTTGGTAGGGAGGAATGTGGTGAAGGCTTATTTGTTTATGAGTACCCTTATATTCAGGAGAATAAACTCAACCACTGCCATCCTGGAGGCAGTCTCTTACCTGCCTCCTAATGAGTTATTTGCTTCAACAGAATCTGACAGTGGACTATTTAGGTTAGTCATTATGTCATTTCATCAGCATTGAGTATTAAATTAATAGCATTAACAACTCAGTGTTTGAGCATAAGAGCTGAAATGATATGAATTTACTAATTCAAGAAATCTCCAAGAATGTATGTTATTAGCAACACAAATTATAAAAAAAATATGTCATTACTCACGATTTAATTTTTTAATTGCATCATAAAGGAATATCGCACACAAACAAAAAAAGATCTTACCATCATATCCTTGCTCACAGTAGCATGTTTTACATTTTCCTTCAGGAGCAAACCGTTCACCTTCATAATATGTCCGACCTTCCAGTTCACATTTAAAGAGTTTTTGGGTCCATGCATCAGTCTGATTCTTTACTAAAATAAACAGTAGGAGTAATTCCATCAATTAGTACAACGAGAATATATCTTTCATCCAATTATACCCACTCTTCTATATACGTATTTGCATTTTTACTCATTATGAAATATTATAAGCCCAGCATAATACTAATACATTTCCTATAAGCTGTAACATTTATATGAAACAATGAAGGAAAAATTATTGTTCAGTTTTCCATGATTGTGCATAATTTTCTTCATTGATGACCCTTGTCACCTAACTATAGAAATGGCTAAACTCACATAGGCTCCTATTCAAGCACTGTCAAGATCACTACATACCAAACTGTACGGTTCATTTGATGCCCAATTTGGAGACATTAACGGATCACAGTCACAATGGGAAAAAAATGAACTTCATACAATGCATAAGAGAAATAAAAATCATTGTTCAAGAGCAAGGGTATGAGTGATAAAAGTTTATCACCTTATCAAAGCTTGAAAATACTTACTACGGGATGATATATAGGTATGAAGATGCTTTAATACATGTACCCTCTAAGAAATGTGTGAGCTAACAATATTATGGATTTGTATATATTTTTCAATTCTGAGGCGTATTATATGGGTCCAATATATTCATTGGAATCAATGGAGCAAAACTGTGTAAGGATTGAATAAAGTATCTCAAATCTCATATTTCAGAAGGACATGAATGGGAGTTAGGCAAAAAATATGAGTACATTGTGCAACTGATGGAAAAATTGAATTAAGAAAAGTTAAAGCATAAAAAAAGCCCAAATGAAGAACCAGTGTAGATGGTCCCTTTTCAATTTACACGAGCCCAGATAACCAAAAATTCCCCTGTATGGCCCAAAAGCACAGTAGACTTGTTTCTTACCCATTAGGTTCAAGGTCACCTTTAGTGTCCTCAAACACTCTATTTTAACATTTGTAGAGCACCTGCAAACTTAACTAATGATTAAGTCTATGGAGGCCTGATTAAGGAATAAGAGGAAAAACAGTTAATTTAGTAGAGCAGCCCACTGTATGTATACTCACATATTAGTCAACAAGAAAACAAATTGCTAGACATTTCAACTATGCCAAAAATGCCAACTTTTCATGGAATACTTGATTTGAGCAGTAAACATTGTTTTCACAGATGACAGAGCCATTCTGACCTTTTTCCAGTAATAATCATGACAGTTAAAAAGTGAAAAATACCCTTTTACAAAGCAAACATAAGAGATAAGTCATAATGACAAAATATGGCATATTTTTCATAAATTAATTTGAAAGAAATTAATTCCTTCTCACAAAGACAAAAGGGTAAATAAAGTATAATACTAGAACCAAAGTACCAAAGATAATGTTTAATAAATAAAAACAAAAACTGCACAAAAAATAACACTATGTAAACTCTTATTGAAATCGAAATCGTGTAAGGCCATGGAAAGAGTGAATAAATAAATTTATCATAATTACAATTTCAGCCCTCATTATTGCATTTACTGAAGAGTTAAACGAATAATTTTCACTGTAAAACCAATTTCAAAAAGTTGCTTATTTCTTACATTAATAAGAGAAATTATAAAATTTATCAACTCAAGTAATTTCATAGCGTCAACACTGAGTTTACAAATATTGAACTTTATAATCTCCAAAGTTCAATAGTATTTAAACATTTAATATTATTCTACAAAGTACTTACTGCAAAGGATACTTACTGCAAATGGTACTTGTTGAGCAACAAGAATCCTTTGAATATTTTGGCCGGCAAGTTTCATCTGTAGGTGGAATCAAATCTTCTGGGCATTCAACAATTGCACAGTCAAACTTGGCACTGAAATAAATATGGAATGCTTAAAAAAACATTTCTTCCATAAAGGTTTACTGCAGTTTTATTCAAACTGAAAAATATCAAATAATATACATTCCAAAGGTGAAGTTTTCAGTGAAGTCTTTTCAGAATTGCAAGTAATCTTATTCTGGTGTAAAACTAAGGTTATTCCATGTTGACTCTACACCCATTCTTATACATAACTCAAAAGTATCGCTCCAATAATCCAACCTATTTTTTTCTCTTGTATCAAAAAGGCCTAAATTGTCTATATTTTCTCTCTTTGTTTCTTGCATCATATTTCTCAACTTTCCTGTGCTCAGCATCATCCTAAGATTCCAAGTCTCTAGTGCCACAATAGCATTGCTCTTATGTCTCTTCTTTACAACTGCCATTTGCTTGGTTA